>NC_061115.1:99448805-99795771 GCF_002878395.1 Capsicum annuum | reverse complement strand
TAATACATAACTCTAAATGTATGAATGACATGTTCATTGCATTATTAATTTATAAAACAAATTTACATAGAGAAAATAATACAATGTGTTAGATATACAATAACACATTAATATCTAATTTATTTTTATACGTTATATATAATATAATGTACGACAAACATAATATCTACCAAACTATATAGAAACAATACAATATGTAGTACGTCATTGCAATGCACCTCTTCAAAAGATATGTATGTATAAGAAAATTAAGGACATCCATTAATTCTAAATTAAAATCCAACACCAAAAAAATAGCCAGTATTATAACTGTTTAACATCAACTACTAAAACAACAATTAGATGCTTTCATGCCAACTATTATAAAAAAGTGCTACTCTAAAGTAACAATTACACATCAGTTGATTATGAAAAACTATTCCTTGGACGAAGAGGATCGTCATTATCACTTGGGTACGCTTGATTTTCCTTTGTCACTCCGTAATACCATAGTAATGAAGCATAGCGTGCACTTTAAATTTCACCATCAAAACCACATGATTGCACTGGTAGTCCTTCACTTAATATTTCTGCATATGTAGCAACAAAAATGCCATAGTCCCTGCTATGAAAAAAATTTATGGATTAACAGGTCGTTCAATAATTATTACATGATTATACATGTAAAAAAAATATAAATCAAAAGCACTTACAGCCTATCAGACTCCAATTAAAAGATAAAAACGTATCATCAAACTTATACATATTACATACAAATAACATTATACAACAGTTTCATATGTATGTGTACACCTTATACATTTAATACTATAATCATGCATAATGTATAATGTAACATTATGCATATAAATGTGCACCTTATACATATTATAAATATATTTAAAGTATAATGTGATTATAAAATCAACAACGTATAAAAGTAATATCTAATGTAAACTTTGTAATGTATAATATAAATATCTAAAGTATAATGTGATCATAAAACCAACAAAAGCTTATGTGCCAAAAGAGGAGACGGAATTGGAGGAGAGATTTTGAATTAACTGATGTACAAACCTGAATAGAAAGTTGAAGCTGAGACTGATTTTCGAACCTATTTTTTTCAATGTTTACTTTATCAGTATCCGAAGCCTATGCTTTTGTTGTTCAGTAAATCTTTTCTTTGACTTTGGCCTTTGCTTTCGTCCCTTATAGTTGGTCAAAACGAAAATAATAAGTAACACCCACAACGCCTAACACCAACAAGATCATAATTGACCCAGTCCTTTAAGGGCCGTACGAAATCTGAATACATTTCAAGCCATCACCATTCCAGATCTATACATAATAAATTCCTTTAACAAAAAAATCAGAAAAAAAAAGAATTACGCAAAATAATAATTAAAGGGGTTTTCTTAATTTGATTTTGTTTTGTTATTGAGAGTGTTTATTTGATTAATTGGGGTTTAATTATTTTTTAAAAAAATAATAATTTTGAGTTTATGGATTTCGAGTAGAGAAAGTAGAATCCGTGGTTAAGGAGAAGTGAAATGGTGAGGAAGAAGGGAAGGTAAATTTAGAATTACAGCTGCTACTCATAATCATAGATAGTGTACTAAATAAATGGAGAGAAAAGATAGCAAGGCGAAAAATATGGAGCATAATTTTGAGCAAAATACGGTTGTTTGGAATGTATAAGAAGGAAGAGAGATAAAATAAAAAAGTTAGGGATATAAGTAATTAATTTGAAATTTTTATAATTTATTTTCCAATATGGGATGTTGTGTAATAAGGTAAAGTTACCTTGTGTATATATATAATTTTTAGATAAATTTTTAAGTTCATTGAAGATGTTGGATATTTCATAGACTTTGTTTGTGATAGTAAATAAGTACCTCAAGAATTGATTTGATAGAATGCAGGATTAATAGCTTGAAATAAGACAACGTTCATGTAATTTTAAAAACAACAATAAAATTGTATGATGTAATAGCCACATTATTAATATCGAGTTTTTTTTTTTATCTTTCTCGTTATGCAACAACCATTTTTTCAATGTGACAATATTCTGCTCAATTCCATAAATTCGCTTTTTTACTTTCACAACTTAGATGAAGGTTAGCAAGTAAATCATTTATGATAAACTAAAGATTTTCAGGTGCATGGGTTTGAAGGGAAAGGATAAAGTGAGGTTTGAAACTTTGCATGTGCTAGTTACATTAGGTTTTTCCTAATTAATTACTCAAGCAAATAAGATGTTATATATATATATATATATATATATATATATATATATATATATATATATCGCTAATAAACAACTTGGCAATTTTATGACAATATTTATGAGACTATAAAATAATAGTAAATTTAAATTGACATGTAGTTTCTTTGAATCCAATGCTGTTAATTTTTGAATCATATTAGTAAAAGTATTTGTTTTATTTGAATTGAAGATATTTTTTTTTAAAAATATATATTGATAAATATCATCATTTTGTCGTTATGGTACTTTTGATTTATTCAATAGCTATTCACTAAAATGATTTTTTTCTTTTATTTTATTTTTATACTCACGGAAATAATATTGCAGAAAGATAAAATGATAGTTGAAATATTATTATACTAATAAGATTTAATGTGTTCAAATTAATTATCAAATAATTATTATAATTTTTTTTTTTATGATTTGCAACGCATCGTGCGGGGACAAATACTAGTATATATATAATAGAATCACATTCAAGCATATGAACGAATGCATGTTACAAGATGTGCACACTATCTCTTACCCCCTTAACATCATCATCATATCCGTATCGGTGTGGTACCTGACTCATATCACAACAACCATATTCGTACGGGCATGAATACCTAATCCATTATCACACCACATTAATATGGTACAAATAAAATACAATACAGTCATCAAATCCTAAGTCATGCTAGCAAAAAATCATACATGTTTAACTCACAAACAAGCACAAAGTCAAGAAAGTCTAAGTGTTACTCAAAATCATAATCTACATGTATATATATATATATTTCCCACCCATCATACATCTTTTCGAACTGCGGTAGTTCAAGTTCATGCTAATATACACTCTCTTCCTCGTTATCCTCTATTCTTCTTTAATTTCTTGCATAAAAAATTCTATTCCTATTTTATAGTAGTGCTTTTTTATGCACACTCAACAATCTCGAGATTTGATTATGCTAATTTTTGACTTCCAATTTATCATATTTCATCTCTTAACTACTCTTTATTAGTGAAATACGATCATTAAGACATTCAAATTAATCGATTTTACTTAACTACCCCTTTTTACCCACTTTGTGCTATTGAGTTCAACTTTTCTCTATATATAAGCCTTGAAGGACTTTAAGCTACGCGCATTCGCTTTACTTTTTTATTTATCTTCTATCATAATTAACACATCATCGTCATGTACGATCATATAATTATATTTAAACCTAATTAAATTTTTAAACGTGTCCAACTGTTCAACTCCGTGTCTGAAGGACTAATGCATGATACTCCCGACATTACGATTAATATTAAATTCATATAGCCCAAGTCTAGTTGCTATAATGAAATCTTAGCTTACCTCTTAGACAAAACATACTGCTATGTGAAGGAGTGAGTTATGTGCTAGACATATTCACACGTCAGGTTCCTTCTGGGTGTGTCTCAAAATCTCTCTCATGAACCTTATCCTTTAAAATCTCATGGTTAGGAATATAGGATTTTTTTAGAGTTTTTTGGATTATAGGGGTATCACGAACCAAAATTAAGGGTCAAGATAACACTTGTTGCAGTGTACCTTGACAAGTAAGCCTATCAAATTGATATACCGAAAAAGAGAAAATGTCACGATCCAAATCGAGGCCCTAGCCGTGACGAGCATCTCGAACCATGAAGGCCAGACACTCTTCTATCTTGAAATTATATACACCATTCATAAATAAATAAGGAAATACAAAATTATAGCAAGACGGAATCATGGTCATAAATCTGATATGAATTTAGCAATGAAGAACGAAATCCAAAACTAATTAGCAACATCTTCAAATCATTTGCTAAATCTCTATTACACTCTCTAACACAATCTAAAAGATGGGACAAGGCCCCCAGTAGACCAAAACCGTAACCACTAATAATTGTCTAAAAATAAACAAGCTTTCTGGAATATAGAAGGCTCACCAACTGGACACCGCAACTCTATCTGATGAAATCTACTGCTTATATGGACCCCTAGACTGAGCCTCAGAACCTGAAAGGTAGGGGAGAGGGGGGTCAATACAATATACTGGTACACAAAGTAATCCAAAATAAAAATTTTATATAAGTAAAATAGTGGAGAGCAAGTTGTTAAAACATCATGCATAACCAGTTCTCAAAACACATGGGCATTTATCTGAAAATCATAAATCATTCTTGTTAATGCAATGTCTGTTCTTTGTATTACTTCTGAGTTAGGTGACACTCCCCTACAACTCTAATATTCCACGGGCTATATGAAATCCGTCATTGACTCAGTGGGGAAGCCCCCAACCCAAGTATGCCGCAAGGGTTGGAGTCTCTGATTCTGATATGCCACACGACACTAGGCCAATGTAATATAATATACCCAGATCGACAAATTACAATTTTGGGCAATGAGTTATCTAAACTGGTTCCCTCTTTAGAAAACCACCTAACATCTCTTTATGCCCTATTTTAGCCTTTTCTGAACATGCATCATTCTGAAATTCTAAAACATGAAAGTCTGATTTCTATATTAGTCTATGTCTGTTATGGCATTGTCTGAGTTAGTATCGTCATACTAAGACTTGCAAGTTGTTATTATAAGCCATATATGATTATTTTATTGTAAAACAATGTTCAGGCCACTTGATCATGCATATAGTGTAAGAAGAGTCATATCTCAAATCATAAGTCCAAAATCATGCAAAGGCTTTCCATTCATTCAATAATTTTAATAAGTAGTGGCCAACTTCTCAAAAACATTCCTGAAGTTTCTTTGTTTATCAATCTCAACATTTAAAATCATTAAAGCATTCCTCTCTCCCATTCTTAATCATCATGAATTTCATATAAGACAAATAGTATCTTGAATCATTCTGTAGACCATGAAATGTAAGGATTCATAACTTGTAAATCAAATATTAAAGTAATGGGAAAGGGAGATTATATATTTCATGCTCTCGATTCACAATTCATGGTTTTCAATGCATACATACATATATACAATTCAAATCAATTTGGGGGAAGGACTAAAGAACAAAACAATATTATCAAAGCTTCTAAATCATGAATGTATTCATAAATTCAAAAACCCCTTTCTTAAAATCATGATTTGTATATCCATGAAATTTTAGAAAAAATCCCACGTACCTCAATTATGAAGAATAATGGTTGATCCTTGAAACCTACAGTTTGGGGATTCCAAATCTTCGATCAATTTTGAAAACTTACGGTTGAATCTTGAGTTTCTTGGAGGAGAAGTATATGAACTAGGGTTTTTATTTTGAGAAAAATCTTGAGAATGTCGTATATTATGCTTGTAGAGGTATTAATCTCCTGATTGGACATTTTAAGAGACTAGAAAAAAGTCCAAACTACCCTTGTTAACTTCTGAACAAAACAGGAAAAATTTAAATTGGGAACCCAATCTTTTGGGCCACCGCGATGCACCACTATCGCGGTGGCTCCCTGGAAAGTGACGAATGGGAATTTGGCCCACTCCGTGATACTCCACCATCGCGGAGTCTCACTGGAAATTGACCATCGTCATTTGCACCCTCTCCGCGATCCGCCAAGGACAGAAATGATGGTGTTTTAAGACTAGGACTTAAATTAATCATAACTCCTTCACCGAGTGTCCGTTTTGGACGAATCTTATGTCGACGGAAAACTTATTCGATCATCTACGTAATGAAAAGTTCAAATCTAAGGAATTCCACAGAAAATTAAGTATAAATCATTCTAGAATCCAATGCTTGATACTTTAGGGACAAAAATTTAGCTAGAAAAAAATTCGGGGTGTTACAATACCCTCCTTGGGAACATTCATCCCCAAATGTTGACGCGGTATACAGATAAGCATACTTTCAAGCATACTAAGGCATATAAAGAATAAGTCAAGGATTGTACGTTCCATTTCGTCATCCACTGGATCAAAAAGGTTTGGGTATCTAGATCTCATGTCAACTTCTGATTCCCAAGTTGCTTCTTCAATTTTCTGGTTTCTCCATAACACTTTAACTGACGCTATCTCTTTGCTCCTCAATCTTCTAACTTGGCGATCCAAAATTTCTACAGGCTCTTCTTCATAGGATAAGGAGTCTGTCACTTTGATTTTTTCGACAGGCAACACTAAAGAATGGTCTCCAATACACTTCTTCTACATAGATATATGAAATACCGAATGAACAGAACCCAAACTGGCAGGCAATTCTAACTCATACGCAACTCCACCTATCCTTTTCATAATCTGGTATGGCCTTACATAGCGAGGAATCAACTTACCTTTCTTCCCGAATCGCATGACTCCCTTCATGGGAGAAATCTTGAGAAACACCCAATCTCCAATCTCAAACTCTAGATCTCTTCTCCTAACATCGACGTAGGATTTCTGATGACTCTGAGCTGTCTTAAGTCATTCTCTAATAACTTTCACATCCTTCATTACCTGATGAATAAGATCAGGCCCAAACATCTGCATCTCACCTACTTCATACTATCCTATCGGAGACCTACATCTTCTCCCATACAATGCCTCAAATGGTGCCATCTTAATACTGGAATGGAAACTGTTATTATATACGAACTTTATCAATGGAAAGCACTCTACCTAACTACCTTTAAAATCAATCACGCAGGCCCTTAACATATCCTCAAGGGTCTAGATTGTGTGCTCAGCTTGCCCATTTGTCTGAGAGTGGAAAGCCGTGCTCAAATTCACTTGGATACCTAAACCCTTTTGAAATAATCTCCAAAACTGTGAAGAAAACTGTGTACCTCAGTCACATATGATGGAAATAGGTGCCCCATGCAAATAAAATATTTCTGTAATGAACAGCTTGGCATAATCCTCTCCCGAATAATTAGTCCTCATAGGTAGAAAGTGAGCTGACTTGGTCAGCCTATCTACAATCACCAAATGGAATCATACTGATTTTAGGACCTCAAAAGTCCTGTAATGAAGTCCATATTAATCATCTCCCACTTCTACAAAGGCAAATCTATCTCTTGAGAAGAACCACCTGGCCTCATATGTTCCACTTTAACTTGTTGACAATTCAAACACTTGGCAACATAGTTAACCACATCACGCTTCATATTATTCCACCAATAAATGGCTTTTAAATCATGATACATCTTAGTAGAGCCAGGGTGAATAACATACCTCGACGTGTGAGCTTCATCAAGGATTCTCTTCCTCAGAACATCTACATCTAACACACACAACCTACCCTGGTATCTTAAAATACCATCACTATCAATTTCAAATGACATTACCTTTTGTTGACCCACATCTTTCTTGATCTATATCAAGATGAGATCTTTAACCTGCTTCTCTTTAACTTCTGCACAAAGGGAAGATTTAACTATCTCATGAACAACCACTCCTCCATCCTCGGAATCCAAAAATCGCACTCCTAGATTTATAAGTCGGTGACTATCCTTCACCATCTCCCTCTTTTCTTTCCTCACATGAGAAAGACTGCCCATAGATAACCTACTGAGGGCGTCGGCTACCACATTCTCCTTGCCCGGATGATAGTGCAGGCTCATGTCATAGTTTTTTAAAAGTTCCAACCATCGCCTCTGCTTGAGATTCTATTCTTTCTGTGAGAAAACATACTGTAAACTCTTATGGTCAGTAAATATATCAACATGTACCCTATACAAATAGTGCTGCCAGATCTTAAGTGCAAAAACCACAGCCGCTAACTCCAAGTCATGAGTAGGGTAATTCCACTTATGCACCTTCAACTGCCTAGATGCATAAGACACTACCTTACCGTGATGTATAAGAACACACCCAAGTCCCACTCGGGATGCATCACAGTATATAACAAAACCTTATACCCTCTGAAAGAGTCAAAACAGGAGCAGTAGTCAACTTGTCTTTCAACTTCTCAAAGCTATTCTCACAAGAGTCAGACCACAAAAACTTCACCTTTTTCTGAGTCAACTTAGTAAGTGGTGCAGCTATGGAAGAAAAACTCTCTACGAACCTTCTGTAATAACCCGCCAAACCCAAGAAGCTCTAAATGTCGATTGGAGTCGTGGGTCTAGGCCATTTTCTCACTGCCTCAACCTTTTGGGAATCAACCTTAATCCCCTCACTAGACATAATATACCCCAAGAAAGCAATAATATTTATCCAGAATTCACACTTGAAGAACTTTGCATACAACCCATGATCTTTGAGAGTCTGGAGGATAATTCGGAGGTGATTGGCATGGTCCTCCTCACTTTTGAAATAAATCAAGATATCATCAATGAAAACTATGACAAATATGTCTAGAAACTATTGGAAGACATTATTCATTAGGTCCATGAAGGCTGCAAGGGCGTTAGTCAACCCGAAGGACATGACTAGGAATTCATAATGACCATATCTGGTTTGAAAAGCTGTCTTGGGAATGTCTGACTCCCTAACTTTCAATTGATGATATCCTAAACGAAGGTCTATTTTATAAAAACACTTAGCACCCTGAAGTTGGTCAAATAAATCATCAATCCTAGGAAGTAGACACTTATTTTTGATAGTGACCTTGTTTAACTGGCGGTAATCTATGCACATACGCAGGGAACCATCTTTTTTTTGCATGAAAAGTACAGGTGCACCCAGGGAGAAACACTAATATGGATGAAACCTTTATCTAGGAGGTCTGTTAGTTCCTTTTTCAACTCTTTCAACTCTGCTAGAGCCATTTTATATGGTGGAATAGAGATGGGACGGGTGTCTGGCAACATAACTATGCCAAAATCTATCTCCCTATCAGGTAGTATTCCTGGGAGATCATCTGGAAAGACTTTTGGGGATTCATTTACTACAGGGACAGACTGAAGAGGAAGACTTTTGGTGTTAGAATATTTAACCTGAATAATATGATACAAGCAACCTTTGGAAATGAGTTTACAGGCCTTGAGATAAGATATGAAGTGCCCTCTAGGTGCTAAAGAGTGCCTTTCCTATTTTATTGCTGGCTCATTTGGAAAAGAAAAAGTAACCTTTAGGGTTTTACAATTTAGAGTGGCATAACACGAATGCTGTCTGTCCATCCCTAGGATAGCATCAAAATTAACCATATCAAGCTCTATGAGATCTGCCACAGTATCCCGACTAAGAATAGACACAACATAATTTTTATATATCCTCCCACTCGTTATATGATTGATTTACAATATCCTTGAGCTGATAAGTTGCCAAATCCACCCCTTCTATCTCCTTTACATGCATCACCTTAAAGATCTTCTCCATTTCATCCATAAACTCCTATGGATCTTCTTCTACCTTGGTTCCAATAAACTTGGGCGGGTTCATTCTTATGAACTGACCCACCCTGGTAGCCTCAGATGTAATAGATGTAGACCCAAAATCTTTTGATCGTTGAAACTGATTGGCCGCCAACTGTGTCAACATATGAATAGACTGTCTGAATTCTATATTAGAAATATCCCTCTGAGAAGTTTGGGGATAATTAACATTGGTCCGTGGAGCCCGAGGTTGACTGGTTGGGACTGGAGGTACTCTCAGAGTAGGAATAGGTTATAGGGTGAGAGCTCTGTTATGGGTCCACATCTCATGAGTGGGACGGACCTTATCTGTCTGTGCATTCTGATCGATAGTGTGATGAGAATACATGATCGATTTTTCTGAAAAGCAAGAGAGCATTGATTAGAGGTAGATTAGACTCTAAAGCATGAACTAGATCATAAAGAGGGGAAACATTCCTAAATTCCTAGTAACCCCCTGCTTATAAGTGTGGTGTGTTACACACCCATAAATAAGACTCTACTCGACGCGATTTTGCAGACACCCTGGGACCATGAACCGTGCTCTGATACAAAGTTTTTCACTACCCAAATCGAGGCCCTGGCCGTGATGAGTATCCCAAACCATGAAGGCCCGAACACCCTTCTATCTTGAAATCATATACACCATTCATACATAAATAAGGAAATACGGAAATTATATCAAGACAAAATCATGGTCATAAATTTGATATAAATTTAGCATTGAAAAATGAAATCGAAAACTAACTAGCAACATCTGCAAACTGTCTGTGAAATCTCCATTACATACTCTCTAACACAATCTAAAACATGGGACAAGACCCCCAATAGACCAAAACCGTAACCACTAATAATTGTATGAAAATAAATAGGCCTTCCGAAATATAGAAGGCTCACCAATTGGACACTGCAACTTTGTCTGATGAAATCTACTGCTTATCTGGACCTCTAGACTGAGCCTCAAAACCTGAGAGGTAGGGGAGAGAGGGGTCAATATAATGTACTGGTATGCAAAGTAATCCAAAATAAACTTTTATATAAGTATAATAATGGAGAGCAAGTTATTAAAACATCATACATAAACAATTCTCAAAATATATGGACATTTTTCTGAAAATCATAAATCATTCTTGTCAATGCAATGTCTGTTCTTCGTATTACTTCTGAGTTAGGTGGTACTCCCCTACAACTCTGATATTCCACGAGCTATATGAAATCTACCATTGAATCGGCGGAGAAGCCCCCAACCCAAGTATGCCGCAAGGGTTGGAGTCTCTGATTCTGATACACCACATGGCACTAGGCCAGCATAATATAATATACCCAAATCAGCAAATCACAGTTTTGGGCAATGAGTTATCTAAACTCGTGCCCTCTTCAGGGAACCACCTAACATCTCTTTATGCCCTATTTTAGCCTTTTCTGAACATGCATCATTCTGAAATTCTAAAACATGAAAGTCTAATTTTTGTATTAGTTTGTGTCCGACATTGTCTGAGTTGGTAGCGTCATACCAAGAGTTGCAAGTCGTTATTCTAAGCCATATATGATTATTTAATTCTAAAATAATAGTCAGGACACTTGATCATGCATATAGTGTAAGAAGAGTCATATCTCAAATTATAAGTCAAAAATCATGCAAAGGCTTTCCATTCATTCAACAGTTTCAATAAGTAGTGGCCAACTTCTTAAAAACATTCCTGAAGTTTCTTTGTTTATCAATCTCAACATTTAAAATTATTAAAGCATTCCTCTCCCATTCTTAATCATTATGAATTTCACATAAGATAAATAGTATCTTGAATTATTCTGTAAACCATGAAATGTAAGGATTCATAACTTGTAAATCAAATAATAAAGTAATGGGAGAGGGAGATTATATATTATATGCTCTCGATTCACAACTCATGGTTTTCAATGGATACGTACATATGTTCAATTCAAATCAGTTTGGGGGAAGGCCTAAAGACCAAAACCATATTATCAAAGCTTCTAAATCATGAATGTATTCATAAATTCAAAAACCCCATTCTTAAAATCATGATTTCTATACCCATGAGATTTTAGGAAAAACTCCACGTACCTCGATTATAAAGAATAATGGTTGATCCTTGAAGCCTCCGATTTGGGGATTCCAAATCTCCAATCAATTTTGAAAACCCATGGTTGAATCTTGAGTTTCTTGGAGGAGAAGTATATGAACTAGGGTTTTATTTTGAGAGAAATCTTGAGATGTCGTATATTATGCTTGTAGAGGTCTTAATCTCCTGTTTGGACATTTTAAGAGACTGAGAAAAATTTCAAACTACCCTTGTTAACTTCTGAACGAAATAGGAAAAATTTAAACTGGGAACCCGATCTTATGGGCCACCGCGACATGCCACTATCGCGGTGGCTCACTGAAAAGTGACGAATGGGTATATGGCCCACTCACGATGTGCCACCATTATGGAGTCACACTGGAAATTGACCATCATTATTTAACCCTCTCCGCGATGTGCCAAGGACAGGAATGACGGTGTTTTATGACAAGACTTAAATTAACCATAACTCCGTCACCGAGTGTCCGTTTTGGATGAATCTTTATGTCGATGGAAAAATTATTCGATCATCTACGTAATGGAAATTTTAAATCTAAGGAATTCCATAGGAAAATGAGTATAAATCATTCTAAAAGCCAATGCTTGATACTTTAGGGACAAAAATTTAGCTAGGAAAAACTCCAGAGCGTTATAGAAAAGACAGAAATACCCCCAACATCGGCTTTTATAATGAAGCTGAAGATAATAAATGCAAAAATAATATAATAAAAAATATAGCCATAACTCCCCAAACCTGATGTCAATAGTATAAGAATGTATCTAGTACAACTCGGGTCCAAAAGAAATACATAAGATGTCCAAATACAAAAGAAACTCTCCCTTTGAAATGAAAGTAAAGACAGTCTATAATAAAGGTAGTAGAATACATCTGGATACCTGAAAGTCAACCATTACCTCGAAAGTACCAAATATCGCCCTAATCAACCAAGCTGGGATGCACTCGTGCTAGGACCTACACCGAAAGAGTATAGTAGGTGTGAGTACGATCCACTTGTATTCAGTAGGTATCATAGGCCGATCGAGCAAAGTAGATTACAAAACATACAAAATACACATAAAAGTCACGTCACCTGCAATCAGAAAATGTCTCACAATAGTGGCTCACACTGCTTGCACTAAAAGTTCTAATATATCACATGTATTTGCAACAATAATAACCATATAGTGGTGACACCTAATTTTTGCCCTCCACGACTAAGTTTAATTCTAAGTTTCTTTAACTGTAAATAAAATTACAACGTTTATTTTTCCCGAATAAAAAACTTTTCAAAGTATTTATCTGGGTAAGTTTGTCATTTTAACTAGCGATTATATATTATCGTATTCAATTATACGAAATTATGTAATTTTATTACTTAAATATTTATTTTTAAATATCAAATTTTAATCAAGGCTTATCTTGAAATAAATTTAAATGATTAAATCTTGATTTAAATGTAATTTATTCTTGAAAGTAATTTATTTGGAAAATATTTGTTTGGTTTTATTAAATCAAGAAGCTCGGGATTAAAGTAGTGATTAATTTATTTCAAGTTTTAATTAAATTTGGTCAATTTATTAAATTTAACCTTAATTGAAAGTGATTTGGCCATAATTACAATGTAATTGGTCAATTAATTTTCAATTAGGCTAAATATTTTAATTCAATTGGCTAAATTCTAATGATTAGGCTAATTTAACAAATAGCCTAAAATTATAAAATTCCTAATCTAATTGAGGTTATTTTAATCCTAGTTGAGGTTATTAAATAACCCTAATATTAATCTAATTCGTCCAAGACCAATAATTTCAGCAAACCACTCCAGCCCAACCACCTATAATCGGCCCAAAACAGCTTGCCCAATCCAAATTAACAACCAGTCGCATCAGGCCTAATACCGATCCACCCTTATTTCCTTCTTAAACCAAAAATAAAGGGAATCAACATACAATAATATCAGACGATGTGGGAAAACCCAACAACGATCTTAACCCAATTATTAACCCTGACTCGATCTTAACCCGCTATCAACATCAACAATGTACAAAAAACCCTAAACAAACTATGATACAAATAACGATAATAATATGCAATCACCGACAATAATAATCTCAACCCGAATCCATTGACCAGTCTTGACCCAGCAAAAATTGACCTCAACCCAATTAGTTTTCCCTTTTTTATGCTCCTCACGTGTCTCTTACGCGGATTTGTACAAAGAAGGACGTGAATTTTCTAGAAAAACATCGAGGTGGCAATTGAGTAACCTTCAAATGAATATTCCACCAAAATCCAGCTTGAATTTGTTGGAATTATACCATGAAGGTACATATATGCTCAATTTTGATTAGTTGAAAGAAGATCCATTTTCCCCCAATATTCTGAATTTTCTTCAAAAGAATCTAAAAAAACCAGGGTAAGATGGAGGAAACATTCTATTGTCATGGAAATTTTGAAATTATCTAAGTGAGAATTTTTTAAAATTACCCCAAAATTCTTTTTTCCCACAGCGGTAGAGCTGAGATTTCCCTCCAATTTTGTTCCCTATATATAGCTCACCATGGAGCAAATGGAAGGGGTTAAAGAAAGAGCTAAGGGGGAAAATTGATTTGGAGAGCACAAGAAAATTTTCTCTAGTAAAATTGTTAGAAAAAAATATATAGATAGTCAGCTAAATTAGAATTAAGGAGGAAGCATCGGCATTCTCCAGTGGTGGTTTTGGTGATGGTCGAGATCCCGACGTCATATCATAATCCTGTTTTGCTGCTCTAAAATAGGTAAAATTCCATTTTTATTTAGTTCCAATTATATTCTACTTTATCTCATCATTCTTTAGTCATAAGTGACATTTTGAAAATCTGTATGCTGGACTATTTTCTGTAGAGGCCTTAAAGGCCGTAGGTTTCTTTTGGTAAAGATAAATATTGGTTATATTATTAAGTTAAGTTATATTTTTTCTTAGATGATGTGGTTTTTTTTATCTTTGTCCCGACCTCGTAATCTGTTGTTTATTCTTGACTTTGTTGATTAGCTTTCGACCTAATGCTTCATCTGGTGTTTTGCTTGATGTTTGGGTCTCTGATTTCTCGCCTAAAGTTCACGCTTTGATTTTTTTATTTCATTGCTTACCTGAATGTCATCCTATTTAATTTGTTGCTACTGTTGTTTAGTTGGTAGTTTCATTAGTAAGACTACATCTTAAGGTCCTTTTGGCTTCTTAAATGCCAAAAGAACTATGAGGAAAGGTCCAAAAATATACCAGAAAATCCTAGCATTCCTCGATGACCATTTTTTTCAAGTCTGTTGGAATGAAGAAGAGAATTGGAATAACATGTCGTCTTGTTCGCTGATATTATTTGATGTTATCGTAATTGTTGAACTGGTAGCGTCGTTAGTAGGACTTCCTTTTATATTTGTAGGCTCATTAAATACCAAAAAAATGATGAGGGTACGTCTAATAGTATACCAGTAATTTTATGATTCCTCAAGGACCATCCTGACCATTTAAAAACTCACTTTTGAGTCTGTTGAAAAGAGAAGTATAAAAATAATACGCCCCACCAATTCTCCTCTTTAGCCTATTGGTTGTGTTCCTCTTTTTTTGAAATTTTGAAATTTGATTTTCTGTTTTTCTCTTGAGTTTGTTTCAAGCCTGTATTTTTGTCTGTTAGAAGCCTATGGAAAATATAATGGCTTGTTGAAGAATGTTAAACATGAGAATGGATTAGGTCTCGTTTGGTGTCTTTGATGTCAAAAGTCATTGCAGTGTGTATATTCTCTCTTGATCTTGGTCGATATCATTTTTTTAGCTATAAATTTTAGGGTCTAAAACTCTTGAAGTTTTGTGTGATCGTGTTTGGAGAATAACTGCATTCAACTTTTAAGCTTGTTGTTTCGAATAATCAAAATTTTTTAGGTTGTTTTGTCATTATCGCGGCCTTCAGTAGTTTGTGGTTTTATTTGGGATTAAAAAGGGAACTTTGGAAGTTTGTTTTATTCTTGAGTTTTCTATTTCCAATAATTGTTTGTATGATTTAACTGCAACTCACAAGGTCTCTTTGATTCATGATATTGAAAGAGACCTATGAGTTTTCCATGAAGTCATAATATCAATCCTGCGGACCCCAAATATCTTGTGGCTTATGTTCTTGCATTACTCGACAAGAAGAGGAAAAAGTTTGATTAAAGATCTTTAATTTGATTAAATAGTTTTGAATCAGTTCATGACTACTTACCTACTATTTCACTGGGTTTAGATGGTCTTATTCGAATTGGCATGTTGTTTTCCTGTGTAGCTTTACCTTCTTCCTTTGCTTTCTCTATCTTCTTTAGATCATCGTAGTTACAGTCTTATAAGTTGGTAAATTTTGGGAGCCCTTCCATATCTTATTGATTTGTTTCTATGAATTAAATCTTTTCCCTGTTTTCCATTTGAATTGGTCCGATTATAGTTTCAGATTCTACTCTAATTTTAGTAAATGCATTCGTAAAGTCTATCAATTTGAATTGTATATCATTCGATGGAACTTTGGTGATTTTGATGTATTATTCCTCAGAATTGAGCCGGTTTTGCTTTGTATTTAACTCTGTAGTCTGAAGTCAGTTTATTGTTCTCTTTGTCATTTATGATTCAATGTTTATTGACGCCGTCGTTTAAAAAGGACAGGGTGTTCTTAAACTTTGAAATCCTAAAATCTTTTTCCAAGTGTTATCCTAAATAAGATAATGAATCGTAAGATTCTCTCAGGTTTATTTTTGGACTGTCTTGAATATAAGTTTTCTAAACGACTATCATTTGCAGTTTGATTATAATGTGTAATTAGTTACAGTAAGACCAACCAGTTTATATGAATATTAATTCTCTTCCTCTTTATTTTGATGCATGATGTGTTGTGTCTGAGTTTGCCACGAACTCTTGATTGCATTTTCCTCTTTGAATCAATTCCTAGAGAAAGTTCAAACATTGATCTTATGGCATACCAGATGTGAGGAGACGGAAGAAGAAATGGGTTAAAACCCATTGACAAATTTTCTAAGAGATTCTGAAGTCACGATTTTATCCGTCACATTTCTAGTTTTTATTTGTTTATTTATTCATTTATGTATTTATTTGTTTATTCATTTGGGCCTCGAAGCCAAAGTTGTAAATTCATACAAGTAAAGTCAATTATGGGCCAAAAGATCCAAAAAGATTGTTTAGGACTGGTTATGGGTCAAGGCCCAATATCTAAATTAGGATAGGTGAAGATAGGCTGAAAACCCAATTAGATTAGGATAGGGCTGATTGATTTGGACTTAAGAGCCTAAATCACTTGTTTCATCCCCGTTTCCATTTTTTTATTTGCTTATTTGTGATTTGACTTTAATTTGCTTAGAACTAGTTAGATTCCCTATAAAGTCGTAAAAAACTGATTTTGTGTAAACATAAAAAATATTCCTTAATCAATTTCTTTTCAACAATCAATTTTTCTTTCATAAGTTAGTCAAAAGAATCATTTTCTAACAGTTCGAATAACCCCAAGTTAGCGGACATTTTGAGTGCCTTAAAAAAACCTTCCTAAAATGTTAATGAGAACCGTTTACCTAGAATTTCAAAACTTAAATGATTTTTTTGTTTTGAATCATTTAAGTAATTTATAAAGGTTTTCTTAATTTTTCTAAATCAATTATGTGGCGACTCTAAAAGTCATATTTCCGCAAAACAGAAATGGAGACTCTACTAGGGACTTTTAACTAGGTTTTAACCAAATGTTTGAATTTATCTTTTGACTAAACTGTTTAAACTGTTTACGTGCTTATATTTTTCAATTCTACGAAATTTAGTTATTGCATTTCATGGCATTATCTCGCATGATGATTATTAAACTGTTTTGGAGTTTCATGGATGTCTCGGGCCCTGTTGTTCTACTCCAAATAAAGTGTTTGCAATACGATGGTTTATTAGCACGTGAGGCGTCAGATGGATGTTCACATTTTCAAACCCAAGCCATCCACTTGGAAACCTGGTTTAAACCAACTCTAGACACCTAGGATAAAGCAGAACCAAAACCCTCCTTTAGGCATAAACCTAGGACGCCCAATATCCGAGGGAAAATTATGCCCATTAGAAAACTTGTCCTACGTCCATTGACTCCGAGTCAATTACAGATAAATCATATTTATGTGTTGAAGAAAATACATATTTGTTTAATCTAATTCATTATCCTTTGGGGTAGGGGGAAGGCTCATCTTCATTTGCTTTCATGTAGGAATGGCCCAATCGCACCCTTGCAAAAAGTTCAAGATCGTTACCGGACTTGACAACTTCATAAAAATATAGTGGGATTATATGAGCGGAGAAGGGAAAAAGATTGTTAGGACATATATCAGGCACTTTCCTTCGCTCATAAAGATAGAAGCTTGGTCCAAAATGATTCATGTGCTGACGACCTTTTGGGATGATCAGAATATGGTGTTTTGCTTCAGGGATGTTGAATTGACCCCCACTATTGAAGAGGTGATGATTTGTTATGAGAGAACTGATATGTGTGTCAAGACAAAAAGTACACCTGATAAGAACATTCTAGTCCCTATTGTATGGGACCGTCAAGAGATCAAGAAGACCTTTCTAATTTATGATGACACTATAAGGAAAAAATGACACCATTTATCCAAGAGTTGTTACGGTGACACAACACTCTTCTATGGAATGGAGTACGGTTCTAAAAAGGTATTCCATAATTTATCTCCCATGATTGTAGCTGATATATATCGGGGTTTAAAAAGGTGTCAAATCGAGAATCATTTCTTTTAAGATTGCAACCTCATCTTGCAATGGTGGATGATGATGCATTTACTAAAAAATCCTAGAACGAAATAGCTCGACCATCAGACAAGGGGAGATCTTCTATCATCGCATGACATATGGTTGTTCCTCTATAAGTTCAAAAGGAATGTTTCTCCAAAATATTAGTTTAAGATATTTAGGAAATTAAGGGATGACAAACCAATGGTCCATTAAATATCTTCCTCCAGGGAGATACACCATTTGAGGGGGCGAGTGGCCTTTTCTAGAGCTTCCAGGTATCAGGGGGACCCGTCCTTATAATTTTGGTAGAGTCCTTAGGCAATTCAAAATCAAGCAGGAGACACCCCAAACTGCGCTTATGCTTAGATTCATCACTGAGTATGACGAAGGTGAGTCCCCACTCAAAGACTACATGGTAGATGGATGGAGAAGAAAAGGGTGGAAGGAAGTCTCTTTCCATATCGGGTATGAGCCCGAAGTCAGTGACACTTACGAGGAGTGGTTGAAGAAGAGTCTTGCCGAAGCAATCTCGGGGCCGAATGTACCTACTCGGGTTGTTGATATAGAATTAGAGCATCAGATTCAACTCCACAATATTTAAGACAAATTTCAAAAAAGTGAAATCGCGCACCAACATATGCATATGGAGGATACCTCGACCATACGCATATTGAGAGAAGAGTTGAAGCGAGCCAGGCAAGAGGCTGATAATGCTAGGTAGTGTCTGATCGATTTGGATGATTGCATGGTTTCTCAGATTGATAGCATAGAAAAATGACCTACAAAATAAGGAACAGCTGTGTGGGAGTCACCTAATCATCAACAAATAGTAGATATGGCAAGAGGTCAATAAGGCTAAGAAGGCAAGGGCAAATGAAGGAGCATCCAATAGCTAGTTTTTTCTATCCCCTGCGTGGGACCTTATTTTTCTTTCATGTTATCTTCCTTTTCCCTAAGGATTGTATCCCTCTTATGTTATTTTGTTGGCATTTTATGCCTTTTTACGTATTTATGAAAGTTAGGGGATAATGAATTGGCTTTAAAAAGACATATTTTTTCTTCAAATTCTGTTAGGCCAAATCCTTGGCTCAAAAGGGTCACCCTAACTAGGATACACATTATTAGAATATTTTATGTGATATAACTACCTTATGTGTTTATGTGCACTTGTTTGAATCAAAGACAAATATATCCACTATGCTTTCGTGGATTAGTTTGTCTATGGCGCAAACAACTCTATGTGATTACTTCTTGTCAAATATCTTACATTAATTATCATATATGGAAACTAACACATCTGTCTTTGAGTTATTTTACTTAACAAATAACAGAAAGCTACTCTGTGCTGAAATAAGTTGGCAGAACATCCTTACTTTACCCGATCAAAAGCGAATAAGATCCCATCCCCTAACTATCATTCAAATATGAATGGAAATGATTAGGAAAATGCATTTACCATTAGGGAAAATGTAATAGAAGAACAAAGTGAGATGATTGCTGAACTCGCGGGAAAATTGGAAATGCCTCAGGAGGAGATGAACCGTACAAGAGATTTGGATAATTTGGCCATCACTGTTAATGCTCGTGGCCCAGGAAGACACCAGCCTCTACTCCATATCCCTCCCTTCAGTACTCCTATTCTTGGGGACTATCCAAATAGCACATCATCCATTTTCGCTCCTTAAATTGTCCAAAACACCAATCAAGAAAATAATCCAAATGCTTAGCATCCACAAAATTCATCCCTAACCCCACAAAATTCATCTCCAAATCCATAAAATCTATTCCTAAATCCCAAAAATCCATTATCAAACCCACAAAACCTGCTCTCAAATCCACAAAATCCATCTCCTAATCCACAAAATCCATCTCCAAATCCATAAAATTCTTTTCTAAATCTGCAAAATCCCTCTTAGATCCCACTAACTACTTTTAAATTCCATAAAATGTTCTCAACTTCAAAAACATCCTCCCCACCTACCACCAAACCTCCTCTTATCCTCAAAATCAAGTTATTCTTCCAAATCTTTCTCATATAATCATATCCCCTGACATCTATAATTCCTTTCCCAATCCTGAGATAAACCATTATGAGAAAAAAGAAAAAAGAATGGAGGACCAAGCATGAAATGAAGTTGTTGTCTATGAATGAAGAGATTATACGGATCAAGAAATCTCATGGGGTAGGGGAAAATGATGGTCTGGGGTATCATGATCTATGTGTTCACCCTGGAGTATATCTACCAGAAGGATACAAGGTCCCTAAATTTGAAAGATTCAATGGTACCAAAAACCCTATGGATCATTTTAAAAGGTATTACGATCAGATGGTTGGGGTAGGAAGAAATGAGGCGTTACTAATATGCCTATTCAATCGAAGCTTGATTGGCGAAGCTTTAGATTAGTTCACATCTCAGGATCTGAGAAGATGGTCTGGTTGGAAAGCGTTGGGTAAAAGTTTTCTCGATAGGTTAGTATTTAACATTGAAATAGTCCCTGACTGATAATTATTAGACTCGATCACACAGAAGAGTGATAAGTGTTTTTGAGACTATACCTTCCGTTGGAGAAAAAAAGCTACCAAAGTACAACCTTCCACGTCTGAGGAAGAGATGGTGTCTGTGTTCTCTCATGCTCAGGAGGGAGAATATTATACTAGGATGGTATCCATAATCAGGAAAACTTTTGTAGATTTGATAAAAATTGGGAATCTCTAAAAGAAGGAATTCAAATAGGAAAGATTGTCAAAACCCCAACATCATCTGGGGATTTTATGTTCCTAAAGAAGAAAAAAGAAGGGTGAGGTCTTTTCTTAATCTGTTGCTAAGTTAAAGAAGAAATTTTAGCCTAGGAACATTCTCTCCTATTCATCGTCACCAAATTTTTAGCATGTAATCTACATCCAACCCTTGTACCAAGCTCTACTTCCAAATATCTAATCTCAGTACCAAGCTCCACTTCTAAATATCCAATCTCATTACCGAGCTCCACTTCCAAATATCCAATATCAGTACCAAGCTCCACTTTAAATATCCAATCCCAGCACTAAGATACACTTCTAAATGTCCAATCCCAGTACCAAACTCCACTTTCAAATATCCAATCCCAATACCAAGCTCCACAACTAAATATTTTACCCCAATACTAAGATCTGCAGCCGAATTATCAACCTCATATTCAAACGACCCTTCCAAATAATCAAAAAAATGCCTAAGCACCTCCAAATTATCATCAAGTAACTCATCTTGCTAATCAAAACCATTATAACCCCCATGTCCAAACCTAAAAAAAGACCTCCCCAAAACTTCAGCCACTGGCTGAAAGTCATACCCAACTCTTTGGAAGATTGAAGGACTCCAGTCATTTATAACCTATCCAATCAAAAATTATTAATCCCAATTCCTAATTTTATTATGCCGATCAAAATTGTGCCTATCATTTGGGAGAGACGGGGCACAGTACTAAGGATTCGTTAGCCTAAAGCATAAGTTCAATATTTGGTTGATCAGAAGGTCATCACGCTTCAGTCACAACACCAAATATTAATAGTACTCCATTGACTAATCATGGGGGAGCTGCAGTTAACATAATTGAAATAGAGGGGGAATGGATGTCTAGAAAGTCCATCACTAAGGTGGATTTAGAAAAGTTCAAAAGGACGGAAGGGGTAGAGATGTTAGAGAAAGCCGTAGCTGCCTTAACTATCAATAAGAGGCCCCTATTTATAGTGATAACAGCCCCAGCTCAGGAATACACTCCTACACCTAGGAAGGAATTTATTATAGAGAATGCCGCTACCCAAAGAATGACATGGTCTGAACAATGCTACAGTCCTGAATATCTGACCAATAGGAAGGATCCACTGAAAAAGCCAATCACTAAAGGGGAGGCCGAGGAATTTTGGAGACGTATACAACCAAAAGAGTATTCAATTATCAAGAATTTAGATAAAACTCCAACCCAAATATCAATTTGGGAGCTGTTAGTGAGTTTGCAATACCACCGATAAGCTTTATTAAAGGTACTGGATGAAACATATGTTCCCTCAGGCACGAGTCTTGAGAATCTGGCCACAATGATAGGGAATATTATGGGAAGTCATCACATATCATTAAGTGAGAAAGAGTTTCTATTTGAAGAAGTGATGCATAACAAAGCCTTGCACATAATTATCAATTGTCGAGACTATGTGATTAATCGGGTATTGATAGATGACCGATCTGGTTTGAACATTTGTCCTCTTTACATATTAGTTCAAATAGGCTATGACTTGGGGAAAATTCACCAAAGCTATGTAAATGTATGGGCATTTTATGGAGGAGAGAGATACCATAGGCAAAGTTGACCTGTACATCCAAATGGGACTTGCTGAATTCAAGGCTAAATTTTATGTTATGGATATCCATCCTAGTTACAACCTAATCCTGGGGATACCATGGATCCATGGTTCAAAGGTATTTCATCAACCCTTCATCAATTATTGAAATTTATTTGGGAGGACCATGAAGTAGTCATTTAAGGAGAAGGAAGCCGTTTGAATCATCCCAATGGTTATGTGCTTGTGATTAAAGATATTTTGAGGGGTAGTAGTTTTTATACATTGGAAATTGTAAGTACTGTGGAGAGAGATCTGACGCCCAAAGCTCTAATGCCTTCTTTCTACGAAATAATTGAGACTGTGATGTTAAGAAATAGGTTCGAGCTTCGTCGGTGTTTGAGTAAGAATTTGGAAGAAATTATTGAGCCCATTATGGTCCAAGAAAAAAGTATCTAAGTATAGGTTAGGATACTATCCAAAAAAAAAAGGAAGAGATTGAAGATAAGTTAAAGATGGGTCTATCTAAACTGTTGCCACTCATGTACCAGTCATTCGCGCATGGATGTCAAAAGATGATGGTATTAGGGATGGGATAAGAAATCTATTTGAGGGATGCAATGCAATACTAGAAGATTTCCTAAAGTCCAGTGGGGTGAGTAAGGTTACACCAGGAAAGGCTATGCAAAATTGGACGTCCACTCCACTTATAACTCATCGCCCGTCGTGGTAGATGAAAGGATAATTACTAGTAGTTTTAAAATCGGTGATGATCTGAAAGAGGCCTCGTGATCCACCCTTTTATGTCTCAAATTTTGTTTTCGTGTTTTACTACTTTCACAAAGGCATGGGCCCATATTTGCGTGGGTCATGAGCCATAGTTTGTAATTATTTCCCAAATTTCAATGAAAAGGCCTCCCTTTATTTAAGAAGTTATTTTGAATATGATTATATTTGTATTAATATATTTCATTATCTTGTTATCATCTTACTTGGTTTGTTTATTTATTATAGTAGCAGTAACTTAAAACTTGCCAATGTCATATCAAGGGTTAGACGAACAAAATAAGGGGGATGATGATGATTAAAAAGAAGGTGATAAGGAGAGATTAGTGGAAGATATATAGGAATTTGATAATCGAGAGAAGCCCAACCTCAAGAAAACTAAAACAGTCAACCTGGGCAATCATGATGACATCAAATAGACAAGTGTCAGTGTTTACCTGGCAGGAGTACAAAAAAGAGAACACTTTCACTTGCTGTGGGAGTACGTTGATATATTTTCTTGGTCCTATGATGATAAGCTGGAATTGAGCACCAATATCATGTCAAATAAGTTGACAATCAATCCTGAGTTTGATCCAGTAAGCAAAAAATGCAAAAATTCAAGCCGGACTTAAGTTTGAAAATCAAGGAAAAAGTGAAAAAGAAAATTCAATCTAAGGTTGTAGAGGTCACAAAATATCCATCATGGTTAGCCAATATTGTTCCAGTGCCAAAAAAGGACGACAAGATGTGAATTTGTATTGACTATAGATATTTGAATAGAGCTAGTCCTAAAGATAATTTTCCGCTACCTAACATCCACATCCTTATCGATAATTATGAAAAACATGAAATGCAGTCTTTCATGTATTGTTTTGTTGGGTATTATCAAATATTAATGGATGAGAAAAATGTATAAATAACAGCTTTCATTACGTCCTGGGTGTTTATCATTACAGGGTAATGTCGTTTGGTCTCAAGAATGCTGGAGAAACATATATGAGGGCTACGATGATGATTTTTTATAATATGATTTGCAAAGAGATCGAGGTGTATGTGGATAATGTAATTATCAAATCCCGTGAGAGTTCAGATCATCTGACCCATCTGGAAAAATTCTTCAACAGATAAGAAAGTATAACTTGAAGTTGAATCTAGCTAAGTGTGCTTTCAGTGTCCTAGCTTGGAAATTATAGGGTTTATAGTCAGCAGAAGAAGCATCGAGCTAGGCCTGTCCATAATCAAGACAATTCAGGATTTACCACCGCCAAGGACCAAGAAAGAGGTTATGAGTTTCCTGGGTCATTTGAATTTCATTATTAGGTTCATCTCCCAATCAACAATTATATGTGAGCCAATTCTCAAGATGTTGAAGAAAGATACATTAAATAAGTGGACAGAAGAATGTTAGAAAGCTTTTGATAGAATCAAGGAATATTTGTTTGCTCAATCGGTTTTGGTTCTACCAAGAGAGGGAAGTCTGTTGTTGCTTTACCTGTCAATCTTAGAAAATGATTTTGGATGTGTTCTTGGGCAACATAATGAGACCGGTAAGAAAGAGAAAGCAATTTACTACTTGAGTAAAAAGTTTACGCTGTATGAAGCTCACTACACTCTTGTAGAAAGGACATATTGTGCTTTGACTTGGGCCGCACAAAAGTTGAGGCATTATCTATCGTCATACACAACATATCTCATTTCTAGAATGGATCCATTGAAGTATATATTCAGAAAGCCGTGACTACAGGAAAGCTAGCCAAGTGGCAAGTGTTGCTGAGTGCTCGACATCGTGTATGTGACTCAAAAGGTAATCTAGGGGCAAGCCTTAGTAGATCATTTAGCTGAGAATCCAATTGATAATGAGTATGAGACACTTCAAACATACTTCCAAGATGAGGAGATTTTATTCTTGGGAGAAGACATTGAAGAGATCTACCCCGGATAGAGATTGTTCTTTGATGGAGTCGTCAATTTCAAAGGTTTAGGAGTTGGAGCAGTTTTAGTGTCAGAATTAGGCCAATAATATCCAGTAACCGCTAAGTTATGCTTCCCATGTACCAATAACATGACCGAATATGAGGCTAGCATATTAGGTCTCAAGTTGGCACTGGATATGGGTGTTCATGAATTGCTAGTCATCGGAGACTCAGATTTGCTGATTCACTAGGTATTGGGGGAATAGGTGGAAAAGAACTCCAAGATTACTCCTTATGTAGAGCTGGTATAATACTTATGAAGAAGATTCAAGGAAATTGATTTCAGACATATCTTAAGGATACAAAATGAGTTTTGTGATTCTTTGGCTACCATATTCTCTATGATTCAGTACCCAGATCAGAGTTACATCGATCCGTTGGAAATAAGCTTAAAGAAACAACCTGCATATTATGCGCATGTTGAAGAGGAGCCAGATGGAAAGCCATGGTACTATGATATTAAAAGGTATTTAGAATCTGGAATATATCCTAAATAGGCCAGCAAAAATAAGATGAAGACAATCCGACGCTTGACAAAGAATTATTTTCCAGGTGGGGAAATCTTTTTTAGAGGGACTCTAGATTTAGGATTCTTGAGATGTGTTGATGCCACAGAAGCAAAAAAATTAATAAAGGTGTACATGCTAGAGTCTATAGGTCCCATATGAACAGGTTTTCCCTTGCTAGAAAGATCCTAAGAACAGGTTACTTCTGGATGACTATGGAAAATGATTGTAGAAAGTATGTGCAGAAGTGCCCAAAATGTCAGATGAAGTGCCCAAAATGTCAGATACACAGAGATTTGATTCGAATGCCTCCACATGAACTTTATGCAATGAGTTCACCTTGGCCTTTTGTAGCTTGGGGTACGGATGTTATCGGATCAATAGAGCCACCGGTGTCAAATGGGCATAGATTTATTTTGGTTACTATTGATTACGTTACTAAGTGGGTCAAAATTACTTCATATAGAGCCTTCACCAAGAAAGTGGTCACACATTACGTCAGGAATAACTTGATTTGCCGATTTGGAGTGCTAGAATTGATCATTACTGATAATGGGGCAAACTTGAACAGTCATTTGATGAATAAGGTTTGTGATCAGTTCAAAATTGTTCATCGCAACTCGACCGTATATCATCCATAGATGGATGGAGCTGTGGAAGCCGCCAATAAGAACATCAAGAAGATCTTGAGGAAGATGGTCGAAAATGTTAGATCATGGCATGAGATGTTACCCAATGCTCTACTAGGGTATCGTACAACATTTTGAACCTCCACCAGGGCAACTCCTTATCTACTTGTTTATGGGAATGAAGTTGTGATCCCTGCCGAGGTTGAGATACCTTCCTTAAGGATTATTCAAGAAGTTGGTTTAAGTAACAAAGAATGGGTTCGCGTCGCTATGAATAGATCATGTTGATTGATGAGAAGAGAATGGTTGTCGTGTGTCATGGCTAGTTGTACCAACACAGGATGATCCATGACTTCAACAAGAAAGCAAGAACTCAAATATTTAAAGTCGGGCAATTGGTTCTCAAATGCATATTCCCCCACCAAGAATACTACACAGGCAAGTTCGCGCCAAATTGGCAAGAACCATACATAGTTCTCAAGGTACTATCTGGAGGAGCCCTGATCCTATCTAAGATAGACGGACGAGAGTGTACCAAACCAATCAATTCTGATGCAGTAAAGAGATATTATGTTTAGAAGATGTTTCAGTTTTGTTTCCTTGGTTTATTTGTAATCGCCTTTATAATAGTATTTATTTTGTAATTTGTAATTTCCTAGAACCCCTTTCTTTTTATGTACGAACTACGTTTGACCTGAATTCCCAAGAATGGGATACATAGGCAGCCTAAGTTAGCTTTGGCCAACCCCTTAGGAGAATTTATCCTTTCCTTTTATGTATGAACTACGTGATGACCTGAATTCTCAAGAATGAGATACGTAGGCAGCCTATGTCAGCTTCGGTCACCCCATTAGAATTTTATATGTATCCCTAGCAAAGTCTTGAATTACGTTTGAATTGATTTCTACTTCAGCGGGATATGTAGGTGCCCCAACGACTCAGTCATATAACCCCAGAAAATAGAAACTGGGAAGAATTTTCGAGAAGAAATCTCAAAAATTCACAAGAGGAAGATCATCATCCAACATAGAGAATGAAGAATAACAAAGACTTCAGATCTTCTTGAGTTGAGATCATCTTAAACAACTTTAAACTGGGGCAGAAATTTTGAGGAAGGCCTCAAAATTTCCACTAAACACTGGAATATATTTCAAATTCCCCAGCACTAGAGGTCAAAGTCATGCGTTAGAAATCACCACCTGCGATAAAGTCTAGGTAGACAAAATCTCTGGCTATGATAAAACTTCTAATAGAAAGCCTCAACGATGATGAATCCCTGGAAATTCTCTATCAAATGTCAGATATAGTCAGAATCAAGAGGAAGACGTTCTTCGAGCTAGCACATGACATGACTGGCAGAGATTTTCCAAAGCTTTTACACAATTTTGAAACTAGTTTCTAAAAATTAAGAATACTTTCGAAAATATATAGAAATATTTTTAATTAGTAATTGCCTAGGCATTTATTAGAACGAGGAGTCAGGGTGGAAGTCCTAACATTGACGGAGTACCCGAAAGATGGCAAGGATCAAATCAAGGATCAAAGGAGGTCAATACAGAGTAGTTTCACTCATGAATAATCATTTTTCTATGGATACAGGGATCAATACACAAAAATAGAAATCTTTTTCAAAAAATAACCAAGCGAGTTGCGAGCCACACCAAAGCATATAATGCTCAAGAATGGTATTTTTGGATAGTCCCGAAGACAGATTTAATATCCATCTATCAAGAACCTTTTGAATTATCTATCTCATTTCTTGAGACCATGAAGGACAAACAAAGGCGCCTTATCTTCTTTATGAATATTGTATTTAGAATTCTTTATATAAAAGCAATCGCTAGCATAAGCGACTATATGTCTACTAAATATTTACCTTGAGCGCAAGTAAGGTTAAAGAAGATGGCCCTATAAGGCTACAATCAAAGGATTTTCCAAGAGAAGGAAAGGAAAAAAAGTCATCCCCAAATTCATAATGTGGCAACACAAACAGTATTCAAGAAGTCCCTCCAATAAGAGAGAATTTTACTCATTTGATTACATTTGATGGATTTATCATTTAAATGCTTATCTAAAAAAAAGATGATAAGCTGATTAAGTCATTCAAATTAGTCATTTAAACTGTTATAAAGCTTGACTTTGGTCGCCAGTAAGAGCGACATTGTGTATACTAACTGTCTACATTAAGTACAGGTACATGTAGAAAGCAAAAAAACAGACAAACGGACTCAAGTGAAATCATTTTCATTGCCAAGAGGGTCATTGCATAAAGGGCCATAGCATTTAATATCTAATGACATGCGAGACACAAATGTTGGCGTCGAGGATATCATTAGCATTTAATATCTGATGACACATGAGATAGAATACGCTGGCGTTGAGGATATCATCAACATTAAATATCTGATGACACACGAGATAACATACGCTGGTGTCAAGGATATCATCAACATTCAATATTTGATGACATACGAGATAGTATACACTGGCATCGAGGATATCATCAGTATTAAATATCTGATGACACGTAAGATAGGATACGCTGGCGTCGAGAATATCATTGACATTTAATATCTATTGACATGCGAGATAGCATACCTGGCATCGAGGATATCATAGCATTTAATATCTGTTAACATGTGAGATAGGATACTCTAGCATAGAGGATATCATCAATATTCAATATCTATTGACACGCGAGATAGCATACACTGGCATCGAGGATATCATTAGTATTTAATATTCGTTGACAGGTGAGATAGCATATTCTGGCATCGAGGATATCATCAATATTTAATATCTATTGATACATTAGATAGCATATACTGGCGTCGAGGATATCATCAACATTTATATCTGTTGACACACGAGATAGCATACACTGGCTTTGAGGATATCATTATTATTTAATATTTGTTGACACGTGAGATAACATACACTGGCATCGAGGATATCATTAACATTTAATATCCATTGACACATGAGATTGCATATGCTGGCGTCGAGGATATCATAGAATTTAATATCTGTTAACATGCGAGATAGCATACGTTGCATCGAGAATATCATCAATATTTAATATTTGTTGACACGCAAAATAACATACGCTGGTGTCGAGGATATTATAGCATTTAATATCTATTAACACGCGAGATAATATATGTCGGCATCGAGGATATCATTCGCATTTAATATCTATTAGCACGTGAGATAGCATACATTGGCGTCGAGGATATCATCAACATTCAATATCTATTGATACACAGATAACATAAGCTGGTGTCGAGGATATCATTAGCATTTAATATCTATTGACAAGTCAGATAGCATACGCTGGTGTTGAAGATATCATCAATATTTAATATCTCTTAACACACGAGATAGTACACACTGGTATCGAGAATATCATTAGCATTTAATATTTGTTGACACGCGAGATAGCATACGCTGGCGTCAAGGATATCATCAATATTTAATATCTTTTGACATGCGAGATAGCATACGCTAGTGTCGAGGATATCTCATCATGGATCAATATTTGAATGAATAAAAAATACGTGATTTGGATGACATATGAGATTTCCTAGAAATTGACAATTTAAGGGCCATCTATAAGTCATATTGTTTGAATAGGATAGTGTGCAAGATTACTTATGAGATGATATCCCATAGGTCATTCATAAGCCGCAATGAAATCCTAGCCGTGTAGTGTGCAAGGTTATCCAAAAATCAATTGTTTGAAGGTTATCCATAAGTCGTAACTAAATCTTTACCGGAGAATACGTGAGATTATCAAATTGATAAGTCCAAGGGTTCACTATAAGCCACATCATATCCAAGATCAATAATGTGCAGGATTACCCAAAGATTACAAATTTGAGAGATATCTATAAGTCATATTGTGTCCAAGGTCGGATGATGTGCAAGAATACCTGAAGACTATCGATTAGAGGGATATCTGTAAGCCATCTCTTATCCAAGGTTGGATAATATGAAGGATTACCTAAAGGCTAGCATTTCAAAGGATATTTGTAAGTCTCCTCATATCTAACATCAAATAATGCGCAAGATTATCCAAAGATTGACAATTCAATGGAAATCTATAAGTCGTATCGATACAAAAGATGCGCAAGACTTACCCGAGATCATATGTAAATAATTATTGACAATAACCGAAGAGGTTATCATACAACAAGCATTATAGGTGACCAAATGGTTGCTGCACCAGTACAAAATTACACGGTTACAGAGACTGTTCTACATAAAGTGTCATCGGTGTTCAAAAGGACCACCCTACTTTGAAGACATAGTTACTCAACAAATAGGCCACTTATGCAGAAACCGAGAGGGTTGTTGTTGTAAGTTATTCCTTGCCAAACATACATGAAAGTATGACTTTATTTTTTAAGTAACAACTCATATGGAGATATGGTAAAAGACTATATACCCCTTCTATGAATTATATTTAACACTAATGAGTTTGTTTGAGATATTATCGAGAGCATCTGAGAGGATGAAAATCTCAAATTAAAATCACAGGTGCGAATGACTCCGAAAAGGATGCAGCTCAACGTGAAACTCTTTCTTAGCAGCAAAACGGTACATAGTTTAGAGAGAGATGTCAAACTCTTTGGACGTAAGCTAAATGATCATCTCCACCACCAATCAAACCACAACCCTGTTAGAAGGCATATGGATATTTTAGGATATTCTGGTTTTAACTTCACCTTCGAGATATTTCTAAACTCATATCGAGGGTAACCTTTTTCTTTCTTTAAATTCGATTGATAGTACACCTAGAGTTTTGAAAATTATGTCCAAGCAAGTTCTTGCCTATGGATGTAAAGGATCCCACATTCATGGTTAATAGGTTACAAGTCCCTTTTCCATAACTAAAATCAACTTGTCACTCATACCGAACCAAAGATTATCTAAAATAAAAGACTGTCTTTTCTACCGATTAAGTCAAACTATAAGCAGTCTGGTTCCCTGAGTCTTGGGGATATGTAGGATGGGATCTTTGTTGAACTCGTCTGCATTCTAACTTTCCCCTATTCCTCTTTCTTCCTAGCTTTTCGATTTTACTAAAATTCAAAACCCGAGATAGCTTGTTAATTTATTAAAAATCATGCTTTAAATCAAACTTTATGAACTACAAATGGCCTGAATTCTCATGTAACCTAAGATATGTAGGCAACTCGATAGCAGGGTCCGGCCATAAATCCACAAAACTCATGCAAAAATCAACCTTTTTCGAAAATGAATTAGTGGTCGGATAAAAATTAGAAACGTCAAACTCCTTTTTTCCTCAGGTTACTTGCGCCCACCCTACCTAAAGGAAGTGAGCAGTTTTTGACACCTAATTTTTTTCCTCCACGACTAAGTTTAATTTTGATTTTCTCTAATTGTAAATAAAATTACAACATTTATTTTGTCTGAATAAAATTCTTTTCAAAGTATTTATCTGGCTAAGTTAGTCATTTTAAGTAGCGATTATATATTATCGTATTCAATTATGCAAAATTATGTAATTTTGTTACTTAAATATTTATTTTTAAATATCAGGTTTCAATCAAGGCTTATCTTGAAATAAATTTAAATAATTAAATCTTGATTTAAATATAGTTTATTCTTGAAAGTAATTTATTTGGAAAATATTTGTTTGGTTTTATTAAATCAAGAAGCTCGAGATTAAATTAGTGATTAATTTATTTTAAATTTTAATTAATTGATCAATTTATTATATTTAACCTTAATTGAAAGTGATTTGGCCATAATTATAATGTAATTGGTCAATTAATTTTCAAATAGGCCAAAAATTTTAATTCAATTGGCTAAATTCTAATGATTAGGCTAATTTAACAAATAGCCTAAATTTATAAAATCCCTAATCTAATTAGGATTATTTTAACCTCAGTTGGGGTAATTAAATAACACTAATCTAAACCCAATTCGTTCAAGCCTAATAATTTCAGCAAACCACTCCATCCCAACCACCCATAATCGGCCCAAAATAGCTTGCCTAATCCAAATTAACAACCAGTCGGGTCAGGATAAATATCGGTCCACCCTTATTTCTCTTTTCAATAAAACAACAAAGGGAATCAGTGTACAACACTATCAGATGATTCCAGAAAACCCAACAACAATCTTAACCCGATTATCAACCCCGACCCAATCTTAACCCGCTATCAACACCAATAATGTACAAATAACCCCAAACAAACTACGATCTAAATAACGATAAAAATATGCAATCACCGACAATAATAATCTCGACCCAAATCCATTGACCAGTCCTGACCCAGCAAAAATTGATCTCAACCCGAATGATTTTTCTCTTTTCATACTCCTCACGTGTCTCTCACGCGAATTTGTAAAAATTAGGCCGCGAATCTTCTAGAAAAATATTAAGGTGACAGCTTAGTAATGTTCAAATGAATATTCCACCAAAATCTAGCTTGAATTTATTGAAATTATACCATGAAGGTACACATGTTCTCAATTTCGATTGGTTGAAAGAAGATTTATTCCCCCCCAATAATTTGAATTTTGAATTTTCTTCAAAAGAATCCAAAAAACCAGTGCAATATGGAGGAAACATTCTGTTGTTATGGAAATTTTGAAATTATCTCAGTGAGAAATTTTTGAAATTACCCAGAAATTATTTTTTTCTCACATCGGTAGAGCTGAGATTTCCCTCCAATTTTGTTCCCTATATATAGCTCACTATAGAGCAAATGAAAGGGGTTAGAAAAAAAGGGCTAAGAGGGAAAATTGATTTGGAGAGCACACCAAAATTTTCTTTAGTAAAATTGTTAGAAAAAATATATATAGATAGTCGGCTAAATCAAAATTAAGGAGGCAACATCGACATTCTCCTGTGGTGGTCGAGATCCCAACGTCAGTTTGTAATCCCATTTTGCTGCCCTAAAACAGGTAACATTCCGTTTTCATTTAGTTCCGATTGTATTCTGCTTCATCTCAGCATTCTGTAGTCATAGTGATACTTTAAAAATCTGTATGTTAGGTTGTTTGCTGTAGAGGCCATAAAGGCCGTAGGTTTCTTTTGGTAAAGATAAATGTTGGTTTTGTTATTAAGTTTAGTTAATTTTTGTCTTAGCTGCTGTGGTTTTTGTTATCTTTGTCCCGGCCTCATAATCTATTATTTATCCTTGACGTTGTTGATTAACTTTTGACCTAATGCTTCATCTGGTGTATTGCTCGATGTTTGGGTTGTTGGTTTCTCTCCTAACGCTTTAATTTTTTATTTCATTATTTACCTGGATGTCATTTGGTTTAATTCATTACTATTGTTGTTTAGTTGGTAGTTTTATTAGTAAGACTACCTCTTGAGGTCCTTTTGGCTTCTCAAATGCCAAAAGGATAATGAGAAAAGGTCCAAAAGTATACTAGCAAATCCTAGCATTACTCTACGATCCTTTCACTCAAGTCTATCAGAATAAGGAGGAGGATTGAAATAACATGTCATCTTGTTCGCTAATACTATTTGATGTCATCGTAATTTTTGAGCTGGTAGCATCGTTAGTAGGACTTCTTTTTATATTTTAGGCTCTTAAAATGGCAAAAGGATGATGAGGATACGTCTAATAGTATACCAGGAATTCCATGATTCCTTGAGGACCATCCCAACTATTCAAAAACTCACTTTTGAGCCCGTCGGAAAGAGGGCGAGGATAAAAATAATATGCTCCTCCAACTCTCCTCTTTAGCCTATTGGTTGTGTTCCCCTTTTTGTGAGATTTTGAAGTTTAATTTTCTGTTTTCCTCTTGAGTTTGTTTCAAGCTGGTATTTTTGTTTGTTCAAGCCTATGGAAAGTGTAATGGCTTGTTCAAAGAATGTTAAACATGAGAATGGGTTGGGTTTCGTTTGGTGTCTTTGATGTCGAAAATCATTGCAGTTTGTATATTTTATCTTGAGCTTGGTTCGTGTCATTTTTTTAGCTATAAATTTGAGGGTCTAAAACTCTTGATGTTTTGATAAGATCGTGTTTGGAGAATAGCTGCATTTGACTTTTAAGCTTGTTTTTTTGAATAATAGAAATTTCGTAGGTTGTTTTGACACTATCGCGGCCTTCAGTAGTTTGAGGTTTTCTTTGGGATTAAAAAGGGGAACTTTGAGAGTTTGTTTTATTCTTGAGTTTTCTATTTTCAATATTTTTTTGTATGATTTAAATAAAACTCGCAAGGTCTCTTTGATTCATGATATTGAAAGAGACCTGTAAGTTTGCCATGAAGTTATAATACCAATCCTGCGGACCCCAAATATCTTGTGGTTTATGTTCTTGCATTACTTGACATAAAGAGGAAAAGGATTGATTCAAGATCTTTAATTTGATTAAATAGTTTTGAATCAGTTCGTGACTACTTACCTACCATTTCATTGGGTTTAGATGGTCTTATTCGAATTGGCATGTTGTTTTCCTGTGCAGCTGTACCTTCTTCCTTTGCTTTATCTATCTTTTTTAGATCATCGTAGTTACAGTCTTATAAGTTGGTAAATTTCGGGAGCCCTTCCATGTCTTATTGATTTGTTTCTATGAATTAAATCTTTTCCCAGTTTTCCATTTGAATTGGTCCGATTATAGTTTCAGATTCTACTCTAATTTTAGTAAATGCATTCGTAAAGTCTGTCAATTTGAATTGTATATCATTCGATGGAACTTTGGTGATTTTGATGTATTATTCCCCTGAATTGAGTTGGTTTTGCCCTATATTAAACTCTGTAGTCTAAAGTCAGTTTATTATTCTCTTTGACATTTATGAATTTGATGTTTATTGATGCCGTCGTTTAAAAAGGACAGGGTGTTCTTAAACTTTGAAATCCTGAAATCTTTTCCAAGTGTTATCCTAAATAAGATAATGAATCTTAAGATTCTCTCAGGTTTTTTTTGGACTGTCTTAAGTATAAGTTTTCTAAACAACTATCACTTGCAGTTTGATTATAATGTGTAATTAGTTATAGTAAGACCAACCAGTTAATATGAATATTAATTCTCTTCCTCTTTATTTTGATGCGTGTGAATGTGTTGTGTCCGAGTTTGCCACGAACTCTTGATTGCATTTTCCTCATCGAATCAACTCCTAGAGAAAGTCCAAACATCGATCTTATGGCATACCAGATACGAGAAGACGAAAGAAGAAACGGGTTAAAACCCATGGACAAATTTTCTAAGAGACTCTAAAGTCACGATTTTATCCATCTCATTTCTAGATTTTATTTGTTTATTTATTCATTTATTTATTTATGTATTTATTTATTCATTTGGGTCTCAAAGTCAAAGTTGTAAATTAATATAGGTGAAGTTGATTATGGGCCAAAAGATCCAAAAGATAGTTTAGGATAGGTTATGAGTCAAGGCCCAATATCTAAATTAGGACATGTGAAGATGGGCCGAAAATCCTATTAGATTAGGACAGGGCTGATGAAATTGGGCTTAAGAGCCTAAATCACTTGTTTCGTCCCTCTTTTCCCCTTTTTATATGCTTATTTGTTATTTGACTTTAATTTGCTTGGAACTAGTTAGATTTTCTACAAAGTCGTTTAAAAATTGATTTTGCGTAAACATAAAAAATATTCCTTAATCAATTTCTTTAACATAAAAAATATTCCTTAATCAATTTCTTTTCAATAATCAATTTTTCTTTTAGAAGTTAGCCAAACGAATCATTTTCAAATAGTCCGGATAATCGAAAGTTAGCGGATATTTTAAGTGCCTTAAAAATAATCTTTCTAAAATGTTAATGAGAACCGCTTACCTAGAATTTTAAAACTTAAATGATTTTTCTGTTTTGAATCATTTAAACAATTTATAAGGGTTTTCTTAATTTTTCTAAATAAATTAAGTGGCGACTCTAAAAGTCAAATTTTCGCAAAACAGATATAACACAAATATACACAATATCATGTACAAGTAGAAACAAGATAGAACATATATATACAAGATCGTCAAGTACAAATAACGGAAGATAGATCAAATAAATATATGACAAGTCAATATGTTAATTTGATCACAACATAAACATAATGAAGCAAGTGCAATGTATAAGATGATGATAATGCACGAGGTTGTCACACAACCTCCATATACACCCACGGAGGCAATCCTCCTAACATGATACCCATAGAGGGTTCGTCAACCCATATACAATCCATACATGTATCTATATCTATATCTCCTCCCCGGCACATTCCTCAGGGAGAATTTTATAAGATATCATATTTTCTGTCATAAAAGGTGTACGTTACCAGTGTTTCTTAGATATCATCATGATGATATCATTTGTTTCACGAATGAGTATGATATGAGGATGAGATGCTCACAACCAATCACAATGAATATTTTCACAACCAACCAGAAGATATACATCCACAACCAACCATAATAATATAATCCACAACCACGTAAGCCAATATCTACTCATTATTTCCCACCATCTATGAAATTTCACATGATTCATATGCTGATAATGTATGAATATAGAACAATACACCAATGGTACCATATTAGGTATTTTAACAATACAATACAATTATTCACAAGTATATCAAGCTATCCATATCACATAGAACCCCACGCGATTAGATAAATCACATAGTATCTCAAAACAACAATTACATCACATATATATGCTCCCCACAAGGGCACAACACATTAAGATGGCCAATTTCATGATTAGTTTCCACCCCCTTAACATACATTTTATATACGAATTAACTACCCAGCCCAATTTGAAGAGTTAAGCTATAACCTACTTCGAAGGCTGAAATTGATCAACAATATTTAAACCATAAAGCCCTATTTCTCACGAACAGTTCTGAAATAAATTAAAAACAAGAAATATAAAATCTATGCGTCAAAACAAGGCTAACGATACTCATACTGCTTAATTTTGATTCGGGGTCAAAACGGACCCCCAAAATAAATTTTCAAAAATTAAGGGCAAAATTATAACTTTACTTAAAAAATGTGTTCCTCGTACCTTTAAGAATCTACACCTGAAAACCCTAGTCAAATCGAGTCAAGAACGAGGTTCAAATCGTAGAAAAATTATTTTTGAGCTTTACTGGGTAAAACCTTTGAAATCCATGTTAAAATCAAGAATCGAAGTTGTTTTGTAGATGAAATTGGGGGAAAAACTAGTAACTATAGGATTAAGAACATTATTCAAGTGAAAAAGTTTAGAATTTTGGTCTAAATCAAGTACTGAGGTTTTGTGGTTTTTGAACAATTAATCAAGAAATTTGATAAAGAAAAGGGTGAATTCTCACCTTAGATCCATAAGAAAATCAAGAAATAGATGTTAATCTAGCTTTCCAAAAACCCACAAGCTTCACTTTTAAGCTCTCACACTATTTTAGGGTTTAGCTCTCAGAGACAAAATGAAAAATAAACAAAAATCAAGCAAAAAGGGGGCTATTTATACTCATACCAGGTTACCAGGTACATAAGGCATGAAACACATTCCTCAAATGAGTTTTACCCCTTGTGATCCAGGTTGCACCAGCAACCTATTGCACTAGATTTTCTAAGTCCAAAACGAACTTCGATGAGGCGTCCGGGATTCATTCGGAATCCGCTATACGCAAATAAACTATGTAACCATACTAAATTCGATGCTCCAGACTTAATGGCGATATTAGAATTTTAAGAAAATATCATTTTCACAAAGTCAACCCCTGAAATTCAAAATCACAATTTTTCAAATCGAGGGTCGAAATGAGATTTAAAAGCCATAAAATCACACCAACCATGTTATAATCCTAAAATCAACGTTTTGGATCTGCTGACGCAGTCCATTCAGCAATCCGTTGCACGGACCAAAAGATAACCACAAAAGTCTAAAATAAGACTATCGAAGCCTCCAAAAACCATAATATCGCACATATGGTACCAAAATGCATCAAAAATCATGTCAATCACCCCCGCACCTCAAAAATACTACAATGCGACTATGAAGAGGGGTAAAACATTCAAATCATATAAAATCACAAATTTCACATATTTCATCAAATTTCAAGTCATTACAAGAGGCAACTGGGAAAAAAAACAAGAAAGAGAGTTTTTAAAAATTCCTCGAATGGAACACTGCTTTTTACTACTATAACGGTTATCCAACCATCACAACAATTACCAACAGTCCAACTCAGTCCCTTGTTTTTTTTTTCTTTTTTTTAAATTGGAGGTAGGGGAAGGGGAATGAGGGAGGAGATTACAATGTGGAGAATCGAATCCTTACCAACAAGGTGAGACTTCAAGTAACTAACCAACTAAGATTCCCCGTCCAACTCAGTCCCTTATTGGGCTTCTTTGCCCAATTTCCTTAGGTCCCGATTTTTTCTCCGGTTTAAATTTTTTTTGATCTATTTTAAGTCTATTATCTATTATAAATTATTTTTGGAGTAATTTTATACATAACAATGATTTGAGTCATTGCGTATATATTATTTGATTTTTACGAATCAAACATAAAAATTTGCAAATTCAGCATTTTCATAACATAAGCAAAGAATAAATCAAAAGGCCATGCAAACACAAAATCGAAACTGAAAAGAATGTCAGTCATTTATTTCAAATGAAGAAAAAATATATTGAATAGAAATAAAACTAAGAAAAAAGAAAAAAATAAGAGATAATTAAATACCATTTTAACAACAATGCAATGACTCTTCAGTTCCTTCATAATCGAAAGGGTGTTTCAGTTATCTCAATCCATGCAGACAATTGTTTTATTTTATAGCTATAGCTATGTTTTGTGAATGTCAAGTAGGATCAAAAGCAAGATTATAGTGTGAGTGTTAAATAGGGAACGATAATTTTAAAAGAAGGCAACAATAAACATTATATAAGAATATTGAAATCATGCATCCTTTATTTGTGTTACGTTTTAAAGATTCACTTTTACCCTCAACAACTAATCAAGGTGGTGTACTTTTTCACTAATATTGATTTAATTCAAATATATTAACGTCATTAATTAGTTGTAAGCAATAAATGCTATGCAATCTTCCCTTGTTTAGTAATACTCGTTTAAAGAAAATTCTGATTCAGTCGTAGTTGATTTTCAAACAATCATATTAAAATTAGGATTTTTGTCGATTTATTACCTTATAGAGATTATTATTAATATACTTACTTGCTAGTGACTGTCCTATATTATCGGAAACCTCTTGATTTTTACAACAATTAAGTGGAGTAATTTCAAAAAATATTTACTATGAAAATTGCAATCAATTGTAGTTGATTTTCACCATAATATAATTGATTTAAGTTTGAAATATTTTTACTTCTTGTGCAAATATGTATCTCTAGGTTAATTATATGCAGTATAAAGATGTTTACAAAAATAATTTCATTAATTATTTTTAAAAAACATATTTTCTTATTATTATCACTAAATTGTTTTTCACCAAAATTATAATTACACCAATATCTTTTTTTATCTTAGATTAGGGAACTAAATACTTTCAAGATAATTAGATTTTTAATTTGTAAGCATGTAAATATAATTCATTTGATTATAGTAAATTAATATTAGTTAAGTTTTATTTTATTTTATTTTATTTATTTGCATTACATATTTAAAAAAAAGAAATATTTACTATGAAAATTGCATTCAATTGTAGTTGATTTTCACCATTAGTTAGTTATCCGCATAGATCCGCACCTCCCTACAAATGGTATCAGAGCCCAGTTATTTAAAAAATACAGCAATAGTAGATATGTTTGAATTTATGTTTGAATATGGATTGGATTAAACTAATTATGAGAAGACCATTTAAAAACAGAGAAGCTTTTAGAAAAATTAAAGAATCTTTAATTAGTAATTATTCAGAATATATAAGTCTAAATAAAACAAAAGAAAACCCACAAAGATTAGTCTACCTAATTACCTTAATATCTAGTATTGAAGCAAAATTAATAACCCATTTAAAATCTAGAAGAATAAGACACATACCACCTAATTATGATAAAATTAGATTTAGATATCCACCAAGATATTATAAATATGATTTGAATAAATAAAGTACAAAAATACAAAGAATTAAAACAAATTATTTCTGAGAAATGAAAAGAATTAAAAATAAGAATAGAAAGACTACATTATAATATATTTGCCGGAGTTAGTAAAAACTCAATAGATACACAAAAAGATGAAATATCAAAATTAGAATCACAAATAGATAGTTTAGAATATATATACCAACATGAACTATTCACAATAAAATGAACAAAGAAGAATTTATAATAGATGAAAAAATATATGAAAATCACGAAGGATTAAAAATAAAAATAGTATTTTCTAATCTAGGAAGAAGATATAAGAAAATAGGTGAACATTTATATCTAATGTTAGAAAAAGAAGAATTAAAATTAGAAGATAAATTGACAGCAATGGTAAGAATAGAAAGAGAAAATGAAGAAATAGATAGGAAAAAGAAAAAAGAAAAAATTAAACAACAAACTACAGAAGAAATACGAAAAATAGAAGAAACTAAAAATAGTAGGATTGCTGAATTAGAAAAAGAACTACAAATGTTAAAAGATTTGTATGAACAAAGACAAAAGGAAAAGGAAGAAAAAAGATAAAAAACAAAAATTACTAAACGAGATAAATCAATTTAAGGAGAAATTAGAAATAAAAAATAAGGAATTAGAAATAAATAATATAGATGTTGAAGAGACAGATAATTATGATTCAGAAGATAGTGAAACATATATAGAAATATTAACAAATACAAAAAATTTAGAAATCAATGAAAAACAAGAAGTAATTAATGAAGAAAACTTAGAAAATATCAACACAGAAATAAATACTCTTAATAAAAAAGAAGATGAAAATATAATACCTAGAACATCAGAAATAAGAAAACCTACATATTATAAGAATAAGTTTTAAAAATATAATGAATATGACAAATGGACACCAAAACAAATAGTTAATAAAAATTATAACTTTTTAGACCTAGACTGTGTAATAGATACAGAAAAAACAATACAATTATGGATAGGATATATGACAAAACAATTATTAGATAATAATATAAACATAACAGATGCACCAGAATATATAAAAAGAACACTAATAGGATCAGTGAAATTATGGTTTTCAAATTTAACTGAAAATAGCAAGAAGGTATTAAGAACTAATAAACCTATTAAAGGAACATCATGAACAACAACTAAACTAACACCTATAGAATTATTAAAAAAATATGAAACAACTATAAAAAATGAATTTGGTAGTATGACAACAATAGAAGAAGAACAAGATGAAGAAAAAGATACAAATACGAATTTAATGTTAAAATTAGTAATATGTAATATGTATTATATAGATGAATATACTTGCGCATTTAAAGAGTATTATTATAAAGGAGCATATAATGTAGAAGAAAGTAAAGAAATAAGAAAATTATATTTTAATAAATTATCCGAACCATTTAGTTCAAAGATAATAAAAAGTTGGGAAGAAGCAAAAATAGTAGATATGTTAGGAGCAAGAATAAAATTTTTACAACAATGGTATAGAAACTTATGTGAAAAATATAGAGAAGAATTAAAAATGGAAAAAACATTGATAAGAAATTTAGCATGTTGAAAAAATAAAATAGCACCCCAATTTGGATGTGAAGAAAGATATTATAAGAAAAGAAAAAGGCATAAGAAATATAAAAAATCAAAATATAAATACAAGAAACAAAAAAAAAGATATTATGTAAAAAATTATAAATACAAAAAACCATATAGAAAGAAGAAATCTATAAAAGAATGTACTTGTTATAATTGTGGAAAGTTAGGCCATTTAGCTAGAGATTGTAAATTACCTAAAAATCCAAAAAATATACAAATATCAGAAATAAAAATAGATAATACAGAATATATGGAGATAGATTATATAGATTATGAATTAGAAAGTGAGGATAGTATATATGAAATTTCAGAAAACGAAACAGATAATGAAATAGATAGTGAAATGGATGAATCAAATGACTGAAGAAGATATAAAATAATATCAAAGGAAGAATATTTAAATGATGAAGGAACAGAACAAAAAATAATATTTGACAGTAACATATTTGATGAAATAAAAGGAAAAGAATTAGATTTAAGTGTAGAAAAAATATTTAAAATACCAACAATAAAAAATATTTTTACTAGGAAAAAGGACGAATATTATGTAGTATGCCAAAAGGAACATGTAATAGATTGTAGATATGCAAAAGGCAAAGCTAGTATACCGCTAGTAACAAAAAGAATAATTAATAAAGAGATAAATGATATAAAAAGTAAAGGAGACCCAATAAAATATGTACACCTTAGAGGTACAGAGATATTAATAAAAATATGTTTTAGAGAAGGAATAGATACACTAATAGAATTATATTTAGTAGATGATAGAATTATAAAACCTATAGAAAAAAGCATAATAACTGCCGTAAAAGGAAATCTAATATACCAAAAATTTAAATTTATAATAAGTGCAAATTATTCTGTAGCGGTAACAGATAAAAATATAGATAAATCACTAGTATTATATTGAAAAATATCAGGAATAGAATTAACCCCAGGAAGTAAAATATTTACAGCAAGATGCAAAAATTTATATGTATTAACAACAAAACATAAAATAACAGGAAAAAATAAGATTAACAAAATATGAATAGAAAGTCCATTCGAACAAATTGTAAAAACAATAGATTATAATGATTATAGCTATTGGGACATAGATATAGAAGAAAATTTAGAAATAGTAAAAGATAGAATAAGTACAACGAAAAGAATAGCTGATGAAAAACCAGAATCATCAAGCTCATTAAAAAGAACAAGTTATGAAATAAATTCAACAAGTAATGTAAACCAATATTACATAACAGGAAAAATAAATGAAAAAGAATATTTAATACTCTTAAATACAGGACAAGAAGAAAATTATATAGCAAAATATCTAGTAAAAAATGAAGAAATAAAAACTGATAATGATATGTGTCCAGATCTACCAAGAAGTTTAATAAATAGTAAAAATATAGTAGAAAAAGAAATAATAATAGGAATTAGAAAAATAAAAATAGAATTTGAAGTAAAGGAAGAAATGCAAAAAGCAGATATAATATTATGAATAAACTGGCTAGAACAAGTAAAACCATATAATATAGAACATACACAATTAACCTTAACATATAACAAAGAGAAATTATTCTTAAGAAGAGCCTTAACATAAAATGAAAATATATGTATTAATGAAGATAGTAGTAGAAGGATATTACAGTAGATATTATACGCCCATGATAGATACAGGAGCAGAAGCTAATTTATGTAGATATAATTGCTTACTAGAAAGTAAATGGGATAAATTAAAAACACCAATAATAGTTAAAGGATTTAATAATGAAGGAAGCTTAATTACTTATAAAGTTAGGAATGTAAAAATACAAGTATGAGATAACATATTAACAATAGAAGAAATTTATAATTATGAACTAACATCAAAAGATATACTTTTAGGAATGCCATTTTTAGATAAATTATACCCACATATAATAACTAGAACAGACTGGTGGTTTCCAACACCATGTAAACAGAAAGTGAGAGCAAAAAGAGTTAATAATAAAATAAGAAAGAAAATTGATTGGATAAAAGGAAGTGAAAAAATTACACAAAAGTTCGAAAATATAAAAAATACTGAAGATACAATAGAACTAGTAGTATTTTCGATAAATAAAACAGAAATAACTATATTTTCAATAAATAAGATAGAAATAATTAAGAAAAAATTAGAACAATTATATAGTGAAGATCCATTAAAAGGATGGGAAAAACATAAAACTACTATAAAAATTGAATTAATAGATAAAAATAGCATAATAACCCAGAAACCATTAACATATAATTTTGACGATTTAAAAAAATTTAACATATAGATGAATTATTAGAAAAACAATATATACAAAAAAGTAATAGCAAACATAATAGTCTAGCATTTATAGTAAATAAACATAGTGAACAAAAAAGAGAAAAAAGTAGAATGGTTATTGCCTATAGAAATTTAAATGCAAAAACTATAACATATAATTATCCAATATCAAATAAGATATTAAAAATAAGGCAAATACAGGGATATAATTATTTTAGCAAATTCGATTGTAAATCAAGATTTTACCATTTAAAGTTAGAAGAAGAATCTAAAGAATTAACCGCATTTACGGTACCACAAGGATTTTATGAATGGAACGTATTACCATTTGGATATAAAAATGCACCAGGTAGATATCAACATTTTATGGATAGTTATTTTAAACAATTATCTAATTGTATAGTATACATAAATGATATATTATTATATACAAAAACTAAAGAAGAACATTTTAAATTATTGGGACAGTTTACATTCCAGATGAAAATAGAAAATTTATATATATAGTAGAAGCAGATGCTAGTGAATATAATTATGGAGGAGTACTTAAATATCGATATGAAGCAGACAAATTAGAACACCATTGTAGATACTACTCAGGTACGTTCAATGAAACAGAAATAAAATGGGAAATAAATAGGTAAGAATTATGTTCATTATATAAATGTTTGTTAGCATTTGAGCCATATATTGTATATAACAAATTTATTGTACGAACAGATAATGCACAGGTACGCTGGTGGTTAACAAAGAAAATACAAAATTCAGTTACAACAAAAGAAATTCGGAGACTAGTCTTGAATATATTAAATTTCACATTTATAATTGAAGTAATTAGTATTAACAAAAATGTTATTGCAGAGTACATATCAAGACAAAGCTACACAGACTGAAATAATAGAAGAAGATACTCTAGAAAAAATATTCAACACCCTAACTACGCTTTCAATGAAAGTGGACAGTATGGGTAATGAGATAGAAAAACTAAAGACTAATGAAGATAAACTGAAGTCTGTAGCTATAAATCAGCTAACTTAGCAGTGTGCAGAGCTATGTCGATCGGAAGACATTAAAGTTCCAGAGCTAGAAGGAGACGATGGGACACTCCATAAAACCTATAACGTTTATCAATATACTTCTGCAGGTACAAGCAAAGGAGTTAGTAGACAAAGTTATCAGAACATGAATATGAATAAGATATTTGAGAAACCATCTATACCAAAAACACAAAAAGACCCCTTGTTCATACCTCCACAAATTACCACATACCGAGATAGTCTGAACCAAAATAAAAAAGTTTACAACTATACAGCCCAAAAATACATAGAAAATATCTATAGAGTACAAACTTTCCTAAACCTTAACCCCAGAGCTGCAAATATCAAAGAACCAAACACAAACTATATAACCCAAAAATTACAAGGTTACAACAAGCTAATTGCACTACCCAAAACCAACCCAAGCCTAGTGAAAACTTGTTTTGACTATGGATTATTAAATACCATATACACCCAAGACGGAGAAGAACTAACAGCTATGGAAGAATAACATAAAATATTCACCACCTATAAAAGGATAACAAAAGGAAATCTATTTTATATAAAGTGTTATACTGCACCAGCAGAGATATTATACGACGAAATAAAACCAGTTATACAAGTTGTAAAAATAGGACTAACCAGAGATATGATCATACCGAAAGATATTACGCAGCAGCCAGAGATACCCAGAATTGAGATACCTGATTTCTAAGCAAATAAACGACTCATTGGACTAGCTACAATTATTCAAGAATTAGCAAATAATTATACCAATGGAAACCCAATATGGAGCTATTATTCGAGAGACCATCAGATGATTTATTCAAATTCAAAAGAACTACGACAAGCAGATATGGAAGATGTTAGGCAATGGTTAATGACATTACTTAACCCAGAAAAACAATCTACTGCAAGAGCAATTAAGAAAGAATTTATTTCAGACGGATTATTGACAAGATATTGTAAGATAATTGGACACAAATATCCAGACCATCAATGTTCAAGATGTAACGGAGAAGATAATATTATTCCAGAAGTTCACCTAGAATAAAAGAATCAAGAAAATGAGCATGCCAGCTGGAAGATAAGATAAGAAGCAATAATGGAGATATGGAAAAACAACAAATACGACAACGAGAAGATATCAACGGAGTAATAATAGAAGACAAGATATTAAATTTTTACGTAAAATTGTTGTATAGAATTGTTGTATAGATTTTAGCCTTTTTTTTCTTAGCCTTTTTGACTTTTTTAAGGCTATAGCACTAATTTTGTAGCCTTTTTAGCCTTTTAGCCTTTAAGGCTATGACACTTATTCTTGTCTCTTAAGGAGACTTTTAGGATTTTTTAGAAAACGTGTAAAGACTTTTGTAAAAAATTTCATTCTATAAATGAGAAGAACCGAAGGCATTGTAAAGCAAGCCTTCATGTGTTGAAGCAAAAATACTCTCTCCTGTCCGCAATAAATATTTTGCTTAGTTAATTAAAAAACAGATATATTTCAATGGAAAAAGCTATGGAGGAACAAGCCTCAGAAATATCAAACCTACCCAAACAAGTATATTTATTTATGATTATGAATAGCTAAATTCATAATTCCCAACAATCATGGTATAATAAAATAAATTCATATTAGTTACTTTATAGTAGAATGATTCGAAGAATAATATGTTAAGAAGTTTATTAGCAAAGTGGAAACGGAGAAAAATCTCTAAGAACTATGCCATCCTAAAGGTGAAACCAATGAGGCAAGAAGCCGTGGCGGGGAGTAACCAGAGTAGAGGCGCTGTTTAAGGGTAAAAGTATCCAAATTACCATGCTAATAGTGACCGAAGAACATGTTATTTAAGAATAATCTAGTATATAGTAATCTAAGATGACCATATTTTGTTATGTACATGGTTGAAGGAAATATTTTGAAAAATAACAAATTTATGAAAATGAATAATTATTTATCTAATGTGACGGTAGATAAATTTAAAATACTTATTTTGTATGCACTTAAAGATATAAAAGTAGTAGATATAAGAAAAATCATATTAGAAAAAGCATTTGGTAAATATTATATGACTAGAGTAAATTATATACCATACCTGCCTAACTATTCTTACAAATACTTACCATGATAAATTACATAGAATTTTTAGAAAAAGATATGAGCAACATACAGTTAATAGAAAAACAGATGAAACTAAATTTAGACAAATACATGGAAACTAAAGAGATAAAATATATAGAATTTCTTAATAAAAATATGCAAGAACTACTAAGGCTAAAACAAACAACTACAAAATATTATAATAAAATATTTAGTCAATTTTAAATGATAGATAATCTTAAAGTCTTAATCTTATATATACTTAGAGATATAGAAATTATAGATATTAAGAAAATAATATTAGAAAAAGTACTAGACTATGAAATTGAAACCATAGATTGGATAGCACAGTTATACCTAGATAACTACCCAGAAGGATATTATTCAGATTAAGAGATGTTAGAATATATTAGAAAAACTAGAGAAAATCAAGATAATCTAAATAATGAAATTAGTTATAAAAGCCGAATTAGAAAAATAATGGAGAACCTAAAAGAAAAATTAATATGGATAGAAGAAACCTTAGAAAATTTAGAAAAAAGTACATGTGATAGTTCATATAATTAAAAAAACTCGCTACGAGAAGAACAACACAAGATAGTAAATAACATTGAAAATCTAGAATTAGATATACATTGTAGTACAATTAGAATAAATTATTATACAGAAAGCTGTAACTCTACAATTACTACAGGATAAATAATAAACCATACAAATTAATGAATACATCTTACGAAAAGAATAAATCATTAAAGATATTGAAACAAAATTTAAGAAATATCCACGCACAAAGAAAAATAGATTCATTATACATATAATAGATCTATTTCATAAGTTAGTTATCCGCATAGATCTGCACCCCCCTACAAATGGTATCAGAGCCTAGTTATTTAAAAAATAACTAGATTAGGGAACTAAATACTTTCAAGATAATTAGATTTTTAATTTGTAAGCCTGTAAATATAATTCGTTTGATTATAGTAAATTAATATTGCTTAAGTTTTATTTTATTTATTTGCATTACTTATTTTAAAAAATAATTATTAAATATAATATACAAATAGATTCAACAAAACAGAGAGTCAAACTTTGTTGTTTTTTTACATAATATGAAATGGGTGAAAATTATTTCCCCCCTCAAGTTTATTTTAAAAATTAAGCCCCCCTCTATTTTGAATAATAAGTGTCCTTCCCCTTTTATCTTGACAATATCTATTTTAACATTGACATTTGCAATATCTTCTTATATTATACATTATTTATTTTAGTCAAATATGACACACGTAAATTTTATGGGGGTCCTATTACCTCCCTAAACTCATTTTTTTATATTTTCTGCTCCTTTTTGTTGATGGGACGGTCAAGTATTAAAATTTTTTTTGTACTCATTTTGTGCTGACTTGGCCAAAAAAGTACAACAATATTATGATACTTGATAGCCATATCAACAAAAAAAAAGTGCATAAATACAGAAAAAAATGAGTTTAGGTGGTAATAAGCCCCCTTAAAGTTTAAGTGCGTCATAGCAGCTTTAGGTATAGTTTAGGGGTACCTTGTTCCTTATCTCTTAGTTTATATGCATTGTGTGTGTAATATATATATGCACATGAGTTTCAATAGACTCCTTTGTTCTTTTTTACTTGTCACTATTTTATTTTTCCAGGTCAACCTATAAGATTTTGACCAATATTTTAGGATATATTTTTCATTTTATTAATATGAATCCTTTTTCATATAGTTTCTAATCATCTAAATTTTAAATTTAAATATTAAATTATACATCTTAAAAAATTGGACAAAGTTCATGCAGATTGACCTCAAAAAGCGAAATAGTGACAAGTAAAAGTGAACAGAGGGAGTATATATTTATAATATAAGGATACTTTGAAATTAGTTTATTATAAAATATATCTCCATTTTTATTATATGTTATTATATTACATGTATTGGAGTATGTTTATAAAGTTATTTTTATTTGTTATTTTCACTAGTATAAAAAGATATGACAGTTTTAATTATTATTTATAAATTAATTTCCTTATCCTGGTCAATATTTCATTAGAATGTCACTAACTTATATACTTAATATATATTTCTCACTTTTTTCTGTCTAGAAAATAATTTTTCTTTTTATTTCAAAAATTTACCATACATATTAAAAATAAAAAATATAATAATTTTAAAGAGGTAAAGAAAAATAAACATTAATAGTGTAAGGGTAAAATAGGTATTTAAAAAAGATAAAACGGAAAAAGGGGGGAGACTACTTATTATTTAAAGTTCACAGGGGAGTTTGATTTTAAAGTAAAGTTAAGGGGGGGGAAATAATTTTCACCAAATATGAAATAAATACAACAACAACAAACAAACCCAGTGTATTCCCAAATAGTGAGGTCTGGGGAGGGTAAGATGTACGCAGTCCATACCTCTACCTCTAAAGAAGTAGAAAGGCTATTTTCGATAGACCCCCAGCTCGAGACACGGAATACTACACAAATACATAGTAAAGCATGGAACAAGATGACATAACATAAATATGACACCTACAAGTAATAGAAAATAGAGAAAAGTAAACAGATTCGTAATAAAGCATGAAACAAGGTATCATAACAAGAATAATAGTTCTCTGAAATAAACACTATCCGTCTCAGCCTCACCTTGAGCACTCTCTCCCAAATCTTCATAGAGTGGCTCAATAAATTAATACCGTTATAGTTATTGCAACTCTGAATGTCACCCTTGTTCTTATAAAGAGGGATCATAGTACTCCACCTCCAATCCTCGAGCATTTTCGCCATCTTGAAAATTTTGTTAAACAATCTAGTCAACCACCTTAGACCAGCCTCGCCATAAAACTTCCAAAATCCACCGGTATCTTATCAGGCCCCGTCGCCCTACCCCTTCGCATCCTGCGAACAACCTCTCTAACCTCCTCTACCTTAAAACGTCTATAATAACTAAAATCCTGACACTCCTCTGAGTGCTCCAGCTCTCCAACACAATAGCTCTATCCCCTTCGTCATTCAAGAGCCTATAAAAATACGATTGGCATCTATTCTTAATGTGGCCTTCCTCCACCAACACTATACCGTCCTCCCTCTTAAGGTAATTAACCTGGTCGAGGTCATGACCCTTCCTCTCCCTAGCCTTAGAGAGTCTAAACAACTTTTTTCCCCTCCTTTCTCCTGTAACCCCGTATACAAGCTCTTAAAAGTTTCCATCTTAGCTACCATAAATGCTAACTTAGCCTCCTTCCTAGCTAATTTGTACTCTTTCCTGTTTACCTATTTCTCTTCTTCGTCCTTACTCTCAACCAACTTACCATACGCCCCTTTCTTGGTCTCCACTTTCTTCTTAACCTCTTTATTATACCACCAATCCCCCCGATGATGCCAGGACCGGCCCCTAGAAAGACCCAATACCTCACTAGCATTCTCCTTGATGCACCTAGCCACCATATCCCACATACTATCCACGTCCCCCCCTACACTCTCACACCCCCAAATATGAAATAAATATGACTTTTTATTGACTCTTAGTCTGTTTCTTTTTGCGTTGATGATGGACATGTTGATGCGGAGCATTCAAGGCAAGGTACCTTAGTGTATGTTATTTGTGGATGATGTAGTGCTGATTAATGAGACGCAGAATGGGGTGGTGGTGGTGTAAACAACCAATTTGAGGTTTGGAGGTAAACCCTTGAGTCTAAAGGGTTCATGTTGAGTAGGTCCAAGATAAAGTATTTGGAATGCAAGTTTAGAGACTTGAGGTAGGAGGACGAGGTAATGGTGAGGTTGGACTCCCAGGATATTTGTAAGAAAGATAGTTTTAAGTATCTTGGGTCTATGATTTAAGGGAATGGTGAGATTGATGAGGATGTATCTAAACGTATTGGAGCAGGTTGGATGAAGTGGAGGCTCACCTCAGAAGTGCTGTGTGATAAAAAGGTGCCCCTTAAGCATAAAAGAAAATTCTATAGAGTGGCAGTTCATCCGGCCATGTTGTATGGAGAGGAGTGTTGGTCGATCAAGCACTCCCATATCTAAAAATTAAAGATGACAGGAATAAGAATATTGTGTTAGATGTGTGGGCTTCATAGAGAGGACAGAGTTAGGAATGAGTTTATCCGGGAGAGGGTGAGAGTGACTACGGTGGAGGACAAGATGCGGGAAGAAAGCTTGAGATAGTTTGGGCATGTGATGAGGAGGGGCGCGGATGCCCCAATTCTTAGGTGTGCGAGGCTATCTTTAGATGGCTTCAGGAGGAGTAGAGGTAGGCCGAAGAAATACTAGAGGGAGGTAATTAGACATGACATGTAGCAGCTTCAGCTTACTGAGGACATAACCTTAGATAGGAAGGTGTGGAGGTCGTGAATAAGGGTAGAAGGCTAGTGTGAGTATGTGGGTTGTAGCAGACAGCTAGGAGATATCTTGTGTAGCCTGGTTAGTAATCCTAGGACTGTGAACATAAGTTTCTTTGGTATGTGAGTGTATATTGCTACTAGGTGGGTGTAATACCCCGTACTTCTACCTATCTTAAATTCATCCTGAAGATGTCAAAGACATGCTTTAAAGATGAATACACTTTTATATATGTGGAATTTTCAAGATTTTCACTTTTTGCTGTGTGTAAAATTCAATAAGCTTTCCATCGATACCAAATTTGCCTAAATTCAACAACAGGGTAAGAAGTTATGGCGATTTAAAGTTTCAGTCGTAAAACACCATCATCTTAGTCAGTGGAGCGTCGCGCCATGATCCAAAATGATATTTGTCAATTTTCAATAAGACTCCGCGATTACACCACGTCGCAGAGGGCTCCCAAATCCAATTGTCAAAATCCAGTGAAGCTCCACGATGATCCCGCATCATGCCATTGTCTAATTTTCCTGTTGTCGAATTCCAGTGACACGACGCGATAGCACCGCATCATGCCAGGGGTCCAGGTTGGGAAATTTTTCACAAAATTTAAAAGATGCGTTCAGGGTTAAATGGGTCTTTTCCCATGATTTTAGTTCAGCCTTAAACACAAAATTTAACCCTACATGACCTAAGGATATCATTATTCACTCTATTTTCCCCCAATTTCTTCATACACTCTCAAAGCCAAGAAACCCTAATCTTAAAAATTCAAGGGCAAAGATCAAGAATCTCTCCAAAGATCTTTACGGAGTTACATTCTAAGGTATGCCATGTGTTAATTCATGGGTCTCTTTCATCCATGAAGCTCAAGAATATCTTTTCAAAATCCTAGATTTGTATATTTATGAATGTTCATGATTTGATTGAATTAAAAATTGATGTTCATATTGTTGGTTGGTTTCGTTCTATGTTATAGACTATTTATTTACAAGAATTGGTTCTAATATGTGATGATTTAAGTGATATTCATGATAAACCCTTAAATTTACAAGTTGGTTTATGTATCCATGATTATTAGATGTGTTGATAATTGTATAACCAAAGCATGCTCCCCATATGTTTGATTAGATGCCTATGTGAAGAAAAAGTGCCATACTAGTATGATAATATGAAATCCCCATTCATGTACAAGTTATGTATGCCAAGTGTTTGATGAAATGTCTTAGTCAATGAATTATGGATATGTGTGTAGCCATTGTAGTGCTTTAGAACTTGTACTTCATGAAATCCCCAACTTATTATATTATGGATTGTTGATGTTGGTCATGTATTCAAGAAGTTCATGCTTTGTCAGTTTCCTTCTATCGAGTACTGGGGGTACTTGTACCCAAAAAATATAGCCGTATACCTAGCGTCAGTGACATGTTTCACGATATCCTCAGTCAAGCCATGATCCATCGAACTCAGTCAGTCATGTGACTCAGGAAAGCTTATTAATTCAGTAATCTCAATAGTATCCCGTCAGTTAATGGAACTCCAATTATTCAGTGTAGTTTAGTTCAGTTAATCATGTTCAGTGTCTATTCATATGGGAGTAGGAATTAGCATCGAGTGAACCCAAAGATGGGAACACACACTGTCAGATGAGGGTGTGATTCTTAAAAGTCATCCTTGCATTCCAAAACAATGTAGCTAGCATAGGTTAAGACATCGACACTGTCAGATAAGGGTTGATGAGGTGGATAAAAACTATCAGATGAGAGTCCCACAATTCTCTTTTTGGGGACACTGTCAGATGAGGGTCCCTTGCAGATTGTCCTTATCGATGGCGCGGTATTGACACCCTTCCAATTGAGGTTACAGATTGGACTCCAACTCAGCTATAATGCATTATTTAGGGCATGTCGGTTAGATGACTACTTCCCACAGTCTTAGTCTCAATTATAGTAATAAAACTTAGATAGTTCTACAACATTTAGGACTGTCAGATATAGTCAACTCAGAATAGTATGAAACTCAGCTAGTTCCATCAGAACCTAGACTGTCAGATACAGTCGCTCAGTATCAGTTATTTCAGTTATACAGTTATCAGTATCTCATGCTATTAGTACATAGGTTCAGTAATCATGTTATCACGAACTCAGTTACAGTTATTATGTATTTATACATGCATTCCCATGTTCATGTTAGATAGTCAGTTAGTTCAGTTCATTCATATGTACTCTTTGCAGTCATCCTACCTCACATGCATACCAACACATTCAATCGTACTGACGCATTTGTGCTATGGTGTTTTATACCATAGGTTTAGAAGCATGAGCTCCAGAGTATCAGTAGCCGCTAGATTTAGCAGTGAGTCCTCATCATTCGACGATGATATTATTAGTTATTTTATTATCTCAGTTAGATTTTAGTAGATGGAGTTAGTTAGGGACATGTCCCATCAACTCCTTATTCAGACAATTAGAGGCTTTTCAGACTACCATGTTCAGATAGTTTATTTCAGTTATTTTGGGTATTTAATACCCTATCCAGATGTTATGTTTTATCAGTTATGTTACAATTTTGAATCTTATGGCCTTTCAGCTTTTATTTCTGCATTATATAGTATATTTTACAGTGTTTAGGTACAGATATCGGTCATGGGTTAGCTTTTGGTCCTTCGGGGTCATGAGCACCATGTAGCATTTTGGGTACCAGATTTAGGGCATTACAATGGATGTCCTATTTCTTAGTTCCTATTTTTTTTTTTAGCGTTGCCCTTATTTCTTGTATTTTCATATTTCTCTGATTTCTATTGTATTTTTTCTTATTCCTTATTTCTGTTATGTCATCCAACTCTTTGTTTACTATTCTTTATCTTGAGCTGGGGGTCTATCGAAAATAGCCTTTCTACTTCTTCAAAGGTAACGGTATGGTCTACGTACATCTTACCCTCCCCAGACCCCACTTTGTGGGAATACACTAGGTTTGTTGTTGTTGTTTGTATTAATATAATTACTTACTAATGATTTTCCTTAATTATAGGAAACCTCTAATTATATGTATACTTGTATTTTTAAAAATTGAAATTATTAAAACATAATAAGGGTCAATCTTAATTGAGTTGCACCATAATTAAGTGGACTGATTTAATAAGAATCTTTAAAAAACAATTAAGTTGAGTGATTTAATAAAAAGAGTCAAAACAAATTTACTATGAAAATAACAATCAATTTTAGTTGATTTCCCGTAATGATCCTTCATGTCATTTCCTTTATTTTTATGATTTTACTGCGTTTAGAGCTTTCCTATAGCTATCCTAAGTCATTAATGACTTGTTAGGATCGACAGTTTGGTCACTGAGCAATTTGTTTGTTTTTTTGAGTATAGAAATTTGGATAGCATTGTTGAGTCTAGAATTTTAAATTTGATAGAGTAGCACAGTTCATTTACGAGCACGAAATTCTAAATTAATCTCGAGCACTCGATCCGAGTACATTGAGGATCGTTGAACTTAATTGGTGCTAAGTATCCAGTGCAACTACTTAAGAGGCCAGAGGACCACTTTAGCAATAGTCACTTTAACCGTCCTTGACCACTTCAAGGGAGCTAACCAGCCTTAGCTTGGCTACTTTAGCAACCTCTTGGGTAGTTAAGCAGCAGCCGCTAAAGTGGCCTTTGAGCACTTTAGTAGAGCCTGGCCGTCTAGGGCAACGACCCTAGGGCACTTTAACGGTGACTGCTTTAGTGGTCATTTAGCCACTAAAGAAACCATTGCTGGCACCTTATATATATATATTTCTCTTTTATTTTTTCTAGCCTTATCCCCAAGTACAAACCACCATTTTAGACATTATAAACTTAGAATTAGTGAGGTATTGTGCATGTAAGGCTGGTTTTTAACTCAGGATTGTGGTTTTGAGCGTATAGTGTCTTTATTTTGTAAGTAATTCATTTAGTCTCTTCTTGTGTTAGTAATTGTAACACCCCAGGTTTTTGGTCCTTGAAAATTTTCTGAAATTTTATCTTTATTGTCTTGATTACAACTCACCCAATGAGTCATAGGATGTCTTGACGGGTCATGTGACCCTAGCCGTAAGGTTTCCAATGAATGGTGCTTGAGTTGCTGTCCTAAGTACGACTTCGAGATACGAGTCATAAGGAGTCTTGACGGGTCCTATGGACCCAACTTTAACAAAATCAATAAGTATGTGGCAAAGTTTTTCTCTGAGTACAAGTGACTCATTAAGTGTCGTAAAGACTTATTACGAGTCATTGGGTGTAAATCGTAGGATGTCCAGTTTTTACCTAATTGGGTTATCTGTTGCCTATGACTCATAGGGTCCCATTATAAGTGGTACCAGTTGAGTTATAAGGTCACCAGTATATGGGTGTCCTGGGAACTGTCTTGTCTACGCCTCAGGGTGACGAGTCATAATGAGTCGTATGGTGACCCAAATTCCTTGACGACTTTATTTCATCTTTTAATTTGAGGGAACTTTGGGCAATTGCCTTTCTATCCAATTAAAACCCTACATTCATAAAGAACTTTAGGGGGGTTATTCCTCATTCATCACGTACTTAAACACTTTCAAACTCTCTCAAGAAACATATGTAGGGTTTCCAAGAAGTAGGTCATCCAAGGGATTAAGGGCTAAATTCTTTTCGTGAAACTTGGTATTTCAGGCATGTTACTCTTCACTCATTGTTAGATTATTAAAAGCATATGTTTTAAAATATTGTTCATGAGCTACTGATGTTGGTTTTGAAATAAGGATTGAGGGTTTTTAATGCTTATCAATTGAAAAATGTTTCCCATGGTTTATATATGATTGTTCATACTTTAATTATGGTTTTGAACTAGTGGGTGCATGGATATAGTGAACAAACTAGGAAATTGTGGTTTTTCCAAACTTGTGACTTTTGGAGTGGTTATAAGCTCAACCCCATATTTGTGACATTGGTTTTGAATATGAAACATATGCATGTTGAACTAGTCTTGAAATGTTGCATAATGTGAAAAGATAATGAAACATAATAGTTTTGACCTTGTAGGTTTCATGTTTTTCATAAGCTATTGCATAATTGAACCAAGAGGGTTGTGAATTTACCTAAGTGATGAAATTATTTGGCATGTTGATGTCACCTTGCAAGTGTAGTTGGTATGACGATACCAACAATGTATGCCTTGATGTAAAATATAGTTCAATGATTGAGAATCTATGATAAATATTTTAATTAGGTTTTATGAGGGTTGTGTAGCTAAGTTGTGAAAGTGGTGGTCCCAAAGGACCCACACTAGAAACTGCAGTTGCCGATGCGGAGTTCTATATGACCGAGAGGTTTGAGTCCCCCTTAATAATATTATCATATGATTGGGAGGTTCGAGCCTCCATATTATAGTACATGATTGGGTGCTCATGTCACCTTGATATGTAGAGAGGTTTGAGTCCCCCCATAGTGTATATATATACCATCTGGTTTGTGTGGCCACTCACACTGGGGCCCTACCTGATAGGGGAGAGCTGGGCCATATAATATGTGGGTGCCATTGTATGTTATGACAGTTGAGCTACACAATCCAGGCTAAAGTTTTAAAGTGCATGTTAAGCCTTTTTCCCTATCCCAACATATGATATATATATATGTACATTTGATTATATGCACTGGTTTTAAATGATTTTGACCTGTTGAACATGACATTATGTTATTCTTATCCCTGAGTTGCATGCTAGTGTTCAACCCACTAACCGTCTTTAGATGTCGTATCCCAATATAATATAGGCTCCGAAGATACCTCTATTTTTCTTGTATAGAGTTAGGTGGATTGACTCGATTTGTCGATGCGTTGTGGTGAAGTGGTGAGCTTCCATGCTTTGGAAGACTTAGATATTTCATTAGTTTTTATCATGGATTAGAGTTAAGAGTTTTATTATTATTAATATTATCATTTTCATTATCATTGTTATCTATCAGATTCGGGAACATGTCCCGACCAAGACTGGTTTTTGGTTCTTGTGTTAGAAGGCTTTGTCAGATTACCACAGACTTGGGTGATGTTGGTTGGTCGTTTTGGCCCGTCGATGGTTATCGGTTATATACATACCTTTTATTTTTTGAATTTATCTTGCTATATGTTTGGAATTCATCCTATATTAGGGATATTATGTTTAGTTTAGTTGGGTGTAGGGGGTGATCTTCGATCCACTTAGGACTTGAGATACCCATCACGACCAGTCCCTAGTTTGGCTCGTGACAAAGATGGTATCAAAGCCTAGATTTGGTGTCATTAGGTGTCCACAAATTCATGTCATGTAGAGTCTCTTTTATGGGTGTGTAGCACTCCATACTTATAAAGAAGAGGATACGAGACATTTAGTAATATTTTCCTTTTTTGTTATTCTATTTTGAGCTATAGAGTCTAAGGTCTTGAATATTCTCTAATTCTCGTATGTTCACTTTTCAAATCATGTGTTCCATAAGATCTGATATTTGTGGAAACTCTTCTATCCTATTTGAGGACAATGTGGAAAGGAGCTCGTCCTACTCCAGGAGTTTAAAACCGGTCTAAGGTCGCTGCTTCTGATTACCCCGATGGAGCTCCACTGGTTCCCCCTATCCCTCCCTAGGCACCTTGAGCTGATGTGTCTAATGTTAAGTATCAACATTCAGTTCATTTGCTTACCCGATTGGTAGCCTCCCAGACTGAGCAGGTCGCTTATGTTGCTCCATCTCGAGGCCTCTAGAGTTGGCCAATTTATGAGATTGAGTCCTCCTACTTTCATTGGTTCTAAGGTTGAGGATGATCCTCAAAGTTTCATTGATGATATAGAAAAGATATTTTATGTGATGCATGCTACTGATGTTGAGGGTGTAGAGTTTGCTGCTTATCAGTTAAAGGATAACCATACCAATGGTATTAGAAGTAGGACCAGTCTAGGAATGATGATGCTGAGTCCTCTTTGTGGGATGACTTCTCAAGCGCTTTTCTTGATTATTTCTTTCCTCAGAAGTTGAGAGAGGCAAAGACTGAGGAATTTGTGAATTTGAAGCAAGGAAGGATGTCCGTAAAAGAGTATGCGTTAACGTTTCATCAGCTGTCATGTTATGCTCCTGAGTTGGTGTCTAGCATGAGGACTAGAATAAGGAAGTTTGCTTCTGGGTTATCCTGTGAGTTGATCTTGGTGACCAAGGCTGCCTTGTTAAACAAGGATATGTACATCTCTAGACTAGTGGTGTGTATGCAACAAGTAGAAGAATAAAAGAAGAAATAAGCGGAGATGAGTCAAAAGAAGAATAAGAAGTTTTGCTATTCGGATCAAGATGGAGGTCAGCAACAAAGTGATAGAGATGGTAGAAAATGGTCTAAAAAGAAGAAGGGTAATTTTGGTTCCTATTCTATGGCCAGTAAACATTATCTGAAGTCGTTGAGTGATCATCGTTCTCAGTATGATAGTGGGTTTAGAGCACCAAGAGCCCAGTCACAGGCTAGCGGGGGTCATTCAGCTCCGTCATATCATTCTTGCACATTTTGTTGTTAGGTGCATCATGGTGTCTGTGAAGAAGGGAGGAACAAGTGTTTTAAATATGGTTAGATTGGTCATATGTAGAGGGGTTAACCTTCTAAGGTTTCTTCTGGGGTGAATTAGATTCCTGTTGCTTTCATCCGCTCCTGCACCAAGGTGTGATACTTCTGCTTCTGGCTCCATCGCTGATGAAATCGTCTGTATGCTTTTGCCACCTGCTAGGATTCTGAAGCGTCCCTTCATGTTGTTACTAGTATGCTTAAAATCTTCTCTCATGATGTATATTGTCTGCTTAATCCCCAGTCTACCCTCTCTTATGTGACCCCTTATGTGACTATTTATTTTGGTTTTGATCCTGAATGCATTTCGGACACCTTTTTTATATCAATCCCGGTTGGAGAATCCATTATGGATAGAAGAGTTTATAGGGGTTGTGTGACGTTGCTTTGTGGTAGGGATACCTTCGTAGATCTGATAGAGTTGGACATGTTAGACTTTTATGTAATTTTGGGGATGGATAGATTGCATTCGTACTATGCGTATCATGACCTAATTTCTCAGGTCATGATGGCGCCTACCATAACCCACCAGTAGGCAAGCCAACCCGTAGTTTGAAATGGCTAGTAACAGAATACTCAATAATATAAGGAAAAAAATGCGGAATAAATGATATAAAGGTCAATACATAATAAAATCCCCAAACCTAGTGGTATTAGTACAAGAGCTTTTAATATAATAAGAGTACAGAAATGAAATATCAAGAAAGATACGCTGATATGACTTATCTTTGAATACAACAGAGACGCTAGTCTAATACATAAAAGAGAGATATGTAATACTCTAAACATCATGAGCTCAATTTAAGTCTCTGAACCATGGCTTCTATGCATGATGCACACATCAACGACGCTAACGCGTACTAGGATCTGCAGGCTGTAGAAGTGTAGTATAAGTACCAAATGAATGGTAATCAGTAGGCACCTGCCAACTGAGCTCCAAAGATAAAGTAGAAATATACAACATATAAATTAAATGGAAACTTAACCCAAGAGTCTAGAAATCATATAACCAGTCAATGAGAATAATAAGGGACAACTATCCTGTTCAAGTCCAAGAGTATGCCATAATAAAACTGAGGAAGTATTAGGGTAAACTATCCTATTCCATCCATATTCAGTAGGCGTCATTACTATACCATATATCCCTAGCCAATATACTAATAAAGAGCAAAAGAAAGATATATAGCAATATACAAGGACAAGAAACAAATATACAACATGAACAAACGAAGAAATGGAGATATGGTAGTACCATAGCTTCATGTATCTGTATTTATATACACACACACATACATACATACATATACATATAAACATGAGGTCATCCCAAAGAATAACCTAGATCATCATGTCCTCATTTTAAGACCTCATTATAATACTATCAGGATTTAATACTATCATACTTAGGGTTTTTAATCCACATGGCTATATGATATAATCATGCATAATAATGTGGTCACAAGATAGAAGAGGCTGAATACATACCTAAAATCCCGATACCAAATCAATGACTATTCTGTCATAAACTAGCCATAATAATAATCATAACAATGATAATAACAATATCAATAACAGCGTGAATAACCGGCTACTCCGAACAACCAAATACCTAGCCTAGCCTATATGTACCCCCACCGCGCAGAATCAAAAGGTTTAATCAATATACAACAACACAAGGCATATTATTTACCCATATCTATACAACTATCCCATACTGCTGATAGACATAGGCACATACTGGTGATAGGCGATGCACATAAAGGAATGAATGCAAAGTACATAATCGATATCACAATCTCATCATCCTAACCAACATCATCATCATAATCAATATCTGGCTTTGTCGGGTATCAATATCATTACAATAGTATTCTCTGGACTAAAATCGGGTATTAATATCATCATAATAATATCATTCGAACTTAAATCGGGTACAATATCATCAAAATTTTATCCTCCGAACTCGAACCGGGTATCAATATCATCAATATACATAAATATATTACAAACTGGTCATTATCCATGGTGCTTCCATATTTCTCATCAAACAACCATTCGCCAAGATAGATAATCATCATAAATTACCATAACTGAATAACATATACTAATATACTTATAACCATAATCATATTACCATAAATATCTATCTTGTCTATACTTCCCAACTACTTGTTATTAGCTAACCAATGCTTATTGTTAAACCACTAATTCGTTAGTCATCACATGACCTCTAATTATTAGCCTAAACATTATCCGTATTCATAGGATACAACTAACTATTATTTATTAAATAGACAGCACCTAACCTTTGGTCAAGGTTCATTACAAGACCACAATCGCCATTTACCCACTATTCATTATGATCAACTAATCATTCACTATCCGTTAATTATTATTAGTCAACACATTGCCATTTATCATCTACCCATCTTTTATTACTAACACCATTCATTAACTAGCCATAGTTTACCAACTAATCCTCATTTATCAACTATTCATCATTATTAACTAGTCATCTCTTATCACTAACATCTCTTATCCTTTAGCCTCATTAACACACAACTCTTCATTAATAACTAATCAACATTATAAAATTCATCATCAATATCAACTAATCTTCACCTACGTTAAACCCAATATCATCATTAGCCACGTACCAACCATCGCTAGCTACCATATTTTAGCTAAGCAAGGTTCATTAACTAGTACATTAGATTTCTAGCCATCAAGTGCTATAGTCACCTAATAGACAACTAGCTACCGCATAGCTTAACCCTTAACTAGGAAGAACAGTCATAAGATTGTATTTCAGCTAGAATTACATCATTTACTAATATAATAATCATGAATGTACCAAATCTATACATGCTATCACCAATATTCAATCAGTGAAATAATAAGCATCATACCGTATCTTCATCCATACCATACTGGGGAGATGTGTATATAAAAATATATATATTTATATACTATAACTGCATCCTGTACAAGGAAAATCCTATATATAGTTTTGATGATGAGCAGCTAACTGCAAGGGACTATGTCCCTGGATGTGCAAGATATAATACAACTGGCATGCATAGTCTGAATAGTTTTGTCATCCTATGTAACAAACTTGTAGGTGCTATTTTTTACTGATTAGGATAGTTGGTCCAATGATCTTTCAGCCCTAATTATCCTCAGCTATAAAAGGAAAGAGAGGCATCTCCATCAAACAATTTTTGCCAATTACAAAGAGTGAAAAGAGGCAACAAAAACTCCACTTCAAGACTTCTCAAGCATTGCTCATATTCTTATATTTGTAATATGCTAAAAGAGCGAGTGTTCTTGAGTGCTGATTTGTAACTGAACTACTCGTGCTGTAAGAGTAGTGTTTTCTTATGTTGAAAGATATGCTTAGGTAGAGTTACCTAAGCTTGTTGCTGATTAGAGGTAATCAGCATAGAGAGGGTCCTTGGTAGGGTTACTAAGATAAACTTGTAGCAGAGTTGATATAAACGAATAGAGCGTGGAGGTAGGATAAAGTATAGACTATAATTAGAAGGTTGATTATAGTGGATTTCTTTGAGGTTCTTGTGAGGGAAAGCTGTGGTTTTTCCATTCCTGGAATCTTGTATTTTGTTTCTTTCCTGCACTATATTTGTTTTTTCCAGCATCTCATAGATGCTTTATTGGTATATTGCTTATGATGGACTTTGAGGGACCTGGTCCATCACTATGTGGTGCAACCTGCAAGGGTTCAACAATTAGTATTAGAGTTGGATCACTCTAAAAGGTTCACACCTAGAATGTTCTGGTCATCATGGCTGCTTTAAGTAAACCAGGGGTGGAAAGAAAGGAAAAAAAAGGGTGAGATTCCTAACATTAAAGACTCTTGAGTCTGACCTATGTGAAAAAGACACTGATATTGCACTTCTAGCAATAATAATTTTTAGAGCTATAAAAGGGGTGGTCAACTTAGCAAAAGAAATAGTACGATTGAAGGCTGTCACAAAAATGGTGGATCTGAAGAATTCATGAGGAACTACCTAATGCAAGAGAAGGACCAGAATCTTGAGAACTCAAGAAGGAAGGACACTTTAAGCCTTGTAAATAAGAAGTTATTGACAGCATGGGGAGACTCTTTTAGTGACCCAGATGAAGGTGAGAAGACTGGAGATGTCTCTATGCTAGAAATGGAAGAACATTTAGTTATCAATGATTCCTTGTTTGCATTCATGGCAAACTCAAAAGGTGAAGAATAAAAAGAGGTAACTCTATCTACTTTAAGAAAGACCTAGATAACTACTCTGTTAGGAAGATAAAAGGGCTTTCAAGTGTGTTGGTAGAGGCTGTATGTGAACTAACTGCTGAGAAGAATGCCTTAAAAGAAAAAATAGAGAATCAAGAGAATGAGTTGATTGACTTAACTCTCCAAATTTCTAAAACTAAAGAATTATTCACAAAAATGAAATCTGAAAATCTAAGTCTAACGAGTAATTTGAAGAAAATAAATGATGAAGATGGAAAAGGGAAGAAAGAAATCTCGAGGCTTCAAGTTGATTTTTAGGAAAGATTAAGGGATTTCCCAAAACACCTTATGACTGCACTTCACAAGAATGAAGAATTAGAGAGGGACCTATTTCTCTTAAGAGAAGAGTTGAATAAATCTCTTAAATGGACTGCCTTTTCAAACATTCTTTCTAATCTGATTAATCAAGGTGCTAATGATGGCAAAGGACTGCACTATCAAGGATAATTCCAACCTGATGAGTGGCAAGGAAAGACTATCAATGGTGCAAGAAAGAAGGTTTCCAAATATATGGATAATCATTGTGAAAAAAATGGGCACTCTAAAGGGAATTGTCAAAGATGGAAAAGTAAAGGAATGAACAAATTTAGATATGTTCATTAAGAGAATACACAACAAAATAGATTCAAGTACTTGAATAAGATGAAAAAGAACTATCTACCTAGATGTGCCAAGAAGGTTTTGGTCACACCATTGTCTTCTTACTGGGAACTCAAACTCAAGTGGGTTCAAAAACCAGACAAGTGATCATGAGTTTAGGTTGGGGAAAGGGAATTACAGTTAGGAATAATTTTCAAAAGTGGGTGTTTGGAGCATAATCTTAGAAGATGTGACTGTGTTTTGTCTCTCTCAAAGAAACCCAAGGTGGAGGTGTCATATTCTGAAATAATTAAATTCAAGCGACCTGGTCCTTAGAATACTCATCTTAAAAGAGAAAGTTTAAGCAAAAGGACAGATCATGGATTGATTAAGCCAACCTAACTTGACATGTGAATTAGTGCAACTCCAAGAATTGGCTATGCTAAGGAGACAAATATACTTGGTATAATAAGTGCTTGTTAATCTAACATAGCTCCATACCTTTGCAAGTATACACTTATGAGAATAATGTAAGAGGAGAACAATTGAAGCCAACTCAAGTATTGAATTTAGTCAAAAGGGAAAGGGACCTGGTCCCATCACTCAGGTTAGTACCTATATAAGAAGCTTAAAATAATCATAAAATGTTTTCTAAAAAAGCCATATATGTTTTCTCTTCTAAAGTGTTAATTTTTATGCAAAATAATGAGTCACACTTTTTAGGTCTAGATATGTCAAATCAAAAGAAACATCTTTTAAGGTTATTGGTCACCACCTAAAATTGCCCAGTTAGACCTTTTTGTCCATACTCTTCAACTAGTCCAAATAAACTTCTGAAATCTACAAATTTTCTCTAAACCTAAAACTAAGCCAACTTATCTCTGTCTCTCAAAATCAAATGGACAACACTACTATTTCCTCAAACCCATCAAAAATTTCTAAAATGGACAAAACTTCAACGAGTCAACCTAGAAATTCCAAAATTGAACATCCTGATTCTTCAGTATTTGAAACCATGGAAAACATCATCTGCAGTTCACAACACAAATTGAATCCTCCTTAAAATATCCAAAACCCTCAATTGAGTTAGTCTCCATTGAATTCTCCTTAATCTTAGAAGCTTATGCTTAGCCTATCATGTTTGAGAATCCAAACCAAAGATTTGGATCACCAATAGAACATGAAACATCTCAACCTGAAACTCCCCCCTTTCTAGGAAATTCAAAACTTCCTGAAATATTCTAAATTCCTAGGTAATTCAAAAAATCCAAGAATATTAAACCCTTTAAAACACAACAAGCGCTTGAATCTCCTACACCCTCAGATTCAAATCCTATTTCCCCCCAGTTATTTGGTGAAGAAATTTCTGTAAAAAGGGTTGATTTTTCCTCCAATGAAAATTGGGTAGCTGAGAATCTACTCCTACTTGATTATGATACCAAGGAAAGCTTAATAAATGGAGAAGAATAGGAAGTGGGTGATAAGGATAAAGAGAATGAGGGAAAGAATATATTGATCACCACATGAGGAAGATAAAGAGGATGAAATACCTTTATGATGGACAGTAAAAAAATTGAGATAAAGTATAGGTAAGGAGAAAGTGATAAACTCAAAAGTGAAAGTGACTAGAACCTATCCTACAAGAGTTTTTGAAAAGAAAATGATGAAACATTCCACGAAAGGCAACAAAGCTTCAACCATAAAAAGAAGAAGGATGAGGAAATCAATAGCAGTAGATGAGGCTGAAAATGTGGAAGTAGTGGAGGTTGAGAAAGAAGAAGTCAGAGATTCAGTAATACTAAAGAAAAAAAAATTAGAAGTTGAGGATGATGAGAGGAACAGGTCCTCTAAGTCAAAGTCTGGTAGCTCCACTGTTATGAGGAAGAAACATATAGTTGTGAAGAAAATAAAAACTTTTGAGGGACCCAATCCCATGAAAAGAAAAATTAATGAAAAAGGAGAGCCAAGTAGTATGCCCAAGAGAAAGAAAAAGAATAAAAAAATAATAACATGTACAGAGAAAAGAGGATTGAGAACCTGAAAACATAGAAGTTTCTATCTTGAAGAATATTTGACACCAAAATATATGAAAAACTCGGGATGGTAGAACTGGTGGAGTATATGAGACATCAAGGTTTGTTGCACTTGCTAGAAGAACAAAAGCCCATTGTCTTTGAAGGAGAAGTGAGAGAATTCTACCATTCCATGGAATTGTCAAAGGATGGTTTACGTTTGAGTTCACAGGTGTAGTGAAAGGTTCTTAAGCTGGATGAAGAAACACTAGGAAGAATCCTAGATGTACTTGTTATAGGGTTAAGAACTGTGGTAAATCAATAATCTACCACTGAGTTCATGATTGAGGCATCAAAGGTAGGAGGAACCTCAACAACTACAGTGAAAAAAAGTTTCTAAAAAGTGACTATCAACTGGTATTTAAGTTCATCAACAAGGTCCTATTGCCAAGATCTGAAAAAAAACAATTACTTCTAGTGTTGACTTGTTCTTGATTGAATCCTTGAGTAAATTTGAATTAATAAGTCTTACAGCTCTAGTGATAGAACATATGCATAAAGTAATTCATGAAAAGAAAGGAAAACATGGAATGCCATATGGATATATATTTAACAAGATATTTAAACACTATGATGTATATGGAACTAAAGTAACACCTGGAAAAGCCAAACCGATGATCAGACTGAAAACCCTTGTGGAGAATGAATGCATAGAGGCAAAGCTGGATCTGTGTCCAAAGTGTCTGAATTGCTAGGTAATCAGGAAAGGTTAAACAAAGAAATAGAGGAGTTAAGGATTATGTTGGATACAAAGAATGCTGAGATAGTTCATCTGAAGTTGCAAAATCAAAAGTTGTCTTCTGGGGGACTAGGTACCACTGATGAGATTGCAGCTGAAAATGCAAAACTTTAGTCACAAGTGGTAAAACTAACTGGTGAAATTCAAGGATTGAATGCTGAAGTGAAAGTTCTCACCAAATAGTTGTTGGATGCCTATAATGCTGAAAATGCAAGTATGGAGATGCTGCTTAAGTCTCTTTCCCCAAAACCTCCCCCTACCTGATTCTTATTATCCCTATCCTCAAATCAATACAATATCAATTTCATAATTTTCTCCCTGTGTTGGCTCTTGAGGATAGTTTTTTGTATGCATTATTTTAGTATGATTGTGTTGGTGTTGACCTTTGTTTTGAAAATGAATGAATTTAGCTTGTGTATGCCATCTGCCTCCTCTACTTTTAAAGTTGCTCTTCATAATAGTGTTACCTCAATGTTCATGAGTTAATTAACTTGAACTTATCCTTACTTACGGTTTATTGCTAATCCTTTCTAATGATGCCAAAAGGGGGAATACTGAGTTCATGTAGTAAGGACTAAGTACCAGGTAATTTGAGTTTCTAATTTAAATGGAATGGCATGCTAATAGGGGGAAGAAAGGGGAGGATGAGCTGAACAGATGGAGGAAGGGAGTCATGATGACAGGGGAAAAAATTAAAGGTTTTTACTACAAATGACAACAAGGGATCAGGTCCCTGTGTTGCATAATAGAGAAAGCATGATGATAGGGGGAACATTCATTTTCAGGTGGTAATCACACTGATTATGTATGATGAATGTGAACTAATGCTCAAATTTGAATGGTTTTTTTGTCGTCATAAAAAGAGGGAAAATTGTTATATGTAGTTTTGAAGATGAGCAACTAACTGCAAGGGACTAGGTCCCTGGATGTGCAAGATATAGTACAACTAGTATGCGTAGTCTGCACAGTTTTGTCATCTTGTGTAACAAACTTGCAGGTGCTATTTTGTACTGATTAGGACAGTTGGTCTAATGATCTTTCAACCATAATCATCCTCAGCTATAAAAGGAAAGAGAGACCTTTTCATTAAATTATTTTTTCCAATTACAAAGAGTGAAGAGAGGCAGCAAAAACCCTACTTCAAGACTGCTCAAGCATTGCTCATATTCTTATATTTGTAATATGCTAAAAGAGTGAGCGAGTGTTCTTGAGTGTTGATTTATAAATAAACTACTCATTATATAAGAGTAGTGTTTTCTTATATTGAGATAGTTGCTTAGGTAGAGTAACCTAAGCTTGTTTCTGATTAGAGCTAATCAGCATAGAGAGGATCCTTGGTAGAGTTACCAAGATAAGCTTGTAGTAGAGTTGCTATAAACGAATGAAGCCTAGAGGTAGGATAAAATAAGGAGGTTGATCATAATGGATTTCTTTGAGGTGATTGTAAGGGCAAGCCATGGTTTTTCCCTTCCCGGTTTTCCACGTTAAACTTATGTATTGTTTTTTTCCTACACTGCATTTGTTTTTTCTAGCACCTCATAGATGCTTTACTTATCTATTGCTTGTGATTGACTTTGAGGGACCTGGTCCTTTACTGTGTGGTACAACCTCCAAGGGTTCAACAGATAAATACTTTTCGGATATCCAACCAATATCATAACACAACCCTTGGCCTAATAGTAAGTCTAGAATAATCACAACATCATTATCATGGCGTTCAACCCATATGCATATCCAGTACTTATATCGATAATCATATTTATAAGCCGCAATATATCTCTAATCATCTCACATATAGGAGGCATCTCATATCTAAGAGGCATAATGTCAATAAGTATATAATCATCTCTCATCTAGGAGGCATACAATCAGTAAGTATATAATGTCTATAGGACATCTCATATCTATAGATCATACATCATGACTATGAGGAATGAAACCTCTCTAGGCCAATTATCTTATCTAAGAGGAATATTGTCTCTATAGGTCCAACAGTCATAACTAAGAGGAAAATCATCTCTAAGGTTCCAATGTCATTCCTAAGGGGAAATAGCTCCTCTATAGGCCAATCATCAAGTACGAGAGAAAGTAGCTTCTCTATGGACAAATTAACATAACTAGGAGGAATATCATCTCTAAAATCCCAATATCACTTCCACAAGGAAGATCATAGCCATAACTAAAAGTTCATAATACTGGGAACATCATTACAATTTACCAAGTCATGCAGTAACCTCATACTAAGGTTTACTAGTATCAAATATGCCTAACATCCACAAATAAGTCCACAAGGCTAACACAAGTCATAGCCTGAGTGGGTCGGACAATCACACTTTTGATCCTCAACTTTCATATTTAGGCAAACTATGCCCCAAACTAGGCTAAGGTACCCAGTTCAACTTCTAGATGTCAAGCAAGCCATATTCAAGCCTAAGTTAGGAACTTTGACTAGAAACAAAGGTACCTAAGTTAACTCTACCCAAATTACGATTTCAAGACCACCACACTAGACCAATAGGGTTATGTCTCAAATCTTAAAACCACATCCAAAACTTAGCTTTATCATATCCATTCTACAAACTAATTTAAACTTAAGAGAAGGCAATAGGATTCTAAAAGCTTATTCACATACCATCTTATGGGTCCAAAACCCTCTTCTAATCCCCAAACATCAATAATAAAGGATAAGTTATTCAACTCATAATCAAGCTAACATCCAAATTCACATGCAATATAAATCACTGATCATCTATGAAGAAAAATAGATACAAGCCTACCTCAAAGTTGTTCGCAAAATCTCATATCATGCACCCTATGCCACCCCATGCTCGTCTTTACTTCACAATCCCTAAAATTCCATCACACTATCAAAATCATAGTCTACACATCAATACACTTTTAACAATACCCATATTGCACTACTATGCTCCGGGTCCAAAAATAACACCAAAACCCCAAATGGGTCCCACTTATGAAAAATGCATTTTCGAGGCCAACCCAATGTTCAAACATGAACAAGGATTCATAACCCTCAAGAAATAGGTGAAAACTTTGCATACTTTAGGCTAAAATCAAGACCTAAGCTAAATTAGGATTTAGGGTCCAAACTAAGAAATTCAAGCATGAATTCAAAGGATTCTTACCTTAAATTCGAAGATATTCATGGTAAAAATGATAAACAAGATCCCACATTACACACCATGATCAGTTTTGCGTTATTATACCCATTTAGTTTTTTAAGCTCTCAAGGGTGAAGAGAAATGACCCAAATTGCGACTATAGGGTCTATTTATAGACCCTCTAGCAAGGATATGTCGCGATTATGTAGGCGTAATTCATGATGCCGCGATCGCTGTTGCCTTACCATGATCTCTGTACCGTGATCACCATCCTCCATGCCAGGATCACCAACACACCAGAACCAGTAATAACATGGAAAATTTCCAAGTTTCTAATGATGTCTCTAGATTCACTCGAAATTTGATTTTCATAAATGAAATATGTAACCACATTAAATTCGATGCTCTAGATGCATTGGCAAAGTCAGATTTTCAATTTGATATAGTTTCAACCAAATATGGTTCCCACACCTAAACTTTTAAATTTTTATTTTTTCGACCGATAGGTCAAAATGATCTCGAGTACATCGGGACCCAAACCAAAGATCTACCTAGCCTAAAATCGATATTCTGGAGCTGTTGCTGCAGTCAAAATTGGCATCTGAGATCATTTCATTAATGTTTTTGCCTGGTGGCCATTTGGAACCAGCGAAGACTTCTAAACAGGAAATTGGCTCTAAAAGCCAAACGAACTGCTCGGTAACCAAATCGTCAGTCCTAACAAGTCACAAATGGCTTGGGGTAGCTATTGAGAAGCTCAAACAACATAAATAAGAAAAATTATGGAAAATGACCTGAAGGGTCATTACATTATCCACTACTAAAAGGACTTTCTCCGCAAAAGTCAACCAATATAAAGAATGTCAAAAGCTTAAAAGAATGAGGTACTGGGCTCGCATACTCCGAGTAGGACTTCTTAGATAACCTCCACGAAGAGAGAACACTTTCAAGGGATTTCGCCACAGCTATCCCCTTTTCAACCAACATCTTGTAACTTGTTTCCAAACATCCAAAACTCAACTTCGATTGCTAACTGGACTCCAACTGAACTGAAAAAGCTGATGCCCACAAATTGAACTAGAATACCTTGATACCATCTCTATATCCACATAAATCAACAAAGGCTCATCCAAACCAAACCAACTCGAGTCATAAGTCATACCACCAAATCCAAATATACATTCTCTTTACCATTTCGCACCTACTATCCACTCTAAGCCAGGAGAAAAATCACCTGAATCTCACCCACACAGTCTCATCATAAAGAACTCACAGAACTAAAGCTGACCCGCTGAAAGTCCATACGACAAATATGAGAATAAGTTCATAAGGCGCTGTTTGGGCATACAAAGAAAGATAATCGAGGAATGCAGTCCATGCTAATATTGTAACCAGTCCAGATAAAAATTAAACTAAAATCTTAAAATCTAAGGTATAACTATTCATTATTAAATATCCCGCTCCATGATATCCCATCCACCGAGAAAGAAGCCATGCTGAATCCAACTCTAGTATATTACTCTCACTGAGTAAATCATCCAAAATTTCCAAAGAAAACTAAAACTTAAGGTCAAGTAACCAATACGGGGCCCATAGGCTATCATCTGAACACTTATCAATTATAATCCAACCGACGTTGAGAAAACTGAATAGGCAACCACAGGGTAGGCTCAACCAACCTATAAATGAAATATGAACAAAGAAAAATCTAAATTAAAAGTTGCACAGAAGCCCTATAACTCCAAGCTGAAATTTCAATACCAAGGCTGAATCACTCGATCTTAAATTTTTAAACCAAGCCTACAAACGAATAGGCATTAATGCTCCCATTCTATCATAATTCCAAATTGCCAATCTAAGGCGTCAAATCAAAACCTAAGCCATAAGGCTATATCAATGTCAACTTCCCCAAATCAACTCTAGTATCCAAATCTGACATATTCTAGATAAATCATACCAAGCCATAATCGATACATATCTGATTAACAAAATAACCACAGGGATAAGCACCAATTGGAAACATAAGCAACCAACTCTATATCAGCTGGAGGGCATAAAATATAACCGCAAAATAGAAATAATACAAAAGGATGAATCATTGGCTAAAACTGCAATTAACCCACTCCATATCTGCTGGAGGGCATGAACTATCCAAACATACTCAAAAAAACTTCCCAAGGTTGAAAGCCACACCAGTATTGGCAAAGACTTTAGCAACTCAGAGAAATGCAACTTAAGCTGAAAACTAACCCATCCAACCTCCATCCAGGCAAGGAATAGCCATAGGATCATTTTATCAAGAAGAATCACTCCACGAAGCCTCACTAGGCAGAACAAACACTGAAATAAGGATTTCCTGAATCTACCCAAGAATCACATTATCAAAGAAGAAATACCAATCTCAAAACTAAGGTTATTGTTGAGACCATCACCAGAGAGACAACAACTCAAGATAAAGGGTTTTTAATTTTCCAACTTAAGAAGCGATCAAAGAAAAGGCCACCTGCTTCTAACCTTCCAACTCCACTAGATAAAAACCATGTTAAATTAAGAAAGGAGCATCCAATCTACACACTAATAGAAAGGGTAAACCATCACAAGGGAATGAACCCTTGATATCTCAATCTCAAAATCACTATCGAGTGATTTAACAGCCACAACCGATGAATGGACGTCAAACTGGTCAATCTCACAAATGGGTTATATTGAAAAGAATAGACAAAGAGAAAACCTTCACAATTCAGCACGCAAGTTTAAGAGTCTGAAACTTAAGAAAGGGCAACATAATTAAATTATCGACTCAAAAATCAGACAGAACCATGGAAGACCAACTTACCTTTGATACCACAATACATCCCCAAATTAATCTAATACACCTAACGAAGATAGAGCACAATCAACCTCACCGCTCTAGGGGAAATAAATCATTAAATCAGGCAATATCTACTCAAGCCACCAAATAATATCACAAGAAAATAAAAGTCTAACTAGATAACACTAGTCTATATAGCTACCTAACAAGGATCAAATTCATCAAGTAACAACATCAAGTAATAATATCAAGTATTATCAATAACCTTATGTAATGGTAAAAATAGTAACATCAATATCAATATCAACATACTGAACATACGGTACCAAAATGAACATCAATATCATGTACCACTCAAGGGCCACAATAAGGCCAATGCTCCAAGATAAAGGGGACTCAAACCTAAAACTACACTAATAGGGAAAATATCAATACAGATATACTCCATCCACTACTAAAAGAAATAAATGATGGAGTAGCAACATAATCATGAATTCAATAATAAGGCACATAGTGACCGATATCAATTCATCAAGGAATATAATCATCAATGGCTATGAAAACCCTAATACACATGATAAGAGATAAATGTGGGAAATAAAAGCACACCAATCATGTTGACATCCGTAATCATATGCCTAATGGGCATAGGAAAATAAATAAATCTAAATGGGTCAAACTCAGACCGTCTGACTAAATCATCAACTAAGGTGCCACACGAACTACCTCTAACTAAAAATGCCACAATATCATGAAGATGATCTAAATAAGCTAAGTGAATAGAAACATCATGTTAGGGACACTCCCTAGACTAGTAGTCGGTCTTTTTGTCATTGTAGTAACTCATGAATCCTCAATATGGAGAGAACACAAATTGAGCCCAAATAGCTGGTCAACTAAAGATGAGAGAAATCTCTAGAATTATGTCTATTTTTCCATAATCATAGCCTATCTTAGGAACTGTAGGCTAGCAAGGAGAATATATGCAAACTCTAGCCGATATCTTTCTTATATCTGGGGCACTTCTCAAAACCAATGTCTCATTACGACCCAACCAAACCTAGATCGTAGAATACTTTGAGATACTGTCCCTTATAATCTGGAATGGTCATCATGGCTCGAAGGACCATACCACACTCTGGAAATCTGGCGGGGACTCTACCCACTATGATCATCATGACTAATTTGAGAACTACTCATAGTATGGAATACTATCTTCCTAGAGCTGATGGGCTGCAGGTGAAGCTAAACTCTACCAAAAGAATTCTCACTCTCGGATAAAATACCAATAATGCTATACTGATGGCATGCCTCTTACCCCCATTTTCATAAGTCTCAATACTTGTACTCTCTATGGTCCTCTCATAATTAACATCCTAATTGAAGGAAGATTTAGCTGCTACCCATTGCTCTGGCACATAACAGAGTGACATTACTAACCCTCTAACAAATCCATGCACTAATATCTGGCTCGTAAGGATGTAGCACAAAAAAAATGCATGGACCATATGAGAAATCCAATCTCATACTTAAAACTGGTAAAGAACCTTGATGAATACCAATAGACACAACTCTGGTCTGAGGACTACCCAATGAATCAAATGGCATCCAAGGTTGAGAGAGATCTACAACATGACTCAAATTTGTAATACTGAACCTCCAAGTGCTGAAGTAGTCACGAGCTCAACTGGAGCTTAAACTATCCCCAAAATCATTTGGCAGACATTAGAGGTCTTCAATATCCATCTCTAACTCATTTGTCCAATGTTGCGCTAAAACTCTAGAAATACATACTGAAGTCTTATTTGCATCTATCGATATTGTCGCCCATCTTGTATCATCCATTAGGGATAAAATAGAATAAAAAAATGTGTTTGAGGTTCACAATGATGTGGACACATAACAAAGAGTCAAGAAATTAATTTCCTAAAATGTCATTATAGCCTCTCGAAGATAGGTTATAAACGTCTCTGCATCGATCTATAAAACTCTACTAACACTTAGCTCTTATACTAGCACATCGGTGAAACCTAAGATCTAATACTTATTTGTCACAACCCAATTTCTCAGGTCATGATGGCTCCTACCATGACCCACCAGTAGGCAAGCCAACCCTTAGTCTGGAATGACTAGTAATGGAGTACTCAATAATATAAGAAAAAAGAATGTGGAATAAATGAGATAAAGATTAATAGATAATAAAATTCCAAACCCTGGTGGTATCAGTACAAGATCTTCTAATATAATAAGAGTTCAAAAGTGAAATATCAAGAGATCTACACTCGTATGACTTATCTCCGAATACACTATAGAGGCTAGTCTAATACATAACAGAGCGATAAGAAATACTCCAAACATCAGGAAATCACTCTAAGTCTCTGAACCATGGCTTCTCTGCATGATGCACACATCAACGGTGATAACCTGTACTAGGATCTGCAGGCTACACAAGTATAGTATGAGTACCAAACAAATGGTACATAGTAAGCAACTACCAATTGTGCTCCAAAGATAAAGCAGATATATACAACATATAAAAAGAATGGAAACTATCCCCAAGAGTCTAAAAATCATATAACAAGACAATGAAAATAATAAGGGACAACTATCTTATTCAAGTCTAAGAGTCTGACATAATAAGACTAAGGAAGTATTAGGTAAACTATCCTACTCCATCCATATAAAATAGACACCATTACTATACCATATATCTAGAGACAATATATGAATGAAAAGCGAAAGAAGATATATAGAAATATACAAAGCCAAGAAATAAATATACAATATGAACAAATGAATGAAGGGATATACGATAGTGCCATAGCTTCATATATATATATATACACATATATGTACATATATATATATACATATAAACATGAGGTCATCTCAAAGCATAACCTAGATTATCATGTCCTCGTTTTAAGACTTCATTATAATACTATTAGAATTTAATACTATGATACTAAGGGTTTCTAATCCACATAACTAGACATGATATAATTATGAATAATAATACGGTCATAAGATAGAAGATGACAAAGACATACCTTAAATCCCGATATCAAATCAATGACCAATCTGTCATGAGCTAGCCATAATGATAATTATAACAATATCAATAACATCATGAATAATTGATTACTCTGGAAAACCAAATACCTAACCGAGCTTATGCATACCCTCACCGCCTTAGGCTTGAAGGTTTAATTAACATATAACAACACAAGGAATATTCTTTACCCTTATTTATGCAATTGTCCCATACCGGCTGATAGGCATAGACGCATACTGGTTCTAGGTGATGAATATGTAGGAATAAATTCAAAGTACACAATCGATATCAGAATCTTATCATTGTAACTAGCATCATCATCATAATTAATTTATGGCTTTGTCGGGTATCAATATCATCACAATAGTATCCTCCAAACTTAAACCAAGAATTAATAGCATCACAATAGTATCCTCTAGACTCGAACCAGGTATTAATATCATCAAAATAGTATTCTCCAGACTCAAAATAGGTATCAATATCATCAATGTGCATAGCTATATTACCAACTGCTCATTATCCTTGGTGCTTCCATATTTCTCATCAAATGACCATTCACTAACATAGGTAATCATCATCAATTACCATAATTGAATAACATATATTAATATACTCATAACCATAATTATATCACCATAAATGTCTATCTTGTCAATATTTCCCAACTACTCGTTATTTGCTAACCAAAGCTTATTATTAAACCACTAATTCTCCAGTCATCACATGACCTCTAATTATAAGCCTAAATATTATCCTTCATATAATACTTCTTTGATAGAGAATAACCATTATTTATTAAAGAGCCAACACCTAACATCTGGTCAAGGTTTATTACTGGACCATAATTGCCATTTACCTATAATTCATTATTATCAACTAATCATCCTATATTCATTAATCATTATTAGTTAGCACATTGCCATTTATCATCTACCCATCTTTTATTGCAAACTCCATTCATTAACTAGCCATTATTTACCAAATAATACATATCAACTATTCATCATTATTAACTTGTCATCTTTTATCACTAATATCTTTTATCCTCTAGCCTCATTAATAAACAACTCCTCGTTAACAACTTATAGACATTATAAACTTAGTCATCAATATCAACTAATCTTTACCTACACTTAACCCAACACCATCTTTATCAAAGAACCAACCATTACTAGCTACCATATTTCAACTAAGAAAGGTTCATTAACTAGTACATTAGATCCCTAGCCATCAAGGGCTATAGTCACCTAATAGACAACTAAATACTTCATAGCTTAACCCTTAATTAGGAAAAATAATCATAAGAATATATTTTAGCTAAAATAATATCAATTATTAATATAATAATCATGAATGTACCAAATCAATCCATGCCATCACCAATATTTAATTAGTGGAATAATAAGCATCATACCACATCTTTCTCCATCCCATACTGGAGAGATATGTATACAAACATATATATATATATTCATAAATTATAATCGCATCCTTTATATGGATAAATACTTCCCAAATATCCAACCAATATCATAACACGACCCTTGGCCTTATAGTATGTCTGAAATAATCACAATATCATAATCACGGCCTTCAGCCCACATGCATATTTGGAACTCATATCGATAATTATATTTATAAGCCAAAACGTATCTCTAATTATCTCACATATAGTAGAAATCTCATATCTAAGAGGCATAATATTAATAAGTATATAATAACCTCTCAACTAGGATACATCTCACATCTAAGAGGAATAATATTAATAAGTATATAATATCTATATGATATCTCATATTATAGATCATACATCATGACTATGAAGAATGTTACCTCTCTAGGATAATTATCTTATCTAAGAGGAATATAGTCTCTGTAGGCCCAATAGTCATAACTAAGAGAAAAATCATCTCTAAGGTCCCAACGTCATGCCTAAGAGGAAATAATGTCTCTATAGGCCAATCATCAAGTCTAAGAAAAAGTAGCATATCTATGGACTAATTAACATAACTAGGAGGAATATCATCTCTAAAAGCCCAATATCACTTCCATAAGGAATATCATAGCCATAAATCAAAGGTCGTAATCTGGGGAACATCATTACAATTTACCAAGTCATGCAGTAACCTCATACTAAGGTTTATTAGTCTCAACTATGCCTAATATCAGCAACTAAGTCCACAAGGCTAACACAAGTCTTGGCCTAAGTGGGTCAGACAATCCATCTTCTAATCCTCAACTTCTACATTTAGGAAAATTATGCCCCAAACTAGGCTAAGGTACCTAGTTTAACTTTTAGATATCAAGTAAGCCATATTCAAGCCTAAGTTAGGAGCTTTGACAAAAAACAAAGGTAATCAAGTCAACTCTGCCCAAATTATGATTTCAAGACCACCACACTTGCCCAATAAGGTTAATTAAACTAATTATATTTCCAATACCAAAAGAATATCCCAAATCTAGCTTTATCATAGCCATGCTACAGACTAATCTAAACTATGAAGAAGGCAATAGGATTTTAAAGGTTATACATATACCAACTTATGGGTCCAAAACCCTCTTCTAATCCCTAAATATCAATAGTCAAGGTTAATTTAATTAACTCTTAATCGAGCCTAACATCCAAATTCACATGCAATACATATGTCACTCATTATCTATGAAGAAAAATAGATAGAAACCTACCTCAAAGCCGAACCATAAAACCTCACATCATGCACCACATGCTAATCATTACTTCACAATCCCCAGAATTCCATCACATTATCAAAATCATAATCTACTCATCAATACAAGTCTAATGATACCCATATTGTACTATTATGCTTTGGGTCCAAAAATGACACCAAAACCTAAGTAGGTCCCACTTATGGAAAATAAATTTCCAAGGCCAATCTAATGTTCACACATGAACAAGGACTCATAACCCTTAAGAAATGGGTGAAAACCAAGCATACTTTGGGCTAAAATCGAGTCCTAAGCTAAATTGGGGTTTTGGGTCTAAACTAAGAAATTCAAGCATGAATTCAAAGGATTCTTACCTTAAATTCGAAGATATTCATAATAAATGATGATAAATAAGATCTCACATCACCCAACATGATTAATTTTAAGTCATGTCACCAAACATGATTAATTTTGAGTTATTATGCCTATTTAGGGTTTTAAGCTCTTAAGGCTAAAGAAAAAATGACCCAAATCGTGACATAGACCCCCTTGAAAGGAGATGATGCGATCTCTGAGATGCGAACTACATTTGAAATGCCGCAATTGTTATGGCCTTGCCATAATCACAATTCTATGGTTTCCATCCTCTATTCCACGATTGTCGATGCACTAGAACCAGCAATAACTTGGATAATTTCCAAGTTGCCAGTGATGCCTCGGGATTCACTCAGAATATGATTTTTTTAAATGAAATATGTAACCATACTAAATTCAACTTTCTAGACACATTGGCAAAGTTGAATTTTCAATCTGAGGTTGTTTCAACTAAATTTAGATCCCACACTTAAACTTTCAAACTTTCAACTTTTTGATCGATAGGTCTAAATAATCCTTGATACATCGGACCCAAAACAAAGGTCTACCTATCCTAAAATTGATATTAAGGAGTTGTTGACATAGTTAGAATTTACATCTGAGATTGTTTCACTAAAGTTGTTGCCTAGTGTCCATTTGGAACTAGCGAAGAATTCTAAATAGAAAATTTGCTCTAAAAACCAAAAGAACTTCCCAATAACTAAACTGTCTGTCCCAATAAGTCATAAATGACTTGGGGCAGCTATAGAGAATCTTAAATAGCAGAAATAAGTAAAATTATAGAAAATGACCTGAAGGGTTATTATAATGCATCTCTTGATTGTCAGACCTGAAGGTTCAATTTCCATTTCCCTTATGATTTGGTGATTGAATGGGAAGGTAGTTCCCTAGTACCTAAGATAAGGTTAATTTCATATCTTAGAGACAAAAAATTAGTTTCTAAAGGGTGCCTCTATCACTTAGTACATGTTAAAGATTCTAGATTCGAAGGTCCTTCTTTATAGTCTGTCTTTGTGGTCAGTGAAATTCTTAAGGTAATATTCTTGGTATTTATAAAATTGATTTTGGGATTAATCTTCTTTTGGACTCTTTTCCTATTTTTATTCCTCCTTATAGGATGGCCTTAACTGAGTTGAAGAAAGTCAAGGAGCAGTTGAAAAATCTTCTACATAAGGGTTTTATCCACCTTAGTAAGTCTCTATGGGTTTCTCCCATTCTCTTTGTACATAAGAAGGATGGCTCCCTTCAGATATGTATTAACTACCACCAATTGAAAAAGGTGACTGTGAAGAATAAGTATCCGCTTTTGAGGATTGATGATCTATTTGATTATCTTCTATATGCTAAGTTCTTTTTTAAGATTAATCTTTGGTCTGGGTGCCACCAATTGAAGATTAGGGAGGTGGATATCCCTAAGACTACTTTTCAAACCCGATATGGTCATTTTGAGTTTTTGGTGATGTCTTTTGGCTTGACTAATGCTCTAGCAATATTTATAGATCTTATGAATTAGGTTTCTCTTTATTTTTTGGACTTTCTTGTCATTGTCTTTATTGATGATATTTTGGTATATTCTAAGAGTGAGGTGGATTATGCTGATCACCCCCTCCTTATGTTGCAACCCTAAAGGATCAATATTTATATGCAAAGTTATCTAAGTGAGAGTTCTGGTTGAATGCTATATCTTACCTGGGTCATGTTATTTCCAGTGAAGGGATAATGGTGGATCGACAGAAGGTTGTGGTGGTTAATAAGTAGCCTAGGCCTACTGCTTCAACTGATATTCAGAGTTTCTTGGGCTTAATCAGCTAGTATAAAAGGTTTATACCAAAATGTTCATCAAGGAGATCATAAATTTTCATGGTACTCTAGTTTCTATTATATCTGAATAGGGTATCTAGTTCTCATATCACTTCTGAAGGTCATTTCAATGAGGTTTAGAGACTAAGATAACCTGTACTACTACTTTTCATTTACAGATTAATGGGCAAGTGGAAAGGATAATTTAGGTCTTGGAAGATATGCTTCGAGATTGTCTGTTTGATTATGGTGTTAGTTAGGCTAACCACTTGCCTCTCATAGAATTTGACTATAATGGTAGTTATCACTCTAGCATTGGTATGACTTTGTTTGAGGCCTTATATGGTAGGAGGTGTAGATCTCTTATTGAGTGGTTTGAGGTTGGTAAAAATAAGATGTTTGGCCCTAATTTGGTTCGCCAATCCATGGAGAAGGTAAAGGTGATTTAAGATAGACTTAAGGCTATCCAAGGTCTCTAAAAGTACTACACGGATGTAAGAAGAAAGAATTAGAGTTCAGTGTTGGTGATTGGCATTCTTAAAGGTGTCTCACATGAAGGGTGTGATGCAGTTTGGTAAGAAGGGAAAGCTCAGTACCCATTATGTTGGTCGTACTTAGTTCTGAAGAGGGCTGGTAATATCACTTATGAGTTAGAGTTGCCTTTAAGATTGAGCTCTATTTATCTAGTGTTTCATGTTTTGAAGTTAAAAAAGTGCATGGGTGACCCTTCTATGGTTATTCCTTAGGAAAAGGTGGGCATTTTGGAGTCTTTATCCTATGAGGTAGTTTCGTTTGAGATTTTGGATCAGCAAGTCAATTTGTTACGGATGAGGGACATGGCTTTGGTAAAGGTTCTTTGGAGGAACCAAAGGGTTGAGGAAGCTATTTAGGAAGCTGATTAGGGAATGAAGTCCAAGTATCCATTCTTTTTCCCTATTTTGGATAATTGAGGATAAGGTATGTGTATTCCTTAGCATTCTTATTTTCTATCTTTGTTAAAGAAAATTGTAATTTCTTTGGTATCTTTGTTTTCTATCTTTGTTAAAGGTAAATATGGTTGTGTTTGAAGTCAAATCATGCAAATAAATACCTTGTCCTATCATTCTAGGATGAATGATCCTAAGGGTGGAGTATGTAATGCCCCGAGTTTTTGGTCCTTGAAAATTTCTGAAATTTTATCTTTATTGTCTTGACTAGGACTCACCCTATGAGTCGTAGGGTGTCTTGATGGGTTATGTGACCCTAGTCATAAGGCATCCAGTGAATGGTGCTTGAGTAGCTGTCCTGAGTACGACTTAGAGATATAAGTCGTAGGGAGTCTTGATGGGTCCTAGGGACCCAATCATAACCAAATTAGTAAGTATGTGGAAAAGTTCTAGTCTGAGTATGAGTGGCTCACTAAGAATCATAAGGACTTGTTATGAGTCATTGGGTGCAAATCGTAGGATGTTCAGTGTTTACTTAATTAGGTTTTGTATTGACTAAGAATGGACCCTAAAAGTCATAGGGTCCCATTACGAGTAGTACCAGTTGAGTCGTAGGATCACTAGTGTGTGGGTGTCTTGGGAATTGTCTTGGCTATAACTTAGGCTGATGAGTCATAATGAGTCTATACGAGTTGTATGGTGACCAGTAGTCATTGATGACTAAATTTTAGCTTTAATTTGAGGGCTCTTTGGACAATTCCTTTCTTACCCAATTAACATCCCACGTTCATAAAGAACTTAGGGGGGGGGGGGTTATTTTTCATTCATCACGTACTCAAATACTTCCAAGCTCTCTTAAATTCTCTCAAGTAATTATACTTAGCGTTTCCAAGAAGTAGGTCATCCAAGGGCTCAAAGGGTTAAATTCTTTTCATGAAACTTGGTATTTTAGGCATATTACTCTTCCATCATTGTTGTTTGTTAAAAAGATATGTTTTAAGTTATTGTTCAAGAGCTATTGATGTTGGTTTTGAAACAAGGGTTAAGGGTTTTGAATGCTTATCGATTGAATAATGTTTCTTATGGTTTATATATGATTGTTCATGCTTTAATTATGGTTTTGAACTTGTGGGTACATGGTTATGGTGAACAAACTTTGAATTGTCATTTTTTCAAACTTGTGACTTTTGAAGTGATTATGACATCAACCTCATATTTATGACATTGGTCTTGAATATGAGAAGTATGCATATTAAACTATTCTTGAAGTTTTGTATAATGTGAAAAACTTATGAGGTATAATGGTTTTGAATTAAACCTTGTGGGTTTAGTATTTTTCACAAGCTATTGCATAATTAATCCAAGGGGGTTGTAAATTTGCCCAAGTGATGAAATTATTTGTCATGTTGTTGTTACCTAGTAAGTATAGTAGGTATGACGATACCAACAATATATGACATAATGTGAAATATGGTTCAATGAATGGGAATGCATGATAAATATTTTAATTGGGCTTTAATGAGGGCTCTGTAGCTGGGTCATGAAAGTGGTGGTCCTAAGGGACCCACATTCAAAATTATAGTTGCCAACGCGGGGGTTTATATGACCGGGAGGTTCGAGTCCCTCTTAATATTATTATCATATGATTGAGAGGTTTGAGTCCCCCATATTATATTACATGATTGGGTGCTCGTGTCACCTTGGTATGCAGGAAGGTTCAAGTCCCCCATAGTGCATATGTATACCCTCTAGTTCGTGAGGCCACATTCACTGGGGACCTACCAGCTGGAGGAGAGCTGTGCCCATATAGAATGGGGGTGCCTTTGTATGTTATGACGGTTGAGCTACACAATCCAGGATAAAGTTTTAAAGTGCATGTTAAGCCCTGTCCCCTACCTGGACATGTGACATAAATATACATACATATATACATATATATATATATATACATACATACATATATATATGTATGTATATATGTATGTATGTATATATATATATACACATATATATATATAGAGAGATACATATGCATTTGATTATGTGCATTGGTTTTGAGTGATTTTGAATAATTAAACACCTACATTATGTTATTCTTATCCCTGAGTTACATACTAGTGTTCACCCCATTAATTGTTTCCAGAAAATGTATCCCCATGCGATGCAGGCACAAGAGATACCTCTACTTTTCCTTTGCAGAGTTAGGTAGATTGGCTCAGTTTGTTGGTTCATTATGGTGAGGTGGTGAGCTTCCATACTTTGGAAGACATAGAAATTTCATCAGTTTTTATCATGGACTAGAGTTGAGAGTTTCATTATTATTAACATTATCATTTTTATTATCATTGTTATCTGTTAGATTCAGGGACATGTCCTGACCAAGTCTAGTTTTTGAATCTTGTGTTAGAATGCTTTGTTGGATTACTGTGGACTTGGGTGATATTGGTCAGTTATATTGGCTGGTCGATTGTTATCAATTATAGACATACCTTTTATTCTTTGAGTTTATATTGTTATAGCTCAGAGTTTATTTGACATTAGGGATATTATGTTTAGTTTGGTTGGGTGTAAGGATGATCTCCGGTCTACATAGGACTTTATATACCCATCATGGCCATGCCCTAGTTTGGGTCATGACAGTAATCAGATTGTTGTTTCTATAATTTATCTTGGGACTGATTTATCTGTGGTTGATCAGATTTAGCCAAATTTGTTGTGGGTTTTGATCCTTGAGATTCTGGGGTGGTATGATGATTTTAATTTTTTGATTTCACAAGTGAGCCCGGCATTGATTTTTAGTTTATTTTCTGATCTCAAGCATTTATACACAATATAAGTATCATTTTTCTTGTCTTGATATATAGATCATTATTTTGTTAGTGTGGCATCTTTTGAAGGCCTATTCAAAGGGAAAAGCTTGAGTTTGAAGGATTTAGTGAGCGTTTGACTACATTCAGGTAGGCTAGGTTTATTCCACTTTTATATTGAAATTATCTATGTATTTGTGTACTATTGTGCTAGTTCTGTGTAGGTAGTTGCATCTCAGGCATCATTTTGCTTTCTTATGCCTTATTTAGCCACTTAGGGCCTCAATTTTAGAGATTTTGGGCCCATTCCCCCTAGTATATTGTAGTAGAATCCTCTAGGGATAAGATTAGTATTATTAGTGATATTGGATGGAAATGGGAAGCCTTAGACTAGACTTGGCTAGGTTCTAGCCTAGGTTTGGTTGTTCCACTATCCTTTTTAGCTAGTATACTTAGCATCACGTTCCTTTAGGCTCTGTTCAACTCTTGGTTACCAGTTTAGGCTATTACCTTTGGTTGATTTTGACCTTGATTTGATTTCTGGTCTATTTTATCTCGTTTTCCTTAGGTAGGATAGACTCTGATCCTTGACCATACCCCTTCTACCTATTATTTGAGACCTACTTTACCTTAGTGGACTTGTCTATGTGATATCCATATTATGACTTTATGATTTGGAGATAGGCTTAGAATCCTTGATTTTCTTCCTATTATCTAGTTGTGCTTATATTTATCTAGATGCATTTAAGTTTCAGTTTGATCTGACATATGCTTTAATGACATTATTATTATCAGTTCTGGTATGATACTAGCATCGGTTATAACTATGGCTTGGTTACTATTTATATAAGTTTGATATTAGTTATGGTTGAGGTTATCTACTTGTGGGATCTCTTTTTTCCAAACGTAGTATAGTTATTATGAGTTCTAGGTTGCAGCTGACGTTTGTTTATAATTATTGTTGGTAAGTTCTAGTATTGATCACAACTGTTACTAGAAGTCTGCTAGTGGTGCTGAGTTTAGTTGTACATAATTTATATATGGCCTCTTGTTATTATCCTCCATTATCAGTTTATATATGGTGTCTGGCCTCTTGTTATTACCTTTTTGTTTAGGTTTATGCCCAATATATATTTGAATGTTCCATCATGGATTTGGGATCAAAAGGTTACTTAGGATTGATTCAGTTACTGGCTATTATGCTTTCTATCTAATTTTTCTATTGTTTGTACCCACCGGCTATGGGGGCATGGTTGTGTGCCTTCTGGGCTTATGATGGTACAATTAGGTTGTTGTTAGTGCTTTTTTCTCATTTTTGAATTATTTATTTCCTGTATTGCTCTTATTTATTTCATTTATTCCACTTTCCTGGTTCAATAGATATTTGAATTCCCACCTTGTTACTGTTGACTTAGCTGACACGCTTGCAATATATTTGTGCTTTAACTATATTTGAGGTTAATCAGCCAATAATGTCTACTAAGTATCCATTGTTTCGATACTCATACTACACTTCTGCATCATTTACATGATGCAAATTCGAGTAAGACCCACCAGTATTGATGTTATTCTCAGACCCAACTGTTGATATAGAGATGGGGTTAGATTTTTAGAATTCGAGACTGATCTTCCTTCATCTGCTCATGTAATGCCTCGAAAAATGGGTCCCAAAGCATCACACGGTGCTTGAAGCTACGAGTAGCCCCAAGCTAAACCTTTGAGCCATTTTCATTCAGTTCAACACAAATCAACGGGGTTTCCATAAATAACCCTCAAATATCAACAGAGTAATCATCATCTAAGAATATAAGAATTTCAGAAAGATAACAAAATACGACTTATTAGTCAACTCCCAACATCTACACTAGTCTGACAAGCCTCTAAGAAAATCAATAAACCAGCGAGCCATTGAGAGATGCCCCAACTGACTCATACTCAGTTATCAAATGAAAACAATTCCGTGAAACCAATATCAGACATCACGTCCTCGGAACATGAGGACTCACCACAATAGAGGATGTAGAATAGCGTGCCCTAAGAATCACTGTCGAACCTAGAACTGAGCACCCGAACCTATATTTCGAGAAAATGCAGCCCACATCTGAAGATGTGGGTCAGTACCATGGAAAGGGACCGAGTATATGGGGGTGTATGCAGTTGTATAAACATCATCATCATAAATATTTATAAGAAATATGCAGGATGTATGAAAGACTCACATAGCCCAAAGAAAATCATCATAATCATGAGAGGATGAAGTACAATAACACATGTGAGTCATCATATAATTTGTCAATCACTTTTAGTTCATCAAGAATATCAATTCTCATAATATAAATATCATTTAAATCTTTTGAAAGAATAACCTTCACAATTCCACTTTCAAATCACTTCACCATTCACCATAGACACAAGGAAACACACACACTGGACATCCTATAACCAATATAAACCATGTGAGATACATGGAGTCCAACGTACAACCCACGTTGGGGAGAGCCATCCTATCCTTGCCATCGGAGTAGGACTATCGATATCAAATCCACACAAACTAGTGATCACTATATAAATCAGGCTCAGGCTCACTCCTATGGAGGCACGTAGTTCTAGGAAAGTAAGATCGCTTTATACCTCTCACTCGGTGCTAAAGATTTCTTCTGGACTTAGCTCAGATCATTTCAAAGACAATCCACAACAAAACAATTTCAGTAATATATAAATATACAACGGGAGCCATCATGCTTCCCATCTATCAAAATCAACCACGTTGTGAATTTCTTTCACACTCGAGTTCAAAACAACTCCATTAAGACCAAAAGGTTAAATCATTCAAAATATCTCAAATATTCAACATCAACGTGCTTATAACACACACTTTCTAAAAAAACACAATTTCCAATGGGGATTCACGACCCAAATATCAAAATCATGATAAATATCATTCAAGATTCATGCTTTATATCTCCACACATGTAAATTCATCTTTCAAAATCATAAACATCAAGATTTCATAATAATCATCATAATATATGGGTTCATGCTTCAAATTCGTAAAAACCAAATAAAAATCATGACTTTGTAAAGAAAATTACTTTTGGGCACAAGAACGAAAGAGAGTTCTTGTTGAAAACCCCCACATACCTTGAATGATAAACTTTAGATCGATACTCATTTTGGAGATGTTAACCGTGCCTTTGAATGATGGTTCTTAGAGTTCTTGAACTAGGAACTTGGAATCTTGAATAAATTTATAGAATTAATGGTGAACTTTGGAGGTTCTTGAAGTTGGATGTAGGAGCTTAGGGTTTTCTTTTTAAGGGAATTTGATGAAATATAACATATAATGCTTCTAAATAGGCTTTAATATAGGGTTTGGATGGATTTTGGGTGAGGTGGAATGACCAAAACGCCCCTACAAATCAAATAATTCTCGAATCTGTCCTTTGGTGGACTGTTTTGATAGTCTGAAGTAGATCAACCATAACGTTTTACTCCGAGATCTAAATTGGATGAAACCAATTTCATTAGAAATAGGACTCTCATATATTTCCATTGATATATAGTATATCATCCAGATCATTGTTTACGAGGATTTATGATCGTTTGAAGTTGCCCCAAAAATCCGCTTTTGATAGGCTGAAGTAGATCGACCATAACTTTTTGTTCCGATAGAAAAATTGGATGAAACCAATTTCATTGGAAAGAGGACTCGCAGAGATTTCCGTTGATATATATTAGATCACCCAGATCATTATGTAAAAAGAGTTATGATCATTTAAAGTTGGAGCAAAAATACGCCAGGCCTCAGTACTTTTTCCTGCACATTTTACTGTTCACTTCTATTCACGGTTCGATCGGAATGCTCATAACTCGTCGCTCGAGTGTCCGTTTTGGATGATACACATATTGTTGGAAAGATTATTCGATACTCTATGCAATGGTGGGTCATAACCTAAAACATTCCATATGAAAAACTTTATAATTCATTCTAGAAGATAGAACCCAACACGTTTACGCATAAAATTTCAATGAAAAATTTCCTGGGGTATTACATCATACCCCCCTTGAAAACTTTCATCCTCGAATGATGCTAGACATGCCAAGATTAGATAGGGAATAGAGCATACAGATGAAACCATTCGTTAGACTCTTCACCACATTGTTTCTCACTCCGAATGCAACATAGAATGCATAAATTCAAGAAACTACAACTGAACACATAATAAATGACAGCTGAACTGCTGCAACTTTTATCAAAAGTGCATGATTTAGGAAAGAATGGTACCTTCGGCTTGATCGGAGTTCGCAAAAAATAGGTGTGGGTACTTGGATTGCATATCCTCCTCAGCTTCCCAAGTTGTACCCTCAACAGATTGGTTTCTCCACAACACGTTGACCAAGGGAACTTCTTTGTTCCTTAGTCTTCGGACACTGAAATCAAGAATCTCAATAGGAATCTCATCAAAAGAAAGATTTTCTTGAATGTCATCACTTACAGAGGAATCCACTACCACAGCATCGCTAATATGCTTTCTAAGCATGGAGACATGGAATATTGGATGAACAGAGGACAACTCAGAAGGCAACTCGACCTCATAAGCTACCTTACCAACACGGCTAAGAATTTTGTAAGGACCAACATAACGGGGTCTAAGCTTCCCCTTCTTTCCAAATCTCTTCACCCCCTTCATGGGTGAAATTTTTAGATACACTAGGCCACCAACTTCAAACTCAAGATCTCTCCTTATAACATCCGCATATGACTTCTGACGACTCTGCGCAGTTTTCAACCTTTCCCTAATCAAATTAAACTTTTCCATAGCCTCAAATACTAAATCAGGACCACTCACAGCCATTTTACCCATCTCGAACCAAACTATGGGTGATCTATACTTCTTCTCATATAAGGCTTCAAACGGAGCCATGCCAATACTAGAGTGGAAACTGTTATTGTAAGCAAACTCTATTAACGGTAAGTGATCATCCTAACTTCCCTTAAAGTCAAGTGTACGAGCTCTCAACATTTCCTCTAAGGTCTGGATGGTCCGCTTGGCCTGATCATCGATCTTCGGATGAAAAGCAGAACTCAAAAGCACTTGGGTACCAAGACCTTTCTGAAAAGCTTTCCAAAATTATGAAGTGAACTGAGTACCCCTATCCGAAATGATAGACAAGGAAACTACATGCAGTCTGACTAGCTCTCTGATATACAATCTAGCGTAATCCTCAGCAGTATATGAAGTATGAACAGGCAAAAAATGAGCAGAATTAGTCAACCTATCAACCACAACCCAAATGGAATCATGATGGCGTCGGGAAGGAGGTAAACCAATCACGAAGTCCATATTTATCTCTTCCCACTTCCAGGTCGGAATAATAAACTCTTGCATCATACCACCAGGTCTTTGGTGTTCAACCTTAACCTGTTGGCAAGTTGCACACTTAGCTACAAACACTGCTATATCTTTCTTCATGCCACTCCACCAATAGATTTCCTATGTGTCTCGGTACATCTTGGTGGCACCAGGATGAATAGAATATTGCGCCCCATGCGGTTCAGCCATAATCGTCTGTCTCAGATCATCAACATTCGGGACACACAATCTACCCTGCAATCTCAACACACCATCTCCCCTTGGGGAGAAATCCTCTACTTTTTGGTCCTTGACTGACTCCTTCAGTCTGACCAAACTAGCATCTAAGTATTGCTTTTCCTTTACTTTCGAAACCAAGGATGATTCGGAACTACTCTGAACCGTTATACTACCTTCAGCAGAGTCAAACAACCTAACCCCCAATCTAACCAAATGATGTACATCACGAGCCAACTCTTTCTTACCTTTTACCACATGCGAAACACTACCCATGGACACTCTACTTAGGGCATCCGCCATAATGTTGGCCTTGCCCAGATGGTACAACACACTTATATCATAGTCCTTTAACAATTCTAACCATCGTCTCTACTTAAGATTCAATTCTCTCTGGGTAAACACATACTGCAGACTCTTATGATCAGTGAAAACATCAACATAGACACCATACAAATAGTGTCTCCAAATTTTCAAAGCAAACACAACATCAGCCAACTTAAGGTCATGGGTGGGGTAATTTTTCTCATGGGGTTTCAACTGCCTAGAAGCATAAGCTATCACCTTATCTTTCTACATCAATACACAAGCCAACCCAACTCTCGAAGCATCATAGTACACCACAAAACCATCAACACCATCAGGCAAAGTCAAAACAGGGGGTGAAGTAAGTCGAGTCTTCAACTCCTAAAAAATCTTCTCACAAGATTCGGACCACAAGAACTTTACTTTCTTTTGGGTCAACCGAGTCATAGGAGACTCTATAGAGGAGAAACCCTCAATAAAACGACGATAATAGCCAGCTAAACCTAAGACACTCCAGATATAAGTCGAAGAAATAGGTCTAGGCCAATTTCTAACAGCTTCGGTCTTTTGGGGATCAACTTTAATACCCTCGAAAGAAATGATATGACCCAGAAAAACAACTGACCTTAGCCAAAACTCACACTTACTAAACTTGGCAAACAACTTGTGATCTCTAAGGGTTTGCAAGATAGTTTGGAGATGATTAGAATGTTCATCCTCACTACGGGAGTACACTAGTATATCATCGATGAACACTATGACAAACATATCCAGAGATGGTTTGAACACTCAATTCATAAGGTCCATGAAAGCTACTGGGGCATTAGTTAACCTAAAAGACATAACAAGAAACTCAAAATGGCCATAACGAGTTCGAAAAGCGGTTTTTGGGATGTCACACTCCCTAACTTTAAGTTGATGATAGCCAGAATGATGGTCTATCTTTGAGAAATAACTTGCACCTTGCAATTGGTCAAACAAATCATCTATTCTCGGAAGGGGGTACTTATTTTTTATGGTGACTTTATTTAGTTGGCGGTAATCAATGTACATACGCAAAGAGCCATCTTTCTTTCTCACAAACAACACAGGAGAGCCCTAAGGAGAAACACTGGGCCTTATGAAACCCTTATCTAGTAGATCTTTGAGTTGCTCTATCAACTCCTTAAGTTCTGCAGGGGCCATATAGTAAAGAGGAATAAAAATGGGCTGAGTATTGGGAAAAAGATCAATCCCGAACTCTATCTCTCTATCAAGAGGTATCCCTGGGAGATCATGTGAAAAGACATCAGAAAACTCATTGACGATATTAACAAACTGGAGAGTTGGAGTCTTGGACTTAGCGTCTTTGACTCTAACCAAATGGTAAATACACCTCTTGGAAATAAGCTTTCTAACTTTGAGGTAAGAGATAAAATGACTCGTGGGTGACACAGAATTCCCAGACCACTCAAACATAAATGCACCCGGAAACTGAAACTTGACCACTCGGGTCCAAAAATCAATAGAGGCATAAGAAGAATACAGCTAGTCCATACCCAGAATCACATCAAAATCTACCATGTCTAACTCAATCAGATTAGCCAACAAGACTCTACGAAGAACGGTAATAGGACACTTTTTATACACTTTCTGGGCAACAATTGAATTACCCACTGGGTAGAAACTAGGATAGGCTCAGGAATAATCTCAGGACTCATTTCAAAATTCACAGGAATCAAAGGTGTAAAATATGAGAAACTAGATCCAAGATCCAACAAAGCATACACATCAAACTAAAATATACGAAGCACACCAGTAACAACATCGGGAGAGTCCTCCTGTTCCTTGCAGGATGGTAAAACATAGAATCAATTCTGGCACTGCCCGCCAGCATTGCTAGAAGAGGCGCCCTAAGCTGGGGCTGGGTGAGTCGCTGGAACTGGAGCACTAACAGTCTGAGTCTGGGTCTGAGGGCGATAGTCACGACACCCTTGTCCATCTTATGGATAATCACTAACTCTGTGACCCCTGTTACCACACTGGAAACAACCCCTCTTCTCACCCCAACACTCACCCAAATGAGCCCTACCACACTTAGGACACAGGGGATGATTTGGCTTACTGCCAGCACTGTACTGTGACCTGCATGCATATGACCTGCTACCTTGCTCCTGCCTACCTCTAGGCACGAGAGTGCTGGCATAGATGAACGATCCTGATACTAAGTCTGACTCCCTCCCTGAGATCTAGTCTGGCCCTTTTCGTACTGTTCGAGCCTAGCTCTCTTATTCCCTCTCATTCTATCTCTTTCCTTAATCTTGTCTACCTCAGTCTATTTGGCATGAGTCATCAACCTAGAAAGATTCATCTCACTATTCAGCATAGCAGACCTACACTCTTTAACCACATAACTAGACACTCCAGTCACAAACTTACTCATACTAGCTCGATTATCATCCACTAAGTTAGGAGCATACTTGGCCAACTGATTGAACTTTAGACAGTACTCCCTAACAGTTATAGAGCCCTATTACAAGTTCATAAACTCTTCCACCTTTGCCGCCCTCATCTCCAAAGGGAAAAATTTATCCAGGAATGCATCCTGGAACTCTTGCCAAGTTGTAGGGACATCTCTCTCACCTCTACCTTTCCTCCAAGCAAAAACCCAGTCATAAGCAAGGTATTTCAACCCATACACAGCCAGCTCCATACTATGTTCCTCAGATACATGCATCACCTAAGTAATCTTTCGCACCTCCTCTAAAAACAACTGTGGATCCTCATTAGACTTGGACCCATAGAATTCCAGCGGATTCATCCACATGAAGTCACGGATCCTGGCAGCAGCTGAATTACCTCTCTACTGTTGTGGAGCCGGGGCCGGGTTGGCTTGAACATTTGCAGTAACAGCTTGGGCCAGCGCCTGAAAGGCTGCCCAAAATTTAGTATGAGACACATTTTCATTCAATGGGTCAGCGGGTTGAGGTTACTGACCATCATTATTACTTCTCGCTCGACGTGGAGGCATATTTTTGAAAGAGGAGACCAAGAATCAATAGTAGAGAGAGACACTTTAAGCATGATAGATTTCTGAAAGAAAGAATTACACTTTTTCCTAAAATGTCTTATAGCCTCTTGCTAATAGATGTGGTGTGCTACACACCGATGATCAAGACTCTACTTAACGCAGCTTATCAGACTCCCTACGACACCTTAAAATCTTAGGCTCTGATACCAAGTTTGTAACGCCCCAAAAAATGGGTCCTAGAGCCCCATGCTAATCCTTTGAGCCATTTTTATTTAGTTCAACACAAATCAATGGGGTGTCCATAAATAACCCTCAAATACCAACAGAGTAATCTCACAAGCCTCTAAGAAAATCAATAAAACTAGCGAGCCATTGAGACATGCCCCAACTGACTCATACTCAGTTATCAAATGTAAACAATTTCATGAAACCAACATCAGACATCACTTCCTCAGAACATGAGGACTCATAACAACAGAGAATGTAGAATAGCATGCCCGAAGAATCATTGTCGAACCTAGAACTGAGCATCCGAACCTATATTCCGAGAAAATACAGCCCACATTCGAAGATGTGGGTTAGTACCATGGAAAGGGACCGAGTATATGGGGGTGTATGCAGTTTTATAAACATCATCATCATAAATATTTATATGAAATATGCAGGATGTATGAAAGACTCACATAGCCCGAAGAAAATCATCATAAACATGAGAGGATGAAATAAGTACAATAACACATGTGAGTCATCATATAATTTGTCAATCACTTTTAGTTCATCAAGAATATCAATTCTCATAATATAAATATCATTTAAATATTTTGAAAGAATAACCTTCACAATTCTACTTTAAAATCACTTCACCATTCACCATAGACACAAGGAAACACACACACAGGGAGATCCTATAACCTACATAAACCATGTGAGCTAAATGGAGTCTAACGTACAACCCATGTTGGGGAGAGCCATCCTATCCTTGCCATCGGAGTAGGCTATCGATATCAAATCCACACAAACTAGTGATCACTATGTAAATCAACCTCAGGCTCACTCCTACGGGGGCACGTAGTTCTAGGGAAGTATGGTCGCTTTATACCTCCCACTCGGTGCTAAAGATTTCTCCCAAACTTAGCTCAGATCATTTCAAAGTCAATCCATAATAAAACAATTTAAGTAATATATAAATATACATCGGGAGCCATCATGCTTCCCATCTATCAAAATCAACCATGTTGTGGATTTCTTTCACACTCGAGTTCAAAACAACCCTATTATGACCAAAAGGTCAAATCATTCAAAATATCTCAAATATTCAACATCAACGTGCTTATAACACACACTTTCTAAAAAAATACAATTTTCAATGGGGATTCATGACCCAAATATCAAAATCATGATAAATATCATTTAAGATTCATGCTTTATATCTCCACACATGTAAATTCATCTTTCAAAATCATAAACATCAAGATTTCATAATAATCATCATAAGATATGGGTTCATGCTTCAAATTAGTAAAAATCAAATAAAATCATGCCTTTGTAAAGAAAATTACTTTTAGGCATAAGAACGAAAGAGAGTTCTTGCTGAAAAACCCCGCATACCTTGAATAATGACTTTAGATCGATACTCATTTTTGAGATGTTAATCGTGCCTTTGAATGATGGTTCTTGTAGTTCTTGAACTAGGAACTTGGAATCTTGAATAAATTTATAGAATTAATGGTGAACTTTGGAGGTTCTTGAAGTTGGATGTAGGAGCTTAGGGTTTTCTTTTTAAGGGAATTTGATGAAATATAACATATAATGCTTCTAAATAGGCTTTAATATAGGGTTTGGATGGATTTTGGGTGAGGTGGAATGACCAAAACGCCACTAAAAATCAAATAATTCTCAAATCTGTCCTGTGGTAGATTGTTTTGATAATCTTAAGTAGATCAACCATAACGTTTTACTCTGATATCTAAATTGGATGAAACCAATTTTATTAGAAAGAGGACTGTCATATCTTTCAGTTGATATATAGTATCTCACCCAGATCATTGTGTACGAGGAGTTATGATCATTTGAAAGTTGACCCAAAAATTTACTTTTGATAGGCTGAAGTAGATCGACCATAACTTTTTGCTCCGATAGACAAATTGGATGAAACCAATTTCATTGGAAAGAGGACTCGCAGAGCTTTTTGTTGATATATATTAGATCACCCAGATCATTATGTACAAGGATTTATGATCATTTATAGTTGGAGAAAAAATATGCCAGGTCTCAGTACTTTTTCCTGCACGTTTTACTGTTCACTACTATTCACAGTTCGATCGGAATGTTCATAACTCATTGCTTGGGTGTCCATTTTAGATGATCCACATATCTTTGGAAATATTATTCAATATTCTACACAATGGTGGGTCATAACCTAAAACATTTCACACAAACAAATTTATAATTCATTCTAGAAGATACAACCCAACACATTTATGCATAAAATTTCAACGAAAAATTTTCCAGAGTATTACAGTTCAGTTATAGTCTTTTGTATTATAAGACTACTACATAAATGCATATTTTTGATGCTACTCTTATTTTGGTAGTAGTGGTTGTAGTACCGACCCATGTTTGTGGAGGGAATTTTTATACATTTTGTCCCCTCCATCTCTCTTGTACAACATGTTATGTATGTATTTATTTATATATTCCTTCTTTCGCTTATATGCTATTATTATTGATTTCTTTGTTATTTTTCTTACTTTTTGCTTGTTAGCCCTTTACTTGTTATTTTATCTTATGTCTTGGATTATCTACTGGTGGGATAAAGTTGGTGCCATTATGGCCTGAGAAATTAGGTTGTGACAGCTTGGTATCAGAGCCTAGTTTCATTGATATTGTTGGTATAAGAGATAATGTTTATTAGTCTTGTAGATTGGTACTGAGATGTATATATTCTATCTTTAGAGGGATAAATAACATTCTAAGAAAATCTCATCTTTTTGGTTCACTTCTGTGTGTTATATCTTTATTAGTTTCTAAGTTGTTATACGTATCACTCTTTTACATATGGTTAGGATGTGGGGTACAACAGTTGGGGATCAGGACCCCAAGTTAGCCCCTAGAGCTCTAGTTAGGGGAAGAGGTCAACCTTAAGAGAAGGATAGAGTTGCAGTTCTAGTTTAAGATCAGGATAGAAAGCTATCACTTGATCCTATTATTTCTTCTAAGTGACAGATAGACCAAGAGATTCTACTACTATAACAACAGATGGGCCAGGGGCATCCCAAGCCTAAACTAGGTTTATATCATCTTCATTTCTTAATGATGCATTATTTTGATTATAGGTGTTAGTTCACATTCAATCGACAGATGGAGCTCAACCAACAACATTGGGTGGTATTGATATATGGGCGTAACCAACTGCATCCCTTAAAGTAGAGGTTTCTCCAATACTGGTAGTCCTACAACTGGTAGTAGCCTAGCCAGTTATGTTTGTAGAAGAGAGGAATATGTTGGGTTGATTTCTGAGATTGATTCCATCTAGATTTTTTGAGACCCCATAAGAGAATGCTTATGAGTCAGCTAGATTTTCTGAGACTCCATAAGAGGATGCTTATGAGTTCCTTACCAGTTGTAAGGAGAGATTATGTAATTTAGGGTTGGTTGAGCCGCACAAAGTGGATTTTGTTACTTATTCGCTATACACGACAATGAGAAGGTGGTGGAGAGGTTATCTTGATTCCAGGCCAGCTGGATCTCCACCTATGAATTGGACTTAGTTCTTCAAGTCTTTCTTGGGGAAATATATATCTTGCAGCATGCACAGGCTCTTTAGAGAGAATTTTTTTACATTGAGATAGGGATTTATGACCATGGTAGGGTATGAGGTGAGATTTTACAACCTAGATAGTCACACTACTATGACTTTGCCTATAGAGTATGAGCAGATTTGATGCTTTTTTAGGGGTTCAAGACTTTTTCTTCATAGGGATATGATAGTTTGATGTCTTTGGGGTAGTCTTTTACTGATATTACTAAGCACATCTATTATATTGAGAAGATGCATTACGAAGATCAAGAGGGAAGCAACAAGAAATCCCAATTTTAGGGCACTTACAATGGGAGTTATAGCAGTTTATAGTTTGAAGAATAAGGATTTTAGGTTAGGTACCCTAGCACAACCTTATTTGTATCAGGGTTAGTTTAGTCGATATGTTTAAGTAGCATTTTAGATATCAAATAGGGGTCAACTCAATTATACTGGTTTAGATGGTCAGAGTAGTAGTCAATCACAGAAGGCTGCTCAATTAGGTTTGTCTGGCCAAGTTGGCCATTTCAAATTAGTTAGACTTTCTAGAGAGAATAGAATTCCAATGGCATGCTATGCTTGTGGTGTTATTGGTCACTTTACTTGAGAGTTTCCTCGGCGTAGGGTAATTGAGCGTTTTGTTTAAAGTCTATAGCCGATCAAAGAAGCACTGTGTCCTACTACAGGTAGTACACAGGTTCATAGAAGTGGTCCCTAGGGTTTGAGAGATGGACCTAGACAGGCAAGATAGGTGGTCAGCCAAGCACCCGATTTGAAACATATATCACAGGCAGGAATTCAATATGCCATCAACTAGCTTTTGTTTTATTTTATCCAGAATCTACCTTTTTGTATATTTCTACTTATTATGCATGACATTTGGGTTTGTCTTTGGAGTATTTATTTGTGCCATTGTGTGTAACTACCAACATGGGTGATTCATTAGTAGTGTATTAGGTATATATATCATGTTTGATTAATGTTCAAAAGTATAATATTTTGGTTGATCTAATAGTGTTAGATATGTTGGATTTTAACTTCATTCTGGGCATGGAATAGTTATCCCCTACCACATATATTAGATTTATTTTCCAAGACTATTACCTTAGCCATGCCTAGAATACCCCCAATTGTGTAGTAGGGTTCTATCAGACATATGCCGATGGGGATTATTTCTTATATGCAGGCTATTAAACTGATATCAAGAGGTTGTGAGTCATTCCTTATGTATGTTCAGGATGTTAGTGCTATGAGTCCTTCACTTGAATCCATTTCTATTGTTTGTAATTTTTCTAATTTATTTTGTACTGACCAACTAGCCTTCCTCCTAAGCAAGATATTAAGTTTGTAGTTAACCTTGAGTCAGGAAACCAAACTATTTCTATGGCCTTTTATCATATGACTCCTACTGAGCTAAAGGATCTAAATATTCAACTTCATATCATCTAGGTAAGGGTTTTATTAGATCTAGTGTATCTCCTTGGGGTGCTCTAATTTTATTTATAAAGAAAAAGGATGGCTTTATGCATATGTGTATTGTCTACATGCAATTAAATAAGGTAACAGTGAAGAATAAGTATCCTATGCCTCGTATCGATAATTTATTTGACTAGCATTAAGGTGTAGCTATGTTTTCCAAGATTTATTTAAGTTATGGTTACCTTCAGTTGAGGATCATGGATGAGGACATTACTAAGATAGCCTTCAGTACTAGTTACAACCTTTATGAGTTCCTGGTATTATCTTTTGGGTTGACTAATGCCCCAAAAACATTTATGGATTTGATGAACCATATTTTTAGGCCATACTTGGAATCCTTCATGATAGTATTCATTGATGACATTTTAGTATATTTGATGAGTAGGGAGAAGTATGAGCATCATTTGAGGACTATGCTCCATATTTAGAGAGATTATAGGCTTTATGGCAAATTCTCAAAGTGCGAGTTCTACCTTAAGTCTGTAGGTTTCTTGGGGCACATGGTGTAATGAACTTCCAGGTCATTCTCTATATTTCCTTTTATTTTTGTTGTTTAAAGATTTCCTATATCTTTCCCAAGTCATTTATAACTTGTTGGAACTGACATTTCAGTTATCGGGCAGTTCGTCTGATTCTTAGAGCCAATTTCTTATTTTGAAGCCTTCGCTGGTTCAAATTGGCTACTGGGTGAAAACTTAGTCAAACAACCTTGTGCACCCATTCTAATAGTTCTAACAGCTCTAGAACATTAATTTAAGATTGAATGGACCCTTGGTCCGTATCCCAAGGCTCCCAAACTCATTTTGGGCTATTAGCCAGAAGTTAAGAAAATGGCAAGTGGGTGTAGGACCTACTTTTTGTTAAAATGACCTAGAATGTAAATTTCAACCGTGCCATTGAGTTTGAAATGTCAAATTTGATAAGGTATCATAGTTCACATGCGCATACGGGATTTTGGATGAATCTTGCTGGGATGGCGGAGACTTGAAAAAATTCCAAGTCTTTAGCTGGTGCCTAGTATTTTATATTGGTACAACAACGGAACTTTGGGTGCTTTAATGAAGGGTGATTTAGAAGTATTAGCTTAGCCAACAAGTACAACTTTAGTGGTACCTAAGCACTTTAGCAGTTAGCGCTAAAACGGCCCATGGTCCGCTTAACGGCCTGACTTGTGGGGATGGGTACTACTTTAGCAGCGCCCAAGTGCATTAGAGGTCACCGCTAAAGCGGCCTAATATCTTCTTTAGTGGCATCCGCATACCTAGGAAGGGTATAAATACCCACTTAGCCCGATTTTTACCATTCTTCTCCCATTCTCAAGAGAGTAAAACCCTAAATAGTGTGGAAACTTGGGATAAATATTTATGGGTGATCTTTGAGCTTGGGAAAGTTTTATTTATGTATTTCACCTTTGAATTTGTGGTAAAATTCCATTATTTTCATGATTTAGTTCTCCACTCCTATCTAAAAATCCTAAAAGCTTGGTGGCTTGATTTTAACACCATTATAGCTTGAATCATTGATTTTAAGGGTAAACATTCCTTGAGAATAGAGGGACGTTTTGCTAGTTTTGAAAGTGTGATTCCATAATAGGCCCCCATATGGGAATTTTTACATAATTTTGGACCCAAAGCATAATACTGTATTATGGGTATCATTGTTCTTGTATTTATGAGTATATGGTGATTTGATAGCATGGCACCATGCAGAAGCTTCTAAAAAATAAAAATCAGTGATTTAGCAGATTCTACAGGATTTTCTTTGGCATCCAAGTAGACTAGGTTTACCTTCTTCATAGATTGAGCTATCTCATGGTATGATTATAATATTATTCTAGATATAGGGTGGGGTTTAGGTATTGGAAGTATAAATTAGAATATTTGGATTAGTTGAGCCATTTAGGCTATCTAAACCGTAAATTAGGAGTAATTAGCTTAGTTACTCATGTCTTAGGTAAAGTTGGCCTTAGTTGCTTAAGTTAAGGGAAATTGCCTTAGTTACCATTATTTTAGGTGGGATTGACTTAGTTGTTCTTGTTTGGGAACAATTACTACCTTTGGGCTATTTATGGCTTATTCAACATCTAGAAATGAACTTAGATACCACAACCTAGTCTAGGGTAGAAGTTGCCTAAAATAGATTTTGGAGATTAGAAGCAGACCCCTCTGGTCCACCTTAGGCCAAGACTTGTGTTAACCTTGTAGACCTATTTATGCATAATATACCCTTATTAATGTTTGGTTTTAAACTTGAGATTGAATATATTTAATATATGTACTAGTTGGATATTAAAAGATTGATGCTAATTTCGGGTGTTGCTAATGATATGATTTATATATAAGATTATTTATATGGCTTTGGATATGATTACTGATATGGCCTATCGACATGCTTAATGATATAGTTATAGATATGATTAATGGCTTATAGATATGATTAATGACTTATAGATATTATTAATGCCTCATAGATATAATTAATTTAAATAACTTATCAATATGACTATTGACATGGTATATGGGTATGGTTATTAGCATAACTTAATAGATACGATATTGGTATGGTTTACAGGTGTGGGTATCGATATGGCTTATGGTTGTGATGCTTAGTTCGATGTATATAAATGAGATAAAAAGGATGATTTATAGTTATAATTCCTTGGTATAATCTATTGGGTTAGTTTATCAATATGGCTTGTTGATATGGTTCGTTGGTACGATTTATAAATATAAGTTTTGGTTTGACTTCAGCAGTTGATAGTGATTTTGATAATATGAGTTCTAGTTCAAGTCCGACAAAGGATGATAATAATGATCATACTATTGAGTTCCTATTCAAGTACGACATCAGTAAGTATGTATGAGATGATACTTTCCTGATGAATTCTCGGTCATGGCATGATAATTTGGTAATTTATGGCTATTTAATTGCTTAGTTTCCTTGATTTTACCCTCCAGGCTTATAGAGTCCTACATTGGGTTATTTACTTTTCTGTAGTTATTGGCTTATGGGGGCTAATCTTGTAGTTATAGTTGTGTGATGTTTATGTTACTGTCTCATATGCATTCATTTATTTATGTACAACAGTGTCGTAGCTTATTCCCAGGTTTGCCCATTTTGCCTTGACTTAGCTTATTTTATCTTGTATCTTATTATATTTATATCATGATTTAGATCAGTTGGGCTATGATGCCTACAGAGTACCCATGGTTTTGGTACTATACTACACTTCTATACCTTTTTGGTACAATACTAGTTGTCGTCACTGATTAGATTCTCTTGCAGGACTGATTTCAAAAATTGAGTAAGCTCTTGGAGTCGTAGTTACTCCTTTTTCCTTCTATTTATCTATGTCTGGTATTTCACCCTTGGGACATATTGTATTTGACTATTTAGAACTCATAGTTGTTGGGATGGTTGTTGAATTTCTATCTTTCTATTAGTTGTTGACTATTTACTGATAGTTATTGATTTTCTAACTCATAGTTGTTGACTATTTACTGAGTCTTGGGATGGTTGTTGATTTTCTATCTATCTATTAGACTACTATGACTGTATTATTGCTATTTAAGTCTTTAATTGTTAGTTTCTGGTTTTTAGCCTATTTTCCATAAAGTTAGCCCATTGCATCTAGCTCCGACTGTGGTTTGACTTACCTACTAGTGGGAAAGACTTGGTGCTATCATGACTCATATATTGGGTCGTGAAAAATTTGTATCAAACCCTAGGTTTCACCGGTATTGTTGGTACAAGAGAAAATGTCTAGTAGAGTCCCATAAATTACGTCTGTTTCTTATCTTCAAGAGGCTATAAGACATTCATAGGAGTACTTAACTTGTTTTACCTATTTTATGCTTATAGTCTGAGTTGGTTTTTATAGTCTTCCTTTGGTTTCACTCTTTCGTAGATGGCTAGGACATATGGAACTGCTACATGATATTAGGGTTCTGAGACTAGACCTAGGGATCCTATCTCTGTTTGGGATGACCTAGAGGTTGTGGACAACCCATAGATGTGTCCCAGCTAGGGTCCAAGATAAGACGCCTTTACCAGACCCTATTCCTACTCTCGAGCCATATATTTTTCCACCCCAGCCAGTGGTGGGCCAATGACTAGACTAGGATCCACTAGGATTTATTTCTTCTTTATTGCTTAGGGATGTTTGGTTCTGCTTTTGGGATTAGATGGTGGTGCAACATCTTATGGTGCATAGTTTATAGATTAGAGTGGTATTGAGGCAGGGGAAGAACTTTTAGCTGTGACTCCCAAAGTTGAGGTCCCTCTTGCGCTGGTAGTTGCTTAGCCAGTAGTTGCCCAGCCTGCTATGTCTGTCGATCAGTAGAAAATGTTGGGTAGATTCTTCAGATTAGCTCTGCCTAGGTTTTTTGGTACACCGAGAGAGGATACGTATGAGTTTCTAATTGCTTGTGAGTATAGGCTCCGTAATTTGGGCCTAGTTGAGACTTGTGGTTTATATTACACTACTTTTCAGTTGGGCTTGGAAACTTGACATTGGTGGAGAGGCGATGTGCTATAGAAATATAGAACTTTCGACGCTCCCAACTATGAAAATATGCAAGTTTCTTAGAATATTTTGTTAGATATGATGTGTTTTGGGTATGTTTTGTAGGAAACCAAGTTTTGGATGAAAGTCTGAAGAAAAACCAAACAAAAAAGAAATTTTTCGGTACATACAAAAGGTAATTTTAGGTGTATGTGAGCAAAGTATGTTGAGAACCTGAAATTCTAAAGGTTAAGTTGCAGGAAAAAGCAAAAACTTCAACATACAACATCAATATACGCACCGTATGTAGACTTAGTATGTGTTAGAATTGGAAAATACAGAGAGTTGTAGTTTCATTTTAGAGGCCTGGTACATACAAAGTCAACAGACGGTTCATATGTTCAACATACGGTCCATATGTAGACTTAGTCTATAAAAAAGTCCAAAAATATAGAGAGTTGAAGATCCAGGATTCAGGGCTGGCAACATACAAAGTTCAACATATGGTTCGTATATTGACTTTATAAGTAGCCATCGACTTTATTTTTCCTTTTTTATTCGATATTTGATGATTAGGGCTTACAGGTATTCTATAAATACCCTAATGACGTTTTGTATTTAGTTTACACACTTTTTATACTCACAAACATATATTCTTATTCTAAGATCCGAATTTGGTCTTGGAGTTATTTTATATTGATTTTGGTCGTTAATTCAGTGAAATTTTTGGGTTTTCAGTTGTGATTATTGTGATTTCATCTAATGCTTACAATTATGAACATCATTAATTACTTTACAAGCATAAACGACTAATCACCCTTAGCTAAGGTTATGGAAACCCTGGCGGATTAATAAAGTAGGGGAAGTGCTATGTTATTTGAAATTGATACCCATGCATGTATTGTATTATCTTCACTTTAATAGATGTATTAGCGGTTGCAAACATTAGGATGCTGCCTAGATTATTGTTTCTTACTCCAAAAGAGGAGTCGTGACAAGGAAAAGATAATTACAATAGTAATTTGAAGTTTAACTGCCGATCCACACTATTAGGTATTATCTAAGTAAGATGGTTAACTATTATTTAATAACTAGAGACTCAAAAGGTAATAGTTAACTAGGATCTAGGATAAGGGTTAGTAAGGTGACATCCTGAGACTCAAAAGGTAAAGGGTAAAATCCATCAACGAGTCCAAAAGACAATTAAAGGTACATAACTTATAAGACTTTGCATGCAAGGTATTGAGTCGGTTCAATAAAGCATGATAAGCCTACTGAGTTGAAAAGACAGGGGGAAGACAATTCTAGTGTTCATCTATGACTGATAATAATCAAAGTTGATACTCATTACTTATTTTAAACTTTCACTAAAATCCCCCATTTACTTTTCCAATTCTACCTGTTGATTTCAGCAGTTAAGAGCCACAAGTCCACTTATTCCCTTGGGATTCTACCCAAACCTTTGTTGGATTACTATATTTTATAGAGATCTCATAATCTTCAAATTGAAGGTGTAGCTTGGGAATTATCAAATTTTGGCATCGTTGCCATGGAATATGGTGTTGAGTTGTGAATCAAAGTTGTTTCAGTTTTTGGGTATTTTGGTTTTTGTCCTTAGTTTGGTATATGCTGGTATATGCCTAGCACAAGGAGTAGAAGAAATCCCTTACTCCTACTAAATTTAAATCTAGAGAGAATCCTACAAACACCTAGTAGGATAACAGAGCTGAAAAGAGATGACCTTCCTAAAGGGATACGTGATGGTACACACTAGGTGTCTCCCCCTTTTCCCGAAGGAGTTCAAGACATTGTTTACCAATAGAATAAGGTATTGTTGGTAGAATCTGCTAATCAAAGGAGGTAAGAAGATGCTTAGTGCATTGCTCAAGAGGCAAAGTTAGCTATGCAGAGGCAGGAAACAGATAGCTGAGCAACACTATTAGAACAGAGTAAGGAGTTACCATGATCAAGTGATCCTAATGTATCAGTATTTTCATCCATATCAGGATGATGAAGAGGATCTGGGGAGCATTGAGCCGACAAAAATCAGAGCCATCATTCCTCCTATTTTACCTTCAAGTGCCAAGATTAACATAACTAGTGCTATGATCCAGCTCTTATAATTGAGGGGCATGTTTATCGGGTTGCTTATAGACAATGAAAATATGTATCTATTAAATTTTACTGGAATTTGCACTTCTTATACAAATCTAGGGGTAAATCAGGAGGAACTTAAATTGAGTTTTTCCCTTTATCGCTTACTAGATAAGCATCTTTATGGCTAGGGGAACTTTCAAGAACATCTATCACTACATGGAATGAGTTACGCAGGAAATTCTTGAAGAAATTCTTTCCATTATCTAGGATGTTGTAGCTTAAGGATGAGATTTATAATTTCAGGCAACTGCAGTCAGAATCTATGTATGAGGCTTGGTTCAAGTTCAAGAAAAAGATGAGTATGGTGCCCAACCATCAAATTTCAGGGATGAGCTTATTGGAGATATTCTACAGATCCTTGACCATTAGCTCTAAATCCATGGCAGCACCATTTCTGGGGGTGCTTTTATGATATTACGGAGGGTGGTTGTATCTAGTATTATGGACCAGATCTTTCTAACTAATTGAGGGTGGAAAATTTGGGAGGTTGAGAGATGTTCTGGCACTCATTCCATTGAAGCTTCCAGTGATCAGAGAGTGACTGATGATTCTATAGGTCAAGATATTTTGCTATTAAGGATGATATTGGTGCGTTGGAAAAGTGTTTGCAATAATAAATTTCGAGAAAGTGAACGTAGTAGGAATACAGAGTTCAACTTCCAAAGCTTATAAGTCAGGGTTAGAGGAGAAAGCAAAATTTTTGGATCCTCAGTTAGTGGCTTTCTGAGCTCAAAAGCAAGAAAACCAAGGTCGGAACTAGGATAATAGATATAAAGACCCCATTGGGGAAATAGATACTGACTGGAGATGGAGAGATGATTACAAGGAGAAGGGAGATAAGTACATTCTTCCTGGTAGACAATATACAAAATCAAGAATGGAAGAAATGTTGTCTAAACTGGTTAAGGGTCAAGAGTGTCAATAAATATGCCATAAAGAACTTAGGGATGATATTTCAGGATTGACCTAGAAGGTTGAGTCACATGCAACTGCTATCAAGCAGTTGGAGCAACAATTTGGGAAGATTTCTGCCACTTTGACTCAAAGAAAGCTAGGTACCCTTCCTAGTGACCTAGTGCAGAGTACTTCAACATTTATTCATTATTTGGCTATTAACACTAGGAATGGTACCACTTCTAATGATAGTGTTGTGCCTACTCCTAATGAGCCAAAAAAGGATAATATCATTACTGTTGAGACACTTAAAGTAGAGTTTGAGAAGTTGACTTGTAGTGACGATAATTATAAGAGTGATGGCAGTGATGACTAGGTCGTAGATGAGCCCAAAGATAAGGTGCAACATTGTAGCGCAGTTTCTCCTGCACCATTAGTACAAAAAAGGGGGGACCTATAGGTAGTCACTATCCTATATTCTATTGAGCGTTTTGATATCAAATAGGCATTATATGATCTGAGAGTCAGCATAAATTTAATACCACTGATGGTATACAAGGTGTTGGGATGGGGCTACTCAAACGCACATCCAATAGGTTATCGATGGTTGATTACTCTATGAAGGAATCATTAGGTGCTTTGTGTGATGTATAAGTAGGGGTGGCATCCTTCACATACCCAACAAATTTCATAATTTTAGACTATGAAGTGGATTTATGAGTGGTAAATTTAATACTTATTGACATCCAAATTCGTGCACACTAATATGGTTAAATTGTTTAAATGAGACAAATTTGCAATTTAAATACACTAATTCCCATAATTTGTAGGTTGTAAAGGTAATTGTAAGAAATGAAGTGAAGCAAGCTGAAAAGAGAATAAAAAGGGCAAAGTTAGTGCAAAAGTTGGAAAATTCAGAGTAGGGATTGACCCTCAGTTACTGCGATCTTGGTTTAAGGGTCGCAATCGTGACTAGTCAAGACCTGGTCAAAGCTTGGTGATCATAATAAGTTCACTGCAATTAAGGGAGTCGTGATTGTGATCAGCTAATGTCAATTGTAATAGTGGAAAAGTCTTCCAGGGACAGATTGGTAAATTTACACAGTTGGTTCCAATTCTCAAAAGGGAAAAACCTTTACACACTTGAGGCATTTTTGAACTAGAATTCATGTTTTGTATGGTGTGAAGCTTTTCTAAATTGGGAAATAAAATTGTTGCTAAATTTTCCATGAGATTTTTAATTATAATTTGGAATTGGATTTGATATTATTTTTGCTCTACATCAATGGATGTATTGAATGCCAACTTGGGTATATTTCTTTTCTCAATTTTCATGAGTAGATAAATAGTATTCTTGGGGCTATGTTTAAAAAGGGTGCTAATGTGTATGGATAATGATTGTTAGTTCCGATTCTTAGTTAATAATACTAGGTTTCACTAATACTTGATTGTTGAATTGGAAGTTATGGGTGAAATCCCTAATTTTTGTAGATTCCAAATCATCCTTGAAAGAGGGATACGGGTGATGAGAATTAGTGAACAATAAAGTAGATTATAACTTACTCCTTAATATTGTCTTAGAAATAAGGATGGTTTGTAGGTTTGCTATGTCTTGGGCATCATCCTAGAAATAGGGATGCCAAATTGAGGTTTTGGGTTGATTGTTTTGACGCACCCATAAGGTATTCGAAAGAATCCATGGGTGAAATTGTGGTGTTTTATTGAAAGAATAATACCTCTATCTTAGCCTACCCATATATTCATTAACTATAATTGGAATTGCACTCTCATGTACCTATACACTAATTGCCCTTAGGAAAGTATAGCCTTATGACTCTTCTCTAATTGGAATTTAATAAAAAATTATAGCTCTCATTTAGTGTCACAAGTTAATTTTGTTCAAACAACTTTTAAATCATACCCTCCCAAAATTTAGTTTATATTTTGCTTTAAGTGTACATTACGGGTCAATACTTAGTAACTTTCAACATACATAGGATTCGAAAACTAGTTACACTCCTCGTGGATTCGACCTCAACTCTAGTTGGGTTATTATATTGCCAATGATCATCTTGACCTAAAATAATAGAATAAGTTAAGTGTGATTAAAATATCGCCGTTGTCGGGGAGTGAAACTTAGTTTTTGCTTGTGTGGTGTTTATAGTAACTTTAGGTTTACCCATAGTGTTTGTTATTTACTTTGTTTGTTGTTTTTGTTTATTTTTAGGAGAATTCAATAATGTCCATGACACAATGAGTGATCATGTAAGCAATGCTGGGACCTTTGATGGTCCCCTTGATGATGAGGACCACCTCCATAATGTAGGGCATACTCGTGCCATCCGTATCCCGCTGAATGAAGGGTATTGGGTATTCCACATCACGATTATGATGTTATAAATGATACAAATGAAAAGTTTCTTTGGGGGTCAAGCTCATGAAGACCCAAATCACTTTTGATGAATTTTGTGGAGGTGTGTGCCCCCTTTGATATCGCTCAAATCTTATAAGAGTTCATACACTTATGCCTCTTTTTGTTCTCTCTAACGGGTGAGGAGGAGTTGTGGTTAATGTCTCTGTCCACCGAGTCCATCACATCCTGGGGTTGAGCTTACTGATACTTTCATAGATCATTATTTCCCACCATCAAAGATGTTGCAATTGCAGGACAAAGTCATAAATTTTTGTCAACTTAATAAGAGCCTCTATATAAAGTTTGGGAGAGATTTAATGAAAAGTTTGTGTAATGTCCTAACTATGAAGTATCGGATATTATGTACCTACAAATATTCTATAGGGCATTGGACCAACTAAACAAGACCGTGGTGGACAACGTGATTGGTGGATCACTTGTGAGGTTTTCAAATAGTATGGATTTGACTTTGCTTGAACAAATCACAAAGCAAAATAGGGGGTGGCATACCCGTGTTACTAAGGTAGCCACGGGTTCTCCCACTGCCTCAGTACCATGGGTTCTCCCACCGCCTCAATTATGAATTAAGAGCAAAGAAAGAAAGAAAAAGAGAGGAAGAAAAATATGGCGAAAATGATGACACAATTAGACCTACTTACAAAGCATGTAATGGATTGTAACAACCCGAATCTGGTACCCAGAACACTACACGGTGTTCATGATCCCAAAGTACCATAAGCTAACCCATGACTGATAGCTGTACCTAAATACTACATAATATACGTATATAAATGTGGAAACATAAGTTGTAAGGCCATAAGGTTCAAATCTGAAACATAAAATCTGATAAATAATGTTTAAACGGGGTATAGAAATACCCAAAACTGAAATAAACTATCTAAATATACTATAGTCTGAAAGACTAAACTGTATGAATAAGCAGTTGATAGAACATGTCTCCAACTAACTCCAACTACTGAAATGAACTAAGTACTGAAATGATAAAGTAACGATCATGTTCTCGAAGAATGAGAACTCACTGCTAACTCTGACTACTAGATACTGCAATGCTACTGATACTCTAGAGATCGTGCTTCTAAACCTATGGCGTAAAGTAAAACACCATAGCGCAAATGCATCAGTATGATTGAATATACTGGTATGCATGTGAGGTAGGATGAATGCAAGAGTTCATATGCATGAAAAATACTAAATAACTGTATAACATGAACATGAGAATACATGCATGAACAAGTAACTGTAGTTATGACCATACTGACACTAGGTACTGAGTTTTGAGTACTGATTTACTAACATCTGGGTTTAGTAATACTGATAAGTGAGTCTACTGAATACTAAGGAAACTGATGTTATATTATTGATAGAGGAATTATTGTTTCTAACAGTTCTGATTATGAAGAACCGGTCTTATTGACTGTATCTGATAGTCCTAAAACTGATTACTGGTAACATGAGTTACTGATAACTGATATAACTGAGATAACTGGTATAACTGATATAACTGATACTGAGTGACTATATCTGGCAGTCTATGTTTTGACGGAACTAATTGAGTTTTGTACTATTCTAAGTTGACTATATCTGATAGTCTTGAATTCTATAGAACTATCTGAGTTTTATTATTGAGATTGAATTATTGTATTTGACAGTTCTGATTCTGTAACTGAAACTGTGGGAAGTAGTTATCTAATTGACATGCCCTAAATAATTGCAATATAGCTGATTTGGGGTCCAATCTGTAACCCCAATTAGAAGGGTGTCAATACCGCGCCACTAGAAAGGACAATCTGTGAGTAACCCTCGTATAACAGGTAAATCTGCTGAGAACGGTGGGAAACCTTATAAAGTAGGTTAAGCCACCTCATCTACCCTCATATAATAGTCTATGATGTCTCAACCTACACTAGCTACGTAGTTCAGGAACACAAGGATTGCTTTTAAGAATCACACCCTTATATAACAGGTGAGTTCCCATCCTTGGGTTTGCTCGATGCTAATTCCTACTCCTATCTGAATAGACACTGAACATAATTAACTTAACTATACTAGATTGATTTCATGGAGTTCTGTTGACTGATGGAATACTACTGAGATTTCTAAATTTATTGAGATTTCCTAAGTCATATGACTGACTGAGTTCTATGGATCATGGCTTGACTGAGGATATCGTGAATCATAACATTGGCTTTCAGTACACAACTATAATTTTTGGGTACAAGTATCCTTAGGTATCAATAAAAGGAAACTGACAAAGCATGACTTTCTTGAATGCCAACATCAATAATTCATACTACGACAGTTGGGGATATTTCATGAAGCACATGGTTATCATAATCTTTTATATAGCTTAGAATGCACATGGTCATGACTTAACTTTATCATTTTAATATCATGATTATATCATCACATAATTGTATTACACAACAATCCTTATGGAAATCATTTTAAACATAGGGGAACATATACATTCATAACTTGGGTCACAGTCTAATTATCAAGCATAATTTCTATTCTCCTAGGCATTTTATGAAACACTTAGGTTGCATGATTTAAGGCTTAGGCATGAGCATGAATTTAATACAACCTTACTTTTCAATTCAACCCAATTTCATGATTTCAGTCCACATATTACAGTAATTTCATAAAAACATAATAAAGGTTCCATCTTGAAATTCATACAACAATAACACACGAATATAATTCAATTCATAGAATGAATATCACAATTCATAATTTAAAACTTGATTCTTGGGTTTCACGGACGGAAGGAGTCCATGAATGAAAAATATGCATACCTTTGATGGAAGATTATTGATAATTCACGGAGAAATTTGCTTGAACTTGGATCCCAATTGAAAACATTAATGTGTCCTTGAGAGGATTTTAAGAGAAAGGGTGTATTTTAGTGAAAATAAGGCTTAATCCTATGTTTAAGCCTTATATAGGGTTGGAAAAATTACCCCTTTACCTTTAAAAATAAGAACATTTAATGAATAAATATTTGGGCACCAATGCTATGAGTAATGTGGCATGTCGAGGGCTGCGACTCTATACCCGATGCGGTGCGCCATAAACACGTCGAGCCTCAGTTGTTTTGGCTCTGGCAGTCTTCACAACTCCACTATTTTGGACTTCTAATCTTGATCTAAACGAGTTTCCAAAAAATCCTAAACTTGTTCGGGAACACCTATTGAACTTCTTGATTATGACTCAATAAAAATACGGACCATTAAAGGACATTAGGGTGGAGAAATAAATTTGCCAACTTTTGAAGGCCAAAATCAAGCTAATTTTGGAATGTAGCTAAAATTTTCTAAGTTTAGGACCCCCTTGACACGCTTAAAGGACTGTATTAAGCTTTAGAATTTTAAGGGGTCTTACAATATCTTTCCCTTGAGAACATTCATCCTCAAATGGACTGACTGAGAGGGGAGAAATGATAGACTAAAACACATACTGAGCATGAACGACTGGAACATGATTTCATGACTGACATGACTGATATCTGAATATATCATACTGAGCATACATATCTGATGCATGTGTAATTGATTCGTGTATGAATGACTGAGTGTTCTGATAAGCTGAGTTTTTTGATGATGAAAATGTATATTTGATGCATAAATACATAACTTACATGATGCATGACTGATTATACAATGGTACTTAGTACCAGGTTTATAATGGAATTCTGAGCATGAAATTGAATACCAAGTTTTTAATAAAACTGAATATGTAAACTGGGTAAGCTTAAGGGAAGGTTTTATCTTGGACTGAGTCTGAATTAACGGAGAGGAGGTGAGGATACTTGGTATGCATGTCTGCTTCTTCTTCCCATGTATCTCCCTCAACGGACTAATTCTTCCAAAGAACATTAGCTAAAGGGACTTCTTTGTTCCTCAGTTTGCGAATTTGGTAGTCTAGGATTTCGACTGTGATTTTCTTATGAAGAGACTGTTCTGAACATCTACGCTCTGAATAGGGACTACAACTTCCAGGTTACCTATACACTTAAGCAAATAGACATGGAAAACTGGATGAAATTAGGCTAGACCTAAAGGCAACTCAAGCTTATGAGATCTTACCGTGACTGGGAATTTTTGAAGGGACCGACATATAGGGAACTGAGCTTTCCTTTTTTGCCGAACTGCTTCATTCCCTTCATGGGAGAGATCTTGCGATACACATAGTCACCAATCTTGAACACACATAAATAGGAATGTGAGAACATAGCTGAGTCTATAACGGATGACATGAACTGAGTCTAGAACATGATGCGTGAACTGAATACTATGAATAGAATATTGTGAATTGAATCAAGCCTCTAAATACATGGCTCACGGCTGAGATTGGAACTTGAGGGTTAACTTATGAGTATCCCCTACTCCAAACTGGATTCATTACGTAAAGAGAGAATGGGATGCTCATGTTATAAAAGTTTGGGGGACTATAGTATATATATCCTCCTTGGGACACTATGTCCCTGAAAGAACACTAACTTGGATGAGCTGTTGGAGAAGCTAAAGTGATGCACAAGGCACCTACGAGCTGAGTCTTAACTGAATAACTGGGATCTGAAACTGAAATATAATACATGAACTAAGCTGATCTTGCATCTATCTAGTTAGTTCACCTTAGAATGGTTATATACATGAGACTTTAGATAGTACGTCTAGATAGAAAGGAAAGGAACCAAAACCATGTGAACTTGTTCGTCTGACTGCTAAACTGAATTACTAGTTTTACGGACTAACTCATGTTGAAAGATTATAGCCGACTGGAGCCTTTTCTCTAACACTATTTCTATATAGTTCTAGCGGCTTTAGGGCACAAGGAAATCTTGGCCTTGTCTAAATGAGATAGCTTAATGAGAAAATCATTACATGACTAAAGTACGGTAAGATGAGTTGAGGCTTATGAACACCATTTAGGATGAAATGACTAAGACTCTTGCACTGCAACTAAGATTACTAAAAAAATTCACATTTGTGCCGAACACGAGTGCATGAATGTACTACTCATCTGATTAAATGGATAGCTGATAGCTGAATACTGGGCTTGTAAGAATGAACTGTACTTGGTCTGGATAACTGGACTAAGACTATAGAGTATTACACATAGAAGTTAATGGATGATTGGGTATCATGAGGTAACTGAGCAGGAATTCATAAAAGCTGTATTAATTACGGATGCAAAACCGATTGTATGACATAATTTGGAAATATTTCATAGACTGAGTTACTAAAATACTAATAACTGAGTATCTAACAACTATACGCTATGGTCAAGCAATCCTGGAACTAAACTGAGTTTCTGATTTGATTACTGAATTGAAATGGACACTATAATTAGGATTCATACTGGAATAAAATGACGGGTTCTGATAATTGAACATTGATAACTATGGTTTAGACTAATACTAAAGTGGTTGATGCTGAGACTAAACACTGATTTTTGAGTACTGAATGCCAAAACTATAACTGATATGGTAACTGAGTTTTGATAGTTACGCAATGAAGACTGATATAAATCATAGATTTGAAAGTGTACTCTCACTCTGTACTTTCCCAACTTTTAATTACAACCTCTTGCTATCCCTTTACTTGCACACTTAATATGACATTCAAGCCTATCTTTATTACTTAACCCTTGGGTAACATAAGCATTCAACAATCTTCTCTTAATATAAAATATTTACTCTCTCCATTCTAAGCAACTAATCATCACAATACTATTTTCACAAAGAGAGCTTACTGAAGGTTTAAATCAGGAGGACCTAAAGTTTGAATGAATACTAACTGAACTTGACACATGGCTGAGGCCTGAGGAATATAATATTAATAGCTTGGATTTACCCAAAAGGTCTGAACTACGGATATAATGGATATATGACATAGTTTGGATTTAACTAATCAGTAGGAGAGTATCATGAGTCATGGAAGTTGAGTATATTGTAAAGCGTGACATATGTACATGAGTCATAAGCTGCATGATCGGAGTTTGGAGTTTTCAATATTCGTGGTTCATGACTTCGATTGCTGAGGGGAGTAAAACTGAACTCCTTATGCTGAGACCTAGAATCGTACATGATTCCATAGAAAACATGTGAATATAAGATGGGTTCATGGAACGGAGATGTAAAATATTTGAAGGCATCATGCTGACTGAAGTACAAAACTTTACACTGAGATAAGGATGGGTCGAGAATCATCTTTCCCTTACTGCTTTCCTATATATGCTGACACTACTACTAGAATCTGAAGTCCTGACTCTTTCTGAGCTTTCATAACCGAACAATGCTTGTATATATGTTGGGCTATGATAGACTCAGCAACTAGGGCGGAGACTAAGAAAGGTACTGTGAACACTTGGTATGACCTCAACTTTAACAGTGACCACATTAGAAGGAGTTTCCTGATTCTGTTGGGGCTAAAGAGCATGGAATCTATTTGGACATTGCCCACTGATGGAGCTGGAGGAGCACCCTGCTTATTCGAGCGATCGAACTGAGTTAAAGAATGATTATGTGGCTTTGAAGATCAAATCTAGGACAGTATCGGACTTTGTTACCTAACTCGCCACATTCGAAACACACATCACTGCTGGCTCTACATATGCCCTTATGATACTTACCATAAGTTTGACAAAGGGGATGGCTTCGGGCACTACTAACACTTCCCTGAGGTTTAGGACCTGGCGTCCTATCTCTGAATTTAGGGACTAGAGTACTGGCCAAGGAAGGAACTGGAACTAAAAACTTTGGGAGGAACTGAAAGCGGTTACCACCCTCTGACTTAGGCTGGTTGAAATTGAGGTTACCTATTCTAGCTCTCTTATTTTCTCTCTTTCTTTCTTTTTTACTATGCTTTCCCACCTCAATCTGCTGGGTGCGAATCACATGCCTGGGTGGGAAAATGGCCTGTTGATTGATCTAAGCTACCAATTAATAGGATATAGTAAAAGAGTCAATTCTGAATTCTCTATAAAAGACATACTCATCCAGGCAATCTGCTTGAACGGGCAGAAGTACCAACTGGTTCGCGGTCCTTTATTTGTTAGTTCTTTTGGGAGACATATTCCGTAATGAAAGGAAGGAGCAAATTATACTGAGAGTTTAAATTAAGCTAATGCTCACTCGTACGACATGAATACTGAAAGAAGGGAAAATGTTCCTAAAACATCTAATATCCCCCTACACATAAGTGTGGTGCACAACACACCCATGTACAAGACTCTACTAGATGTGGCTTTTTAGACTTCCTAGGAAACTGTTAAACCTTAGGATCCAATACCAAGTTTGTAATGCCTCGAATCTGGTACCCAAAATGCTACAGGTGCTCATGACACTGAAGGACCTCAAGCTAACCCATGACTGATATCTGTACCTGAAAACAGCATAATATACATATATAAATGTGGAAACATAACCTATAAGGACATAAGGTTCAAAACTAAAGCATAAAATATGATAAAATAATTTTTAAATTGGGTATAGAAATACCCAAAACTGAAATAAACTATCTGAATATACTATAGTCTGAAAACCTCTAAACTGTCTGAATAAGAAGTTAATGGGACATGTCCCCAACTAACTCCAACTACTGAAATGAACTAAATACTGAAATGATAAAGTAATGATTATGTCCTCGAAGGATGTGGACTGACTTCTAATTCTGACTGCTGGATACTGGATACTGGAATGCTACTGATGCTTTGGAGATTGTACTTCTGAACCTATGGCGTGAAGTAAAACACCATAGTGCAAATGCGTTAGTATGATTAAATATACTGGTATGCATGTGAGGTAGGCTGAATGCAAGGATTCATATGCATGAAAAATACTAAATGACTGTATAACATGAATGTGAGAATATATGCATGAACAAATAACTGTAACTAAGACTATACTGACATTGGGTACTGAGTTCTGAGTACTGATTTACTAATATTTGGGTTTTTTGATACAGATAACTGAGTTTACTAAATACTGGGCAAACTGATGGTATATTACTGATAGAGGAATGATTGTTTCTAACAGTTCTAATTATGAAGAACTAGTTTGATTGACTGTATCTGATAGTCCTGAAACAGATTACAGGTAAAATGAGTTACTGATAACCGACATAACTGATATAACTGAGATAACTAGTATAACTAATATAACTGATACTGAGCGACTGTATCTGACAATCCATGTTTTGATGGAACTAACTGAGTTCCATACTATTCTGAGTTGACTTATCTGACAGTCTTGAATTCCGTAGAACTATTTGAGTTCTATTACTGAGGCTAAATGACTGTATCTGACAGTACTGATTCTGTAACTGAAACTATGGAAAGTAGTTATCTAATCGACATGCCCCAAATAATCGCAATATAGCTGAGTTGGATTCTAATCTATAACCCCAATTAGAAGGGTGTCAATACCACGCTACTGGTAAGGACAATCTGTGAGTAACCCTTATATAATAGGTAACTCTAGTGAGAATGGTAGGAACCCTCATATAATAGGTTAATCCACCTCATCTACCCTTATATAACATGCTATGATGTCTCAACCTATGCTGGCTTTGTAGTTCAAGAACAAAAGGATTACTTCTAAGAATCACACCCTCATATAACAGGTGAGTTCCTATCCTTGGGTTCGCTTGGTTATAATTCCTACTCCCATCTGAATAGACACTGAACATAATTAACTAAACTGAACTAGACTGCTTTCATGGAGTTCCATTGATTGGTGGAATATTACAGAGATTTCTGAATTTACTGAGATTTCTTGAGTCACATGATTGACTGAGTTCTATGGATCATGGCTCGACTGAGGATATCGTGAAACATGACACTGGATCTAGGTACACAACTATATTTTTTGGGTACAAGTACCCCCAGGACTCGATGGAAGGAAACTGACAATGTATGACTTTCTTGACTATATGGCCAACATCAATAATTCATACTACGACAGTAAGGGATATTTCATGAAGCACATGGTTATAATAATCTTGTATATAGCTTAAAATGCACATGATCATGTCTTAACTTCATCATTTTAATATCATGATTATATCATCACGCAATTGCATTACACAACAATCCTCATGAAAATTATTTTAAACATAGGGGAACACATACATTCATAACTTGTGTCACAGTCTTACTATCAAGCATAATTTCTATTCTCCTAGGAATTTTATGAAACACTTAGGTTGCATGATTTAAGGCTTAGGCATGAGCATGAATTCAATACAACCTTTCTTCGCAATTCAACCCAATATCATGATTTTAGTCCATATATTAGCATAATTTCATTAAAATATAATAAAGGTTCCATCTTGGAATTCATACAACAACAACACATGAACATAATTCAATTCATACAATGAATATTACAATTCATAATTTAAAACTTGATTCTTGGGATTCATGGATGAAAGCAGTCCATGAATGAACACTACGCATACCTTAGAGGGAAGATTCTTGATGATTTATGGAGAAATTTGCTTGAACTTAGATCCCCAATTCAAAACCCTAATATGTTCTTGAGAGGATTTTGAGAGAGAAGGGTGTATTTTGGTGTAAATGAGGCGTAATCCCGTGTTTAAGCCTTATATAGGGTTGGAAAAATTATCCCTTTGCCTTTAAAATGTGGACATTTAATGACTAAATAACTGGGCACCGACGCTATGAGTGATGCAGCGTATCGAGGGCTATGATGCTATACCCGATGCGATGTGCCATGAACACGTCGAGACTCAGTTCTTTTGGCTCTAGCAGTCTGCCAACTGGTGACCAACGTGATTGGCGACACGGTGCGCCAAGATTACATTAGTCTACTGTTTGGACTTCCAATCTTGATATAAACGAGTTTCTAAAAAATCTGAAACTTGTCCGAGAACACCTATTGACCTTCCTGATCATGAATTAATAAAAATACGGACCATTAAAGGACATTAAGGTGGCGAAATGAATTTTCCAACTTTTGAAGGCCAAAATTAAGCTAAGTCTGGAATGTAGCTGAAATTTTGTAAGTCTAGGACCCCTTTGACACACTTAAAGGATTGTATTAAGCTTTAGAATTTTACCGGGTCTTACATGGACATACCCGCAAAAATTTTCAATGCATAGTCTCTACAGGGTATGATGAGAATGATACAAAGTCCCTTGATGAAGAAGCTAGATACTTGGAAAACTACTCGGGGGGTTCCTACCCAACCTACCAAAGGCAAGTTGGGAACCAAGGTTGGAACGCTCGTGATTGAGAAAAGAAATGGCATGATAGAGATAGAGATCGTGATTGGAGGGATAAGAAAAGGGAGTGTGAAAGATATGTACCCTCATGACTGAGTGAATAGCAAGGAGTCAAATCTCATGGATCCTGAAGAGTTCAAAGCCAAGTATTTGCTTTCTAGAATCATGATGAGAGTGGAAGGAATGAATAAGATAGTCCAAAAATTAAAAGGAGACTTTAACAAATCAACTAAATAGTTGTATCACACTCTACCTTAATCAAGCAATTAGAGACCCAAATTGTCCAAATCTCAACCGCACTTAATGCTAGGCCCAAAGATGGCTGATAATGCTCAACTTACACTTCAATTTAGTGCAAGGCGGTCGTCGTCAATATATTTACCCAACTTTGGAGTCGGGGTCGAATCCATTGGGAACAATATGAGTGGCGATTAAACTAGTTTAAACTAAAGCTACAAGTTAAATTCAAACAAATGATATAAAAAGATAAAATGGGGGTTTAGGTTTAACAAGTTGTCTAATTGTCACTTTAAATTCGAAGTTTGTAACTAAGATTTTATGAAAGAACCAAAATTATGTTCACTAGGGATTACGGTACATGACAGGTGCTAAAGGTGACTCAAGATTCTCACGGTGGTTAGGATAACAAGCTATGTTTATCGATGATATGTTTAAATGTCTCTCGACCTATTTAAGCATCTAATTTCCTAATCCTCTCATACTCAGGAAATTGCTATTCACTGCCCGTATTTTACCTTAGGTTAATCAACCTTGTTACATTGCTGATTATTAAACGAAGTATTTCTGAGTCCCTGTTGATAATTCACTTCCTACTGTATATGATTTCTTTCTCAAGAAAATCAAAGTAGGTGTGTATACTATTTTCAACCAATAGACGTTAATTAAAATCTCAGAATTATCAAGAAATCCTAACACCTATTAAATCTTGAGTGTTTAGCGCATGTCATGACCTAACCCTAGATCCCATAATTCAGGTTAATGGAGTTTAGCTACTCATGATGCAAGGAACAAGTACACGAATTGAATTCATAAGTGAGAAGATTAACTTACAACGATGATGAAAATCAAGAAGTATAACTTAAATTGACCCACGGTACAAAACTCCCAAAATATTTTAACTAGCGAGAGAGAAATACCGTATGTTTTTCGAATAAAGATGAGTCCCCCAAAAAATATGTATCCTAGAAAACCCTAAAACAAGGCTTTAAATAGTTTAACCTAACTAAGGAAATAAAATCAAAGTTACAGCTTTTCCTCGAAATAGATAACGACATCCGTGATGGCTTATCACGAATGTCGTCAGTTCCTCTGCACTTTTGGCTTTCGCTGCCTAAGGCTGACGACAACGATGATGCCTTATCACCAGCATGACGATGTGTCATGGATGTCGTCACGAAACTATCTTCAACTTCCATCTTCTGTTTAAGGCTGATAATGCTCTTGACGCCTTATCACCAGCCTGACGATGTGTCATGGATGTCGTCATAAAATTGTCTTCAACTTACATCTTTTATTTAAGGCTGACGACATTCATGATAGCGTATCACACTTTTGACGTCATATCACCAGATGTCATCATAGGCTTCAACTCATGCTTAAGTCTGACGATAATTGTGATAGCCTATCACAGGGCTGACGACTTATCACAAATGTCGTCAGCCACACTTCTCTTTAGATTCATCTAGATTTCAACTTCTTTGCTTCCATTCTTGTTGGTTCTCTATCCCATCAGCTTAAACTGTAAGATCAGACATAAAAAAATCAAAAACGATAAAAGTTGCTTAAGGCTTCAGAATTATTCTTGGTTAAAGGTCTTAAATGTGTTAGCAATTTCTCACACATCAACACCATCAACTTAAAACAATTGCTTGTCCTCAAGCAACTAAAAAACAACACTACAATGCTTAACCAAGAGGCGCATAAGATACCTATGTCAGTTGATCATCAATTTTAGTTCAAAACACATTACTCTCTCTATTTTCAATCTCTTTAAACCTAGCTGTGTATATCCATAAAGATCAACAATTTGATAGAAAGAAATCAAGATATGGCATCAACTTAGTAACAATAACTATGCATATGTACAAATTACACTACCCAAACAAGTTAGCAACTAGCAACATAACCAGTGTTGCCTCACTACAAAAAAGTCCCACGTCAGTTATATCAGACATTACATATGTGACCATGGGGACAATCACCAGACACGCACTCTCAGAATGAAGTTCCAATCAATGTATACCGAATACTAGGCTTTCCCGTATTTTCATTACCAAGACTTTCAGACAGGTTAGCTAGGATCACTATAGGTCTTCTCGGCTTGTAATGTAGGCTAGGGGCTGGTATGATACTCGATGATATTTAAAGTGAATAAGCCTCCTTGATACTACACTAGATTTTGGAGTTTCTCTCATTAGACTTTTTCTATTATTCTGTTTTCTTGATCACACTTATTCAGGATGGGTGCGGTTCTTTTCTACAATTACTTTTTTTCACAACTTTTCTTTTCTTGCCCTTTTCCACTGCACCCAGCTTTTTATTCTTTTCTTTTACTCTACTTTTCTTCATACTCATTTTACATCATGCACCCCTATGATTGACACCCTCAACTTAGGCCATTTGCCTAAGTCAAGGTGCACAGTGTCTAAGGAGGACCAGGGCCAAAACAGGTTCTTTATGATATAAACTGGGAAAGTGATAGGTGTCATAAAAAGAAATAGGCTACTCAGGCTCAAAGCGGGGATCAAGGGATATTCTACATACAGGGAAGGTTATTTAGGCTAAAAGTGAGATAATATCAAAATGGCCTATGATCCTTTCCTAACCCCTATCCTTCAACCAAGGTAAGACTAACCAGGTAAGTTCTAGATTTTAACATACAACGGGAACTAGGCAGTATCTCACACACACATGGCACAAAGGTACATCACAAGCTACTACCCATTCGGTTCATGTAATTATTTAGCAATGGTTATCATATTACTAGAACTAATGCCATAATAAGATGCACAGTGGTCACACATAAATACATATCACACCGTTACAAAATAGACATTTAGAGAGGTGTTAAAAAATCAACAAAAATATTTCTATTGCCGTAGATACTTATTTTTCTCCCAGTTAACCATAACACATCACAAAATAAAACACAATACATCTAAACATACCGGCACTACTAAGAACAAGACTCTGGGGAAAAGAGACACAAAAACAAAAACCCATAGAGGACATCAACACCCACAAGTAGCCCCACTCTCAACTTAAAATCATGCAATGTCCCCAATGCATCAAACCAAAACAAGAGAGTTAGAAACATACCTGTGGCACCACGGGTGCGAAGATCTGATGTCAATCACATAATACGAATACAATCAACAAAATACCAGTTGCCTTCCAAGAAGTGCCTAATTTAGTGTCGCGGCACGACTCAGTTATCTTGACTACTCAGACTTCATTAAGATACCTTGTTGATAATTATTTATGTCTTTACTTGGAGGATTTGAAATGTCAACCCAAATTTTGATCAATACATCGGCGGGGTGTGTTGGGAAAATGTGAGGGTATGATGAGGAATGTTCTATCACGCCACTTTGAAAACTTAAATTGCTTACCCAATTTTACATTGAACTTTTATGTGGGCTTATTTAGAAATGATAAGAATCTTAAAGAACCACTAAATGGACATCGATCTTTAAGATTCTTGGCCTACAAGATTAGGGTTGTAGTATACTCTTTTGGAAGGAAAAACTCCAAAATGTAAGACTCTTCCTTCTTATTTTCAACATTATCTTTGCTTGGGTAATTCAACTTTCATCACATCCACCAAGCACAATATTGAAAAGTGGTCTGAATGAGAACTAACTCTCAATTTTGGAGTAGCATCCCTATTAGTATTTTTACCCCAAAATAGACTAGAGTCTTCACAAGGATTGTGCTTGATTTTTTCTTTTGACTCTAGTACCATTTCTTCATCTTTGGCATCTTCATTCATAAATGGTTTGGTTGGTTGGGAGATCACTGAGGGTTGCTCAACATCAAGCTCACATCAACCTCGGATTCTTTCTCCTCTTCTTCACACTCGTCCATTATGTTAAATGATTCCACAAACAAGATATTATCTAAATATAATGTGGAAAAGTGCTTTGAATGCTTGACCTCGATATCTATATCCTCTATCATTCTTCTTTCCTCATTATTTTCCCTTATGTCTTCATGTATATCACATATGACATCATTCGTTGTGTCCACACACTCCAACATTAATTGAAGCATAGCTTCAATGCCACTCTTCCCGGTGCTTCATTCTTCCTGTTCTTAACCATACGACCTATCAAAATCATAAGAAGAGCTAGAATTAGGGTTAGCATACCGAGGGGAGGGGGCATTTGGGCAATCACTTAAATGTCCATCTTGACCACCACATAATGAACAATCATACTCATGTTAGGATGGAGATGGTGCACATATCTCTCTCCTGGGAGTATATGTATAATCTTGCCAAAAGTGAGGTCCATCACAATATGGACATAGATCATCAAGATAATATTTCCAACCACCAAGCTCATGTTCATTCCATGATGCTATAGTAATAAGTAAACTAAAATAAAAATCTACCTAACACAAGAAATAAAAGAAAACTAAAAACAAATATTTACAAGTTTGAATTCAAGCAAGTAGGCTAAAATTCCAAACCAACTCAATACATCAAATTATTCCCCGGCAATGGCGCCATTATTGATAACGGTCAACTTACACTTCAATTTAGTGCAAGGCAGTCATTTTTAATATATTTACCCAACTTTAGAGTTGGGGTCGAATCCACAGAGAACAATGTGAGTGGCGATTAAACTAGTTTGAAACGAAAGCTACAAGTTAAATTCAAACAAATGATATAAAAAGATAAAATGGGGGTTTAGATTTAACAAGTTATCTATTTGTCACTTTATTTTTGATGTTTGTGACCAAGATTTTATGAAATAACCAAAATTATATTCACTAGGGCTTACGGTACATGATAGATGCTAAAGGTGACTCAAGATTCTCATGGTGGTTAGGATAACATGATATCTTTATCGATGATATTCTTAAATGTCTCTCAACCTATTTAAGCATCTAATTTTCTAATTCTCTTGGACTTAGGATATCATAATTCACTGCTAAGATTTTACCTCAGGTTAATCAACCTTGCTACAGTGCTGATTATTAAACGAAGTATTTCTGAGTCCCTGTTGATAATTCTCTTCCTACTGTATATGATTTCTTTCTCAACAAAATCAAAGTAGGTTTGTCTACTATTTGCAACCAACAGACGTTAATTAAAATCTCAGAATTATCAAGAAATCCTAACACCTATTAAATCTTAAGTGTTTAGCACATGTCATGACCTAACCCTAGATCCCATAATTTAGGTTAATGGATTTTAGCTACTCATGATGCAAGGAATAAGTACACGAATTGAATTTATATATGAGAAGATTAACTTACAACAATGATGAAAATCAAAAAGCATAACTTGAATTGAACCACAGTACGAAACTCCCAAAATATTTTAACTAGCGAGAGAGAAATATCATACATTTTTTGAATAAAGATGAATCCCCCAAAAAAAATATGTATCCTAGAAAACCGTAAAACAAGGCTTTAAATAGTTTAACCTAATTAAGGAAATAAAATCAAAGTTACAGATTTTCCTCGAAATAGATGACGACATTTGTCATGGCTTATCATGAGTATGATGGCTTATCACCAATGTCGTCAGCTCCTCTGCACTTTTGGCTTTTGCTGCCTAAGGCTGACGATGACGATGACACCTTATCACCAGTTTGACGATGTGTTATGGATGTCGTCACAAAACTGTCTTCAACTTTCATCTTCTATTTAAGGCTGACAATGCTCCTGATGCCTTATCACCAGCCTGACGACGTGTCATGGATGTTGTCACAAAAATGTCTTTAATTTCCATCTTCTATTTAAGGATGATGAAATTCATGATGACGTATCACACTTTTGATTTTATATCACCAGATGTCATCATAGGCTTCAACTCATGCTTAAGTATGATGATAATTGTGATAGCCTATCATAGGGCTGATGACTTATCACAGATATCGTCAGCCACACTTCTCTTTAGATTCCTCTAGATTTCAACTTCTTTGCTTTCATTCTTGTTGGTTCTCTATCTCATCAGCTTAAACTATAAAATCAGACATAAATAAATTAAAAATAATAAAAGTTGCTTAAGACTTTGCAATTATTCTTGGTTAAAGGTCTTAAATATGTTAGCACTTGCTCACACATCAATGGCCTCCCTAGTGATATGGTGGCAAATCTTAAAAACAATGGTCATGTCTTAGCAATTGTCACCTGAAGCAATAAAGAATTTGGTGCATAAGAGGTTGGGGTCAAAGTAAGGTTTATTGATAATCAAATGAACACAAAGAATAATAATGTGGGTGAGTCAAATAATTTGGCTCTAAAGTCTCAAGAAGGGGATGATGAAGAACCAATGATAATTGAAGAGATAGTTGATGAAGAGGGAACTCCTAAGGTAGTTGAGGGTGATGAACCACAATGTGACCCCTTGTGTCAAATGAAAGTCCCTCATCCATTCCCACAAAGACTCAAGAAAAAGGAGGAGAATGTTAAATTCAAGAAGTTCCTCACCAAGCTTAGCAATTGATCAATCAATATCACGTTGTTAGAAGCCATTCAAGAAATTTTAGGGTATGCTAAGCTAATGAAAACACTGATGTCCAAGAAATTCCTTGTGGATGGTGAGATCATTGAAGTGAACGATAGTTGTAGTGCTATCACGACTAGTGCTATGGTAGAAAAAAGACTCACAAATTTCAGAAAGCCTTGTGTGACCTTGGTGTAAGCATCAATATCATGCCATATGCAATCTACCATATACTTGGTTTGGGTACTCCTACTCCCACAATAATGACACTTATGATGGTGGATTGCTCTATCAAGAAATCGGTTGGAGTCTTGTATGATGTGTTTGTAAAGGTTGATCATTTCATCTTGTCAGCGAACTTTGTTGCTCTAGATTGTGAAATCGACCAAGAAATACCCATTATGCTTAGGAGACTCTTATTAGCAATTGGGAGACTAATTGTTGATATGGAGCAAGGGGAAATGAAATTTTGGGTCCAAAATGATGAGGTTTTGTTTTGAGTGCGTAAAACCAAGACACAACCAATAGAATTACAAGTGTTGTTTGTTATTGATGTAGTGGACATATAGTTTGATGATGGATCCCATAAGGATCTAACTTGATGATTGAAGAATATCATACTGCAAGGTTAAATTAGGCGCTGGATGGGAGGCAACCCATCATGCCACGAAAGTGGCCTGTATCTGTTGAATTTTGAGTGTTAGAGTAGCTTTCATTTTTTGTTTGCGATTAATCCATGAAATTATGATGCTATGGAATGTGTTGAATAGATTGAGTAAGGGTAAGTATGGTGGAGTTGAATTGTGAGCTGAGTAATTGAAAATAGGGGAGCAGAAACTGCTCTTTATTATCACAATTATGATGGTACGGGTCCTGCGATCGTAATAACATGGGGTTCATGATTGCAATCCCTCACTCGCAATTACGGATGCTTTAAACATGAAAAATCTCCAAACTCCCACCACATTATCTCTCTAATTATTTTCAAATTACTCTAAATTATTCCCTTATTGATAGTATCCAATTGTTCACTTGAATCCTCTCCTGTATTATCTAATTTGGTATGTGCTTAAAATTATCTCTTTTGTACTCATGTGTGGGTCTTAGAGCTCATGTCTTAAGAATAGCCTAAAATTATGATTTGAATGCTAAATCTATAGTTTAGTGTACTTGTTGGTATGTTTGGCCGTTATTATTGGTGTACACACAATTGTGGAAGTCTTGCGTACCCAAAAGCTTTCAAAATTGTGATATATTACATTTTCACACCAAGTGTTTGGTGAAATACCCAAATAAACTTTTTGGTTTGTTTTCACCTATTGAAGGGAAGACTTAAATGTTTAGGTGCTATGTTTTATGTTCATACTATTTTCAACTTTATTAAACACAAATTCGTAGGGAATGGGACCTTTGTTGATGCTTGATTGGTTTTTCACATATCTTAGGTACCGCGATTACGGTTCTCAGAGTCATGATCATAGAATCACGATCATAATTCTACCTCTTGAAATTGTGGTAACTAAGAGCATATCTTTACCAGGCTCTTAGGAGTCATGATCGCGATCCAAGCAGACTTCGATTGTGATAACTGAGTCCAGTCAGACAGACTGCTCAAATTTTTATACCTTTTATTTTAAGCCTACTCATGCCCCATAAGTATTTCTTTTATCTCAATCAAGTTGAAAAACATGTTTTTTTATATTAACCTCGATTTCTAATGCCCTATGTCTGGATTCTAGGTACTCAATTGTAGGCTATGACACAAACCATTTCATGGCCTTGGAATGTTAGGCTATATATTATGAAGATCTCATGAGGTAAATATTGTTGCCTAAGAGGGGTATCGAGTTGGAAAATGTACCTAAAAAGTGATAACACTCAAACTACACTCTTGAATACGTGTAAGCAATCGTTGTCAATATAAAGCCTAACTAGGTTGGGGTCAAATCCCACAGGAAATATGGTGTGAACTCAAGTCGTTTGCGATTTAATTCACTTATAGTTTAACATTTCCTAAAATGGGGGTTCAAGTTTCACAAATGATTGTTTTTTCGTTTAATTTCGATGTTAGTAACCAAGATTTTAAGAAATAACCCGAATTATGTTCACTAGGGCTTACGGTACATGACAGATGCTAGAGGTGACTTACGATTCTCATGGTGGTTAGGATAACAAGCTATCTTTATCAATGATATGCTCAAATATCTCTTGACCTATTTAAGCATCTAATTTCCTAATCCTCTCGGACTTAGGGAATTTCTGTTCACTGTCCAGATTTTACCTCAGGTGAACCATCCTTGTTACAACGCTGATTATTAAATGAAGTATTTTCGAGTCCCTGTTGATAATTTACTTCCTACTATATATGATTTCTTTCTCAAGAAAATCAAAGTAGGTGTGTATACTATTTGCAACCAAAAGACGTTAATTAAAATCTCAGAATTATCAAGAAATCCTAACACCTATTAAATCTTAAGTGTTTAGCACATGTCATGACCAAACCCTAGAACCCATAATTCACGTTAATGAAGTTTATCTACTCATGATGCAAGGAAAAAATACACGAATTGAATTTATAAGTGAGAAGATTAACTTAAAACGATGATGAAAATCAAGAAGTATAACTTGAATTGAACCACGGTACAAAACTCCCAAAATATTTTAACTAGCAAGAGAGAAATATCGTATGTTTTTCGAATAAAGATCCATCCCAAAAATATTCATCCCCCTTGAAAACCCTAAAACAAGGCTTTAAATAGTTTAACCTAATTAAGGAAATAAAATCAAAGTTACAGCTTTCCTCGGAATAATGACGACGTTCGTACTGGCTTATCATGAGTATGATGGCTTATCACGGATGTCGTCAGCTCCTCTGCACTTTTGTCTTTCGTTGCCTCAGGTTGACGATGATGATTATGCCTTATCAACAGCCTGACGACGTGTCATGAATGTCGTCACAAAATTGTCTTCAACTTCCATCTTCTGTTTAAGGATGACGACGCTCCTGATGCCTTATTACCAGCGTGATGACATATCATGGATGTCGTCACAAAACTGTCTTTAACTTACATCTTCTGTTTAAGGCTGACGACGCTCCTGATGCCTTATCACCATCCAGATACCTTATCACAAAGTGTCATCACAACTTCAACTCATGCCAAATCTCTGGTTAAGTCTGACGACAATTGTGATAGCCTATCACAGGGCTGACGACTTATCACAGTTGTCGTCAGCCATACTTCTCTTCAGATTACTCCAGATTTCAACTTCTTTGCTTCCATTCTTATTGGTTCTCTATCCCATCAGCTTAAACTGTAAAATCAGACACAAACAAATCAAAAATGACAAAAGTTGCTTAGGTCTTCTCAATTATTCTTGGTTAAAGGTCTTAAATGTGTTAGCAATTTCTCACACATCAAAACCCTCAACTTAAAACAATTGCTTGTTCTCAAGAAAATCAACACAACTAAGAAAATACATTGCATATTCAGTAGCCAATTTTCTCTTTTAAGCTCAAAACATAGTTACTACCTCCAAGGTCAATCCAATTAAAACAAACTGTGCATGTCATTGAAGAACAATAACGTAACACAAAGGACTCAAGTGATGGCATAAATCTTAGCCTCAACAACCATTCATATACCATTGCTGCACTATCTAAACAATAAAATAGCTAGCAACAACAATATCATTGTGCACTCACAACAAAGAAATCCCTCTCCTCGCATATAATAAACCAAAAACATAAACGTGGGGATCATCAAAAGACTCTCACTCTCAAAACGAAGTTCTAATCAGTTTATGCCAAGTACCATAGGCTTGCCCTTATTTTCACTACCAAGACCTCTAGATAGGCCAGGTAGGATCACTATAGGACTCTTTTAGGCTTATAATGTAGGTTGGGGCTGGTAAGATATTCAAGGTAATTTAAAGTGACTATGCCTTCTTAACACTACACTACTCTCTTGGGTCTCACTTATTCATCTCTTTTTCATTTTCTTTTCCATTGATCGCACATGTTCAAGTTGGGTGCCTCTTTTTTTTCTCTTTTTTAGAATAGCACCCAGCTTTTATTCTTCTTTTTCTTTATTCTACCCTTTTTCATACTCATCTTACACCATCAACCTCTATGATAGCCACCCTCAACTTAGGCTATTTGCCTAGGTCAAGGTGCATAATATCCAAAAAGGACCAGGGCCAAAAAGGTTCATTATGGTATAAATGGGAAGGTAAAAGGTGTCATAAGGAAGAAATAGGCTAATTAGGCTCAAAACAAGGATCAAGGTATATAATGCACATAGGGTAGGCCATTTAGGCTAAAAGTGGGTTAATCAACAAAATGGCCTATGATCCTTTCCTAACCCCTATCCTTTAACCATGGTAAGACTAACTAGCAAGTTCTGGCTTTAGAATACAGAGGGAATTAAGTAGTTTCTCACTTACACATGGAATGCAAGTATATCGTAGGCCACCACTTATGTAGTTCATGCAAGTGTTCAGCAATGATCATCAAGCAGCTAGAACTAATTCCACAACAAGATTCACAATGGTCAAAAGTAAATATAATTCGCAAAGTCTTTGCAAACAAAACATTAGAGAGGTATTTAAAAATCAATCAAAAATATGTCAACTGCTTTCTATACTTGTATTTCTCCTAGTTACCACAAAATATGTTACAACAACTGACTACCTTACACCTTCAACTCAAAATCAAAGCAAAATTAAACTAAGGGTTAGAGTATAACTGGAATGGATCAATCTCAGGTTTCATGGGTTGCCTCCCATGCAGTGCCTGATTTAACGTTGCAGCATAAATCAGGTATCTCAATTACTTCAGCCTTCATTGAGATAGATAATAGTGATACTTTTCACTGATTCTTTCGAGCCAATGTAAAGCTTAACACGTTGCCCATTTACCTTGAAGGTACTGCCATCTTCATTTTGAGTTCCACTACTCTAGATGTGTGGACTTGACTAACTTTAAAAGGGACTGACCACTTAGATTTCAGCTTACCTAGGAATAATTTGAGTCTGGAATTGAACAGAAGCACCAAGTCATCTTTTTGGAATTCTCATTTCTCTATTCTCCAATTATGGTACTTTTTCATCTTTTCTTTATACAGATTTGCTCGTTCATAGGCCCTGAGATAAAATTTATCCATCTCATTCAATTACCCCAGTCTCAGCTCTGCTGCTTTTTTCCAAGTCAAATTTAACCTTTTGAGTTCCCATAAAGCCTTGTGCTCTAGCTCTATTGGTAGGTGGAAAGATTTTTCATAGAACATCTAAAATGGTGATATGCCAATGGGTGTCTTGAAAGAAGTCCGATATGACCACAAGGCATCATCGAGCTTTCAAAACCAGTCTTTTCGGCTAGCATTCACCATTTTGGCTAGGTTTAATATCACGATTTGATACCTCCACTTTCCTACTGGTTTATGGGTGGTATGGAGTAGCCACTCTATGCTGTTTCACCCCATATTTTGTCAAAGATGCTCAAAATATTTTGTTGTAAAAATGAGATCCTTCATCGCTTATGATAGTACATGGTACTCCAAAGCGAGAGAAGATGTTCTTCTTGAGAAAAGCAATAACCTCTTTCCTTCATTATCATACAAGGCAATAACTTTGACCCATTTTGAGACGTAGTCAACAACAACTAAAATATACTTCATCTCGTACAAGCTCACAAAAGGACCCATGAAATCAATGCCCCAGACATCAAATAATTCTACTTCAAGAATCTTAGTCAAGGGCATGTCATGTCATTTAGAGACTGACCCCTTCCTTTGGTATTGGTCACATTCAGCACAAACTCGTGGGCATTTTTGAACAATGTTAGCCAATAATATTCACTCTGCAACACTTTCCTAGTTGTTCGGTCACCTGCGTGGTGATCCCCGACTGGGGAAGCATGACATGATTCCAATATGCAAAATACATCCACTTTTGGCACACATCTCCTTATAATATTGTCTGTACATCTCTGAAAAAAATATGGCTCATCCCAGAAGTAATGCATCACACCATGTAGGAACTTCTTCCTTTGATGGAAAGAAAGGTTTTCTGGAATGACCTCACTCACAACATAATTTTCATAATCCATATACCAAGGTAATTTTTCCATAGCGGAAGCCAGAATCTCCTCATTAGGGAATGTATTATTTATCTTCATTTCATTACTACTATCCCATTCACCTTTCATTCTAGACAGATGATCTGCAACCTGGTTTTCACAACCTTTCCTATCCTTGACCTCAAAGTCAAATTCTTGCAGCAGTAATACCCATTTGATCAGCCTTAGTTTAGCATCCTTCTTAGCCATCAAATACCTCAAGGCACATGGTCAGTGTGGACCACTACTTTGGTCCCAATTAGATAAGCTCTGAACTTCCTAAATGCATACACTACAACTAGAAGTTCCTTTTCAGTGACAGTGTAATTCTTTTGTGCTCTATTCAGTGCTTTTCTGGCGTAATATATCAGATGGAATAGTTTATCCCTCTTTTGCCCCAATACAGTTCCAAGGGTCACACCTCTTACATCACACATGATCCCAAATGGTTTTGCCCAATCAGGTGAAATAACAATAGGGACCTCAATCAGCTTCTTTATAAGCCAAGCAAATGACTTCAAGCACTCGTCATCGAAGGAAAATTTCACCTCCTTCTCCAAAAGTTTGCAAAGTGGATTTGCAATCTTTGAGAAATCTTTTATAAATCTTTGATAAAAGCCAACATGTACAAGAAAATTGCGCACTCCTTTTACTGAAATAGGAGGTGGTACTTTCTCAATAACTTTAACCTTTGCTCGATCAACTTCTATCCCCTTTTCAAAAATTTTGTGGCCAAGAATGAAACACTCCTTGACCATGAAATAGAATTTTTCCCAGTTAAGAACCAAATTAAATTCAACACATCTTTGCAAGGCTACATTCAAATTTGCCAAACACATCTCAAATGAATCACCCACCACAGAGAAATCATCCATGAATACCTCTATGGTGTCCTCCACCATGTTAGAGAAGATAGACATCATACACTGTTGAAAAGCGGCGGGTGCATTACATAGCCCAAATGGCGTTCTTTTAAATGCAAAGGTTCCATATGAGCATGTGAACTTCATCTTCTCCTGATCTTCAGGAGCAATACATATTTGGTTGTATCTAGAATAAGCATCCAAAAAGAAATACCACCCTTGCCAGCTAATCGATCAAGCATTTGGTTCATAAAGGGCATTGGAAAGTGGTCTTTTAGAGTCCAAGAATTTAGCTTGCAGTAGTCCATGCAGACTCTCCACCCAGTTATAGGCTTGAGCGGAATCAACTCATTCTTTTCATTAGCAACCATCGTCATACCCACTTTTTTGGGTACGCATTGAACTAGGCTCACCTACTTGCTGTCAAAAATAGGGTAAACCACTCCTGTATCCAACTACTTAATAATCTCCTTCTTAAACACCTCTTACATTAGTGGATTAAGATGGCGCTGATGCTCTATGGTTGGAATACAATCCTTCTTAAGCTGAATTTTATACGTGCAGATTCCCGAGGGAATTCTAATAATATTTGCAATGGTCCACCCTATAGCTCTTTTGTGCCTATGAAGTACTGAGATAATAGCATTCACCTATTGTTACCCCAAATCAGCTGCAATAATAATAGGTAGTGTGTTCTCATTGCCCAGAAGCACATACCGTAGGTGCACAAGCAATTTTTTAATTCCAATACCGAAGGCTCCTCAATAGGTGGCGTTGGTCGATTAGCCAGGTAAAGGTCTAGATTTTTAGGTGTATAAGTATATGAACCCATGCCTGTCAAGGCACAAATAGTCTCTTTATACTCTCCAATGCCTTTACTATCATAATTTATCATGACCGCGACTAAAGGTTTGATAACAAGTTACTCAACTATGGGCACCTCCTGTTCGTCCTCATAATACATATCATCTACTGATAACACACTCATCTCTTCATGCTGCTTTATTGATTTTCCCACATCAAATTGTACTACTTTATTGTTCATCCTAAATAAGAGTTCATTCGCTCTCAAATCAATCAGCACCCTTTTTGTTGCGAGGAAAGGTCAACCCAAGATTATGGGCACCTCGAAGTCCACCTCGCAATCTAGAATGATAAAGTCTGCAGGGAATATAAAGTTAGACACCTTTACCAACTTATCATACAAAATGACAATTGGTCTCTTTATTGACCTATCCGCTATTACGAGTCTCATGTTGGTGGGTGTGGGATTTCCCAGACCCAACTTTCTATAAATAGTCAGTGGCATCAAATTAATGCTTTCTCCTAGATCATATAGTGCTTTGGTGAATTCCATTGTCCTAATTGTGCAGGTAATAGTGACTGCACCTGGGACTGGCTTCTTTTATACTAGGGTCCTTGTAGAAATAGCGCTACACAGGTGGAGATCTACCTTTAATTCGTAGCTCACCACTCATTTCTTAGTCTCAAGGTCTTTCATGAATTTTGCATATCCTGGAATTTGCTCAAGTGCTCCAACAAGGGCACATTTATTATCAATTGCTTGAGCATTGCCATGAATTTGCTAAATTTACCATCAACAACCTTTTTCTTTAATCGTTGAGGAAAGGAAGGTGGTGGTCTTGGGATAGATTTCAACACCACTTCCTCTTCCTTCTCCTTTTCTTTTTCTGAAGCATCAATAGAACTATCCAGCTTCTCAGACTCCACTGGTTTGCTTTCTTTTGATTCATCAATAACCACCTCATCATTTACAGATTTGCCCACAGAAGGGCCAGGTAAGATATTACCACTCCTAGTGGTAATCGCCATACATGAGCCATCATTCTATGGATTCTGAACCATATTACTAGGTAAAGTACCACTTTTTCTTTGGTTCAGTGTTGCAGAAAGTTGGCACATTTGCTACTCCAACTGCTTGATAGAAGTAGAGTGTGAACTAACCAACTGACTCAGGGTAGAGAATTCACTCTTCATTATGGTTACCGCTGAGCTGGTAGCCTCAACTCCCTTTAATAATTTTTCCATCATATCCTCCATTGGTATCTTTCTAAATCTAGTTGGTGCAACATACCGACTTCTAGGAGGAACATATAAACCACTCCTATTATTATTGCTTCTCCAGTTTTCTTGCTCTCAATCTTTATAATCAGTCTTTTCATAAAAGTTCCGACCTTGATTCCCTTGGCTATTGCCATAGAAACCCCCTAATTATTAACATAATTTGCCTCCTCATCTGTATCAATATCAACAGTGCACTGAGATTCCATAACTTTAACCTTTTCAATCTTGCTGGACAGCAAGTGCTTAGTCAGCAAGTCCATCTGAGTCTTTAAGTAGGCCATGTCTTGGTCTTGCTCATTTTAATTTTTGCGCTGCTCCATAGTCATACTACCAGAAACAAACGGGCTAGCTACCACAGAATCCTTGGTATGCCAAGCCCGACTCTGTTTGGTTATTCTATTCAGCATGTCTGAAGCATCTTGAAAAGAAAGGTCTATGAATGAACCACCTGCAGCATTATCTATAATTTTCTTTGTCACAGAGTTAAAAGCTCTGTACAAAGTCTCCATCAAGTGCAAGTCTATCATGTTGTGGTTCAGACATTGTGCCATCTTGTTCTTGAATATCTCCCAAGTTTCATGCAATGCTTTAGTCGAGAGCTGCCTGAAGTTATTGATTTCATCCTTTAACTCTACCCTCCTGAAGGGTGGAAAGAACCATTCTAGGAATGCCTATTTCAACTGTCTCTAGTTGGTTATAGAATCGGGCTCCAGCTTATTTAACGATATTATTGCCCCCCCAGACAGAGATAATGGAAACAATCTTAATCGAATCACATTCTAGCTCACTCCTGGATTATCAAAATATTTGAAAATAGTGATAAAGTTCACCAAGTGCATGTTCATATCATCACCAGACAAGCCTCCAATCAACCCCTTCAGATTCAGGAGTTGAATTATAGTACTTGTTATGCTAAATGTTGCACCAGGTGCGAACGGTGGAGGAATGATAGCACCCATTGCACCTGCTCTACCATTCCTTCATCATCGTCATCAACCTTGTAATGGACAGGCTGTTGACCATACCTTCCTCTGACTGGATGGTTTCTATCGAAATTTTGCTACACTGGTGCAGCAATTTGCTCAGCTCTTCTTGGGTTTTGAGGATTCAACAATTCCTTATCACCCAAGTCTTTATCATCATGGTTTGGGTGACGTACTTGTTGACCCTGGTTCTGTACGTTCACCTGAGCCCTGGCCAAGGCTGCCAGTCTGTTAGCCTCTTAATTTTCTGCCATTTTCCCGATTAGCTGAGGTTTCAGATTAATTAGTAATAACGATTCTCCAAAACTTCTTAGTTTTGGCATAATCTACAAGGAACCTACAATAAACAAAAATAACAAATAAACATAAATCTAGGAAACCTAACTAATAGTCAATTAGTGCACACAACTTTAAGTTTTCAACCATATTCCCCGGCAATAGTGCCATTTTTGATAACGCCCAAACTATACTCTTGAATGGGTGTAAGATATTGTTGTCAATATAAAACCCAACTAGGTTGGGGTCGAATCTCACAGGGAATATGGTGTAAACTTAAATCGTTTGCGATTTAATTCACTGATAGTTTATCGTTTCCTGAAATGGGGGTTTAAGTTTCACAAATGATTGTTTGTCACTTTAATTTCGATGTTTGTAACCAAGATTTTAAGAAATAACCAAAATTATGTTCACTAGGGCTTACGATACATGACAGATGCTAGAGGTGACTCAAGATTCTCAGGGTGGTTAGGATAACAAGCTATCTTTGTTGATGATATGCTCAAATATCTCTCAACCTATTTAAGCATCTAATTTCCTAATCATCTAAGACTTAGGAAATTTCTATTCACTGTCCAGATTTCACCTCAGGTTAACCAACCTTGTTACAGTTCTGATTATTAAATAAAGTATTTTCGAGTCCCTATTGATAATTCACTTCCTACTGTATATGATTTTTTTCTCAAGCAAATCAAAGTAGGTGTGCCTACTGTTTGCAGCCAACATAAGTTAATTAAAATCTCAGAATTATCAAGAAATCCTAACACCTATTAAATCTTGAGTGTTTAGCATATGTCATGACCTAACCCTAGATCCCATAATTCAGGATAATGGAGTTTAGCTACTCATGATGCAAGTAATAAGTACACGAATTGAATTCATAAATGAGAAGATTAACTTACAACGATGATGAAAATCAAGAAGTATAACTTGAACTGAACCACGGTGCAAAAATCTCAAAATATTTTAACTAGCGAGAGAGAAATATCGTATGTTTTTTGAATAAAGATCCGTCCCAAAAATATTCATCCCCCTTGAAAACCCTAAAACAAGGCTTTAAATAGTTTAACCTAATTAAGGAAATGAAATCAAAGTTATAGATTTTCCTCGGAATAGATGACGATATTCGTGATGGCTTATCATGAGTATGACGTCTTATCACAAATGTCGTCAGCTCCTCTGCACTTTTGACTTTTGCTACCTAAGGCTGATGATGATGATGATGCCTTATCACCAGCCTAATGACATGTCATTGATATCTCTATAAAACTGTCTTCAACTTCCATCTTTTATTTATGGATGACGACGCTCCTAACACCTTATCACCTGCTTGACGACGTGTCATGGATGTCATCACAAAACTATCTTTAACTTTTATCTTCTATTTAAGGATGAAGATTCTCCTGACACCTTATCAACATCCTGATGCCTTATCACAAAGTGTCGTCACAATTTTAACTCATGCGAAATATCTGGTTAATTATGATAGCCTATCACATGGCTGGCGACTTATCACAGATGTGGTCAGCCACATTTCTCTTCAGGTTCCTCCAGATTTCAACTTTTTTACTTTCATTCTTGTTGGTTTTCTATCCCATTATCTTAAACTATAAAATCAGACATAAATAAATAAAAAACAATAAAAGTTGCTTAAGATTTCACAATTATTCTTAGTTAAAGGTTTTAAATATGTTAGCAATTGCTCACAGATGAAACAACTTTTGGCTTTCCACTGGAGACTAGTGGCCAATATATGGATATTCTTAGCCCCAAAATCATGCCGGGAAAATAAGCACTGGGTTAGGGAATTTTATGCGAATCTCAATATATTAGATCTCTCTAACCTAGTGATACAAATCAGGGGTAAAAAAGTTTATTTTGGGGCTGAGTAGATTAACGGAGTTTATGTGTTGAAAAATGTGGACATAAGGTAATATGAGGCCAAGTATTGTTCTCCTAGGAGCTGGTTGGTTGAGCATCTATGCCCGGGAAGGGAGGTCCCATGGGCTACCAATTAGACTGGGATACTGATGAGTGACTTCACTGCTGAAGATAGGATCTAGTTGACCATTATTTGCAGAAGGGTCTCTCCCACTACAAACCTGACCAATGTACCTTCCATTCATGCTCAGATGATGTCCTTCATCTTGGACAACATTCCTTTGAATGTTGGATGATTTGTAGTCATGGAGATTCAACACTACAAAAACAAAGATGATCCCATGATCATGTTCTCATCCTTGATCACAGAGTTGCGTAGTTAAGCTGGGGTTGATGAGTACCCAGAGGATAGTTGGATCTCTCTCATGACCCCCATTTACCCACTAAAGATCTGAGAAAAGGGAGCTCTTGGAAAGAGCAAGAAGAGTAAGGTTGACTTGGGAAGGTTAGTGAAGGATGATATAGATTCATGCAGGCCATCCACAGTCAGACTTAGTCATCATGAGATGGATAACCCGACGAACAGTCAGACTTGCGACGGACCATTGCTCCGACTGTCGTAGACCCCGTTTAGTATTTCTAGCTCATTTTTAAAAGGGCTTTTTGGTATTTTTTAGTCTTTTATCAACTAGATATATTCCAAATAAAGTGGGTGAAGCTGTTGTGATTGGGCCTGATGCAGTATTTGAAGCTATGGAGAAAGTTAAGTTGATTAGAGAAAAGTTAAAGATAGCTTAGAGTCGTCAAAAGTCATATGCCGATGTGAGGAGAAGAGATCTTGAGATTTAAGTGGGTGATTTGGTGTACTTGAAGATTTCACCCATGAAAAGGGTGAAGAGGTTTGGTAAAAAGGGAAATCTTAGTCCCTGTTATGTTGGCCCGTATAGAGTCTTGAGCCGTGTTGGCAAACTAGCCTATGAAGTTGAGTTGCCCGCAGAGTTATTAGCTGCTCATCCTATTTTTTATGTCTCCATGCTTAAAATACATATTGGTGATTCCATTGTGGTAGATCCTTCAGAGAGTGCTAATATTTAGAACAATCTTTCATTCGATGAGAATCCCATTGAGATCCTAGATTTTCAGATCTGTAGACTAAGGAAAAAAGAGGTTCCCTTGGTCAAAGTGTTATGGCAAAACCTGTAGTTGATGGAGCTACTTGGGAGGCAGAAGCAGACATGCGAGCCAAGTACCCGCACCTCTTTTTCGCGAGTTCAAATCGATCCAAATTTTTTAATCTTCCTTAATTCAACCCTTCTAATCTAAATTTCAGCTATATATCTATTTTTCCATGAGTTGTTACAATTTTTGAGGTATTCAAGAGTTTAGAGAAATTTTGAGCCGTTTAGATAATTGCTTCAGATATGTGTACTCTATTTTTCCTGTATTCATAGTCTAACTAGCAACATTCTAAGATGAATGTTTCCAAGGGGGAGATATTGTAAGACCCCATAAAGTTCCCTCGTAGTTTGGGCCTTAGAGCGTGTCAAGTGAAGTGAAATTCTGGCCGACTATTGCAGACCCCATTCAGTATTTTTAGCCCATTTTTAAAAGGGCTTTTTGGTCTTTCCCACTCTTTTATTAACTAGATATATTCAAAACGAAGCAAATAGCTTCATTCATCATCCAAAACACAAGAGAGCTAGGGTTTCTCCCTCAAGATCAAATCAAAAACCCTTCTCCAAGAAATCAAAGAACTCATCATAGATTCTACAAATTGAATTGAGATTTAAGTTCTCCAAGTTCAAGGGGTTGCAAGAACCCTCTCTCATGAATAAAAGGAAGAGTTTAAAGCAAGCCATCCAATATCATAATCTAAGTTATGTAGGATTTTAAACATGGGTAATACTTTCACCTTTGTACCCAAAGGCTTATTTAAACTATAGTTTTCTGCAACTTATGAGATTTTACATGAAAATGAATTAGGGGTTTTCACCCATTGTTATTGGTTGCAAGCTTTTGATATTTACCATAACTTGAGAGTCTAATGGCAAGAATTTTTCATGTTTTCTTGAGAAATTGCAGTTGGGTCTATACTCCATGATTTTAATCCTTGAGAATTTAAGAGTTTCAATGTTCTAGAAATTGAAGTATATGAGTATGTTGATATTTTGAGCTAAATTGCTGTAAATTCCAGATTTCTATATGATTTATGAATCTATATGTTATCTAATATGCAGTTTGATGAGTTTTAACTTGAGATTGAATTATGGGTCACTACGCCCTACTTGAGACGTGTAATTTTATGAACTTTTGTGCTATAAGCACCCATGATTTAAGTATTTTGAGATTATTGAGAAATGTGTTTGACCTAATGGTCATAGAGCTTTGAAATCTACTTCCCTACATGAGATTACAGATTTGATTGTTGGGTTCTTATGAACCATGAGATTATTTTGAAAGTGGATTTTCATGAGATGAGCGAGATAAACTAAATGGAGTAGTATTTATCACCGAGTTGGGTAATTTACTACAGTTTTTTACTCTAGAATTACGTGCCACCATTGGTTTGAGATTTTAGGCCTAAGGCTGAGATGATTGGGCTTGAGGCTGAGATAAGTGATCACTGAGCTGAGGTTATACTCCTTGGCAAGAGTATGATGCCTCTCCCCAATGTGAGGTTTCTTCCTTAGGAGGACAAGACATTGGATTCTATGTAGCTCGCATGGTTTATGTCGGTTAAGAGAACCTCCCTAATCTAAAGTATTTTCCATTGAGATATAATATTTTCCCTAAAGCTTTGAGATGAGATATTTTCTAAAGTGAATGAATTGCTTTTGAGTATTTTCCAAAGAAGGAGCTAGTTTTCTCTACTAATACGAGTTGATCACTGATTTTCAAACCAAAGTTATATGATTTTGAGTTTCAAGTGTTTCATTTCAAAAGAGTTATAAGTTCTTGAGCGTTAAAGGAGTTTTACTCTCCATGAGATATATGCATGAGTTAAAAGTATTGTTTAAAGTTTTCTTCAGCCTATGAGTAATGAGAATAATAAAAAAGTACAAATTTTAAAGCCAAAGTATAATAACTCATGAGATTTGTGTTATATGCTTTATTCTACATGATTTATGAGCTTTACATTTTAGATTTATTCAAGCCATGTGAGTCATTCCTATTTGCATGCATGATTTGATTAAAGAGTATTGATATTGTTTTATGTAAATGCATACACCCCCACATACTTGGTACATTCCCAAGTTGTTATACACATATACCTCTATGTGCTACATTTTTGTATAATGTAGGTTCAGGTGCTCATTCCCAGCCTTGTCAGTGATTTTCGAATACTTTTGTCTACATCTCCCTAGTAGTGTGTCCTCATGGTTCTAGGAACTATATTCAGAAATTTTATTACTCGAGTTTTTATGTTATTACTTTCAGTTTAGTTTGAGTCAGTTGGGGACCTGTCCCAACTACTCTCGAGTTCATGGAGTTGTAGAGGCTTTGTCAGACTAGTTATCAGATTGTGGTTGTATTGACATTTTCATTTTTGTGGTTGTTTCGATTGAGTATTACCTGTGTATTTCCTTTTTTTTGATATGACAGTGCCAATGTTTTGTATATTTATTCTTAAATGAGTTATTATAGGATGTGATAGACTCAAAGGGTTAGCTTGGGGCTACTTGTAGCCCCAAGCACCGTGTGACATCTCGAGAGGTGATTTTGGGTTGTTACAAACTTTGTATCAAAGCCTAAGGTTTTAAAGGAGTCCTATGGAGTCTGAAAAGCCTTGTTGAGTAGTGTCTTGTTCATCAGTGTGTAGCGCGCCGCATCTATGAGTAAGGGGCTACAAGACGTTTTAGGAAAAAATTGTTTATTTCTTTTAGATTCCATCGTGCGTATAGTTGTCCCTCTCATCTAATAATTCGTGCTCTCTTATTTCAGAAAATGCCTCTCCAAAGAGTGAATATCCATAGAAACAATGATGAACCCTCACCTGTTGAGTTTTGGGTGACCTTTCAGGCGTTATCCCAAGTATTCACCGCTAATGTTTGGACCAATAACCAGGTTGCAGTTGAAAAGTAGTAGAGAGGTGATGTAGATACTTTTAGGATCCGTGATTTTACGTGGATGAATCCGCCAGAGTTTTATGGGTCCTAGGCAGGGAAGGACCCACTGTTGCACCTTAAGGAGGTAAGAAAGATTACGCAGGTGATGCATATTTCTAAGGATGAAAATTTGAGTTGGCATCTTACAGGTTGAAGGACATAGCTTATGACTGGTTTGTATAGTGGAGGAGGGGTAGAGGTGAGGATGCTGCTCCTATGACTTGGCAGGTATTCCAAGATGCATTTTTGGACAAGTTCTTTACACTTGAGATCAGTGAAACAAAGATTGAGGAGTTTATGAACATGTGGCAAGGCTCCATAACTGTTAAGGAGTACTGCTTAAAGTTCAACCAGTTGGCCAAGTATGCTCCTGATTTGATTTCTAACACCCGAGCTAGTATGAGCAAGTTCGTGACAGGTGTTTCTGGTTTGGTGCTAAAAGAGTGTAGGACTGTGATGCTGCATAGGGATATGGATTTTTCTAGGTTGATAATGCATGCACAATAGATAGAGGTGGATAAGATTAAAGAGAGAGACAGTGTAAGGGGTAACAAGAGGGCTAGATTTGAGCAGCATAAGTATAGTCAGGCAAGGTTCCATAAAGGAAACCACCCTCAGTTTCAGAGACGTCCATCTATTCCAGTGCCTTCATTAGATAGTGCTCCTATGCCTAGAGGTAGCAGGAGCAAGGAAGTAGGTCTTTTATGTCTAGGTCACAGAATAGTGTTGGCAACAGGCCCCGTTATCCTTTTTGTGCTAAGTGTGGTAGGGATCATCTCGGTGAGTGTTTCACAGATTTGAGGGGTTGTTTTAGTTGTGGCAAGCAAGTCCACAGACTTAGAAATTGTTCGTATGCTAGGTAGGGGGATAAAGATGCCCTACCTCAGGCATAGACTACTAGTACACCAGCTCCTGTCCCTCATCCCGCCCCTGTTTAGGTCACTTCATCTAGCACTGTTCGCGGTCAACACCATAACAGATTCTATGCCTTACCATCTCATCAGGAGCAGGAGGACTCTCCTGATGTTGTTACCGGTATGCTCCGTGTCTTTTTTCTTGATGTTTATGTGTTGTTGGACCCTTGGTCAAGTCTCTCTTATGTGACCTCACTTGTGGCTGTGAATTTCAAAATGAGTCCTGAAAAGATTCCTGAGCCTTTCCTAGTTTCTACACTAGTAGGGGAATCAGTTATTGCTAAACAAGTGTATAGATATTGTGTTGTTACTATTCTTCATAGAGTCATACTTGCTGATTTGATAGAGTTAGACATGGTGGATTTTGACCTTATTCCTGTTATGCATCTATAGACTGTCGTACCCATGTGGTTAAGTTTCAGTTCCCTAATGAGCCAATTTTTAAGTAGTCCGAGAGTTCGGTATCTTCCAAGATTTATTTTATCTCCTATCTCAAAGCCAAAAAGCTAATATCCAAGGATTGCATCTATCACCTTCTTATAGTGAAAGACACTAAGTTCGAGGCTCCAACTATTTAGTTAGTCAAAATTGTCAATGAGTTTCCAGATATTTTTCCAGAAGATCTCCCAGGGGTACCTCCCGATAGAGATATAGAATTCGAGATTGACCTTCTTCCCAACACTTGTCCCATTTCTATTCCACCATACTGTATGGCACCTACTGAGCTTAAATAGTTGAAAGAGCAACTCAAAGATCTTTTAGACAAAGGTTTCATAAGGCCTAATATTTCTCCTTGGGGCGTACCTGTTCTATTCATGCAGAAGAAATATGGTTCTTTGCGTATGTGCATTGCCTATCATCAGCTTAACAAGGTCATGGTAAAAAATAAGTATCCTCTTCTAAGAATTGACGACCTGTTTGATCAGTTGTAAGGTGCAAGTTATTTCTCCAAGATAGACCTTAGATCCGGCTATCATCAACTTAAAGTGAGGGAATGTGATATTCCAAAGACAGCATTTCGAACCCACTATGGCCACTTTGAGTTTCCATTCATGTCTTTCGGGCTAACCAATGCCCCAATAGCTTTTATGGACCTCATGAATCGAGTGTTCAAGCAATACCTTGATATGTTTGTCATAGTATTCATAGATGACATCCTTGTCTACTCCCACAGTGAGCATGATCATGCAGATCATCTTAGAATTGTCTTGCAAACTCTTAGAGGTCACCAGTTGTTTACCAAATTCAATAAGTGTGAACTTTGGCTAAGGTTTGTAGCCTTTTTAGGTCATATATTTCAGCCGAAGGTATTAGAATTGATCCCCAAAAGATAGAAGCGGTAATAAATTGGCCTAGACCTATATCTCTATATGATATTAGAATTTTCTTGGGTCTAGCGGGCTACAACCGATGTTTTGTTAAAGGTTTCTCATCTATTGCGTCTCCCATTACACAGTTGACCCAAAAAAAAGTTAAGTTCCAATAGTTGGATTTTTGTTAGAAGAGTTTTCAGGACTTGAAGACTCGAGTTACTTCATTCCCTGTGTTGACTTTGCCTAATGGTATAGATGGTTTTGTGGTGTATTATAATGCCTCTAGAATTGATTTAGGTTTTGTGTTGATGCAAAGAGGTAAGGTTATAGCCTATGACTCTAGACAATTAAAGCCGCATGAGAAGAATTACCCAACCCATGATCTTGAGTTAGCTGATGTGGTCTTTGCTTTGAAAATATGGAGACACTATCTTTATGGTGTTCATGTTGATGTGTTTACTGATCATAAGAGCCTACAGTTTGTGTTTACTCAGAAGGAGTTGAATCTTAGGCAAAGGAGGTGGTTAGAGTTGTTAAAAGACTATGATATGAGTGTGTTATATCACCCAGGAAAGGCCAATGCAGTGGCGGATACCCTTAGCAGATAGTTTATGGGTAGTGCTACTCATGTAGAGGAAGGTAAGAAAGAGTTAACTCGTGATATGCATTGTGTATCCAGATTAGGTGTTAGGTTGCTTGATTCAGTTGAGGAAAGTACTTTGGTGCAAAGTAGTTCTGGATCCTCTTTAGTTTTGGAAGTTAAGGAGAAGCAAGATAGAGATCCTAGTTTGGTCAGACTGAAGGAGACAGTTAAGGACCAAAAGGTAGAGGTTTTATCCCAAAGGGGAGATAAAGTGTTGAAATTATAGGGTAGATTGTGCATTCTGTGTGTTAATGATTTGAGGAAGATAATTATGGATGAAGCGCATGTAATGCGGTATTTTAGTCACCTCGGCACTACCAAGATGTACCGCGACTTGCGGGAAATCTATTGGTAGAATGGTATGTAGAAGGATATAACTGAGTTTGTAGTAAGGTATGCAACGTGCCAACAGGTTAAGGTAGAACACCAAAGACCTAGTGGTGTGATGCAAGAGTTTAGTATACCCACTTGAAAGTGAGAGATGGTGAATATGGACTTCGTGACAAGGTTACCTCTTTCACGTCGTCATCATGATTCTATTTGGGTTATTGTAGACAGGCTGACTATGTCCGTGTACTTCTTGCTCGTGCATACATCGTATATAGTGGAGGATTATGCTATATTGTATATCCAAGAGTTAGTCAGGCTACACGAAGTTCCTTCGTCTATCATTTTGGATTAGGGTACTCAATTTACTTCTCAATTTTTGAGGGCGTTTCAGCAGGGTCTTGGTACCTAAGTTCTTTTGAGTTCTGCTTTTCATCCGCAGATAGATATTCAGGCTGAAAGGACCATTCAGACCCTAGAAGATATGTTGAGGGAATGTTTTCTTTATTTGAAAGGTAGTTGGGATGAGCATTTGCCATTGATAGAGTTCGCCTATAAAAATAGTTACCATGCTAGCATCATGATGGCACCATTTGAGGCCTTGTATGGTAAAAGATGTAGATCACCCATAGCTTGGTTTGAAGTGGGTGAAGCTTCTGTGATTGGGCGTGATGCAGTGTTTGAAGCTATGGAGAAAGTTAAGTTGATTAGACAAAGATTGAAGATAGCTCAGAGTCATCAAAAGTCCTATGCCAATGTAAAGAGAAGAGATCTTGAGTTTGAAGTGGGTGATTTGGTATACTTGAAGATTTCACCCATGAAAGGGGTGAAGAGGTTTGGTAAAAAGGGAAAACTTAGTCCCCGTTATGTTGTCCCGTATAGAGTCTTGAGCCGTGTTGGAAAAGTAGCCTATGAGGTTGAGATGCCCGCAGATTTGTTAGCTGTTCATCCTATTTTTCATGTCTCTATGCTTAAAAAGCATATTGGTGATTCCATTATGGTAGATCCTTCAGAGTGCTGATATTCAGAATAGTCTTTTATTCGATGAGATTCCTGTTAAGATCTTAAATTTTCAGATTTGTAGACTGAGGAACAAAGAGGTTCCCTTAGTCAAAGTGTTGTAACGGAACCAGTCAGTTGAGGGCGCTACTTAGGAGGCATAAGAAGACATGCGAGCCAAGTACCCACACCTTTTTTTTGTGAGTTCAGATCGATCCGAAGGTATTATTCTTCCTTAATTCATCCCTTCTAATCTAAAGGCAAAAACTCCTTTCCCTAGCCCATCGCGATCAAGGCAGAAACTCCCTTTCCTGGCCCAAGTACGACGGCTAGGATAACGGAACGCCAAAGCTATGATGGACCGTCACTGAGATTGTTGCCACTAAGGCAGTCTGGTTTCATCCTGGCCATCGTGCGATGGATGATTTGATAGACCGTCGGACCTGCGATGGACCGCCAATCCGACCATAGCATCGAGGTAGTATGTCCCTTTTCTGGTCATCGTGTGATGGATGACCCGACAGACCATCGGACTTGTGACGGACTATCGCTCCTACCATCGCAGACCCCGTTCAGTATTTTTAGCTTATTTTTAAAAGGGCTTTTTGGTCTTTTCCACTCTTTTATCAACCAGATATATTCCAAATGAAGTAAATGGCTTCATTCATCATCCAAAACACAAAAGAGCTAAGGTTTCTCCCTCAAGATCAAATCTAAAACCCTTCTCCAAGAAATCTAAGAACTCACGATGGATTCTACAAATTGAGTTAAGATTTAAGTTCCTCATGTTTGAGAGTTGCAAGAACCCTCCCTCAAGAGTAAGAAGAATAGTTTAAAGAAAGCTTGTTCATCCAATATCATAATCTAAGTTATGTAGGATTTTAAACATGGGTAATACTTTCACCTTTGTGCCGAAAGGCTTATTTAAACTATAGTTTTTTGCAACTTATGAGATTTTACATGAAAATGAATTAGGGGTTTTCACCCATTGTTATTGGTTGCAAGCTTTTGATATTTCCCATAACTTGAGAGTCTAATGGCAAGAATTTTTCATGTTTTCTTGAGAAATTGCAGTTGGGTCTATACTCCATGATTTTAATCCTTGAGAATTTAAGAGTTTCAATGTTCTAGAAATTGAAGTATATGAATATGTTGATATCTTGAGCTAAATTGCTGTAAATTCCAGATTTCTATATGATTTATGAATCTATATGCTATCTAATATGCAGTTTGATGAGTTTAAACTTGAGATTGAGTTATGGGTCAGTACGCCCTACTTGAGACGTGTAATTTTATGAACTTTTGTGCTATAAGCACCCATGATTTAAGTATTTTGAGATTATTGAGAAATGTGTTTGACCTAATGGTCATAGAGCTTTGAAATCTACTTCCCTACATGAGATTACAGATTTGATTGTTGGGTTCTTATGAACCATGAGATTATTTTGAAAGTGGATTTTCATGAGATGAGCGAGATAAACTAAATGGAGTAGTATTTAGCACCGAGTTGGGTAAGTTACTACGGTTTCTTACCCCAGAACTACGTGCCACCATAGGTTTGAGATTTTGGGCCTAAGGTCGAGATTATTGGGCCTGAGACTGATATAAGTGATCACTGAGTTGAGGTTATACTCCTTGGCAAGAGTATGACGCCTCTCCCTAATGTGAGGTTTCTTCCTTAGGAGGACAATACATTGGAATCCATGTAGTTCACATGGTTTATGTCGGTTAAGAGAACCTTCCTAAACTAAAGTATTTTTCGTTGAGATAGAATATTTTCCATAAAACTTTGAGATGAGATATTTTCTAAAGTGAACGAATTGCTTTTGAGTATTTTCTAAAGAAGGAAGTAGTTTTCTCTACTAATACGAGTTTATCACCATTTTCATACCAAAGGTATATGATTCCTAGTTCCAAGTGTTTGAGTTCAAAAGAGTTATATGTTCTTAAGCGTTAAAGAAGTTTTACTCTCCATGAGATATATGCATGAGTTGAAAGTATTGTTTAAAGTTTTCTTCAGCCTATAAGTAATGAGAATAAGATAAGAGTACAGATTGTAAATCCAAAGTATAATGACTCATGAGATTGGTGTTACATGTTTCATTCTACATGATTTATGAGCTTTACATTTTAGACTTATTCAAGCCATGCGAGTCATTCCTATTTGCATGCATGATTTGATTAAAGAGTATTGATAATGTTTTATGTAAATGAAAACACCCTCACATACTCGGTACATTCCTAAGTGGTGATCCACATGTACGTCTATGTGCTACATTGTCTTATAATGTAGGTTCAGGTGCTATTCCCAGCCACGTTAGTGATTTCTGAGTACCTTTGTATACATCTCCCCAGTGGTAAGTCCTCATGGCTCGAGGAACTATCTTTATACATTTTAGTACTTGAGTTTTTATGTTATTACTTTCAGTTCAGTTTAAGTCAGTTGGGGACCTGTCCCAATGGCTCTCGAGTTCATGGAGTAGTAGAAGCTTTGTCAAACTAGTTATCAGATTGTGATTGTGTTGAGATTTCTATTTTTGTGGTCGTTTGTAACGAGTATTAACTTCGTATTTCCTTTCATTTGATATGACAGTGCCAGTGTTTTATATATTTCTTCTTGAATGAGTTATTTTGGGAAGTGATAGGCTCAAAGGGTTAGCTTGGGGCTACTTGTAACCCTAAGCACCCTGTGACATTCGGGAGGTGATTTTGGGTCGTTACAATGATATCAGGGTAGGTTTAGCGGGATTCATAGTAGCTCTCAGTTTAGAGGCAATGGTTCTCTGGCCCTCCACATCATCCATATCAATATCAAGGTCAGTATAGTAGACCTGTTTAGGTCACGCTTTAGAGATAGAGGCTAGTCCAGCTCCAATAATTATCCTAGGCAGGGTCATGGTTAGTCATTTAGGGGTCCATCTTCTGGATACTCTAGTCATGGTGGTTATTTTGAGTTAGCCAAATTTTTTAGATACAGTCCAATGTCTGGGGCATGTTATTGTTATGGAGCCTTTGGTCAATTCTCGAGTGAGTGCCCCTATTCTTAGAGTGATTTTTCCTTCTGCTTAGAGTGTTCTACCTATTAGGGTAGTTCATACCCTATCTAGAGGTGGTATGCATGGTTATAGGAGATCTGTAAGGAGCCCAACCAGGTGGCGAGTATGGTTAGTTGTAAGTAGTACCTACTAGACTCGAGGCTTAGTCTTTGAATTCTACTATCACAGGTTAAATTTTGGTATGTGATCAGTTGGCTTTTGCTTTATTTGATCCAGTATTATCACGACCCAAAACTACCCCCCAGTCACAACACGGTGCTTAGAACCACAAGTGATCCCAAGATAACCATGCTTTGGCATGATACTTGAGAAACTAATTTAATATATATATATGAACGCTAAATAACTGAATAGAAGAATGATCAACATGAGATAGGTTGTTTCAATACATAACTGATCAAATTTAACAACACTGAAGTCTACGAGAAAGAGAAACTTAATTTACAAATACTGACTGGCCATCTATGAAGCCTATACTATACTGACTACAAATAGTTAGGACGTGACCCCCAAAAAACCCTACTCAATACATAAGAATAATGGAAATAAAATACAGGAATTATAACTGACTTGAGTGCCAAAATAAGAGAACTTATCACCTACTAGTTAATTGCTGACAACTATCTAATCTTGGTGTATGGGCTATAGATGGTACCTACATTATGAAGGAATGTAGCCACAAATGCATATATGTGATCAGTACTCTAGAATGTAATGAGTATATAGGACATGAACTAAACATGGAAATACTTAATGTATGCTTTAAAACTGATGACATAGGCTATTTGCTGAAATATGCATTTAAATCTTGAATGTACATAAAATTTGTAAGACATAGTAAAATTTCTAAATAATGAGCTGAAAACATTATTGTAAGCTGGGAAAAAAATAGAAACATGAGTACCATATATAAATCTCAAGTTAAATTTGAATAGGTTGTAAAATCATATCACAGATCATGTATGAATGTTGAGCATGAATGCATGAACTTGTAAAATAATTGCAAAACCAAGTATAAACATGTACTGAAATGATCTAAATAATTGAATAACTGATATTTGAATAATTGAATAACTGAGTAACTGATATTAGTACACTTGGTTATAGAAACCTAAATTGACGTACTCTGAATACTAAACTGTGACTGTGGGAGGTATCATGTAACCAACATGCCCTGATCGGAGCTAATCGAGGTCAAACCTATAACCCCAGTTGGAAGGGTGTCAGTACCTTGCAAGGTACTAACACTGGCTGTGTGGATCCACTAATCTAATGTCCTGAAGGACTAGGGTGTCAATCCTTTACGGGAGGGTGACGCCTAAGAGAGTGTAAGTCCTCTACCGGTGGGTGACTTCTCATAACCTACACTGGCTACTTAGTTCTAAAACTTCTGGACTGCTACTAAAAGTTTCAGTCCTCTACTGGGGGTAAGCCTTCATCCCTAGGTTCATTTTGTGCTAAATCCTACCCCAACTGAACTGACACTGGTACTGATTTAAGTTAAATAGACTTTAACTTATAATTATTAAACGTGAATTTTATAATTTGAATATGATGATAAAATCATAATCTGACTAACATGAAACTTGAAAATCTTAAACATGAGTAAACATATAGGTATCGGATATTCATAACCTTCCAGCACTGAATAATACTTTAAATACAAAATCATCATTTAAAACACTATAAGGGAATTCATGATATAGAGACCCAAAACATAGAATATATCAATAACTAATGAAAATCATGATTATAGGTACGGGAATATGTTAAACTTGTATTAACAACGTGGTCATATGGTTTTATTTCATAACTTGAGAAACTGACATGTAATTAACAGAACATGAAAAAAGGTGATTGAAATTAAATGCATGTAATAACATAATTCACATGGGGAAACATCTTGGCATGGCCTCAATTCAAAACAACTAAGAAAAGATAGATTAAATTCATAGTTAACATAGATATTTTCATAAAGAGGATAAAATTCATACTTGAACAAAAGTGGATTTCGGGACTCAATGGGTGGAAGGAACCCATTGATAAATACCCCACATACCTGGACTTGTTGATTTCTTTAGGGACATTTGAGTTAGGAGCCCTTGAGGTTGAATTTTTTAGAAAAACCCTTATTTCGGTATTCTTAAGAGCTTAGGATGAAAATATCATATATTTGATGTGTTTTGGGGGTAATGGGAAGATAAAATCATGTTTATATCAGTCATAGGTTAGTTTAGGATGATTTAGGGTTTAAATGACTTGTTTACCTTGAAAAATTGAAGAGCAACACATGTTTTAACATTTCGGAACAATATCATTCTAAAAAATGTAGAGTCTCAGGTCCGTGTCACACTGCAAAACATGGATCCTAAGTTCTGTGCCACACTGAAATCGAGGACCCTCACTGGTTTCTCATGAAAATGCTCATAACTTTTTGCTTGGGTATCGAATTAAGGAAAATAAGATGCATTGGAAATAAGACTCAATTATATATAATTTGATGGGTTTTTAGATTAAAAATTTCATATATTCAAGAAGTTATAAATGTTCAAAGTTGACCTTGTAGGATCGAATATCTAAATTTGGTCGAATCAAAAACTCTTAACTCAACTTTGCTCCAAGTGTTTCCTACGAACATTTTTCACCTCAAAATAAACATTCACACTAGGATAATGATCATGACACATATATTCATATAAAAATCATGGAATTAGAATTTATATATGTAGTTACGGTGGTTTAGATTCTAGCCCAAAAATGCAGGGTGTTACAGGGATCCAGTTATTCTTGTATGTCTTTCTATTATGCTCCATAGTTAGAATTATCTTATGATTCATTATCTATTCTGATTATGTGTATATAACCCTACAAGAGATTCTTTAGTAGTGGATAGGGTTTCAGATCATGTATTGTGACTATTTAAAAGCTTGGTACTCATGCTGATCTTATTATCTTAGACATGGTGGATTTTGATGTGATTCTGGGCAAGGATTTGTTAACCTACTATCATGTGGTCCTGGATTATTTTGATAAGGTCGTTCCTTATCTATGCTTGACATAGCCTCGATCATATGAAAGGGAGCTATTAGCCATGAGCTGATGAGGATTATTTCTTATATTCATTCTAAGAGGCTTATTTTAAGGGTTTGTAAGTCTTATATCACTTATATTTGTAATGTTAGTGTGGAGAGAGTCCATCGACTGAATCTGTTCCTATAGTTTATGAGTTTCCTGATGTTTTCCCTATCGATCTACCTAGCCTTCCTCCCGAGCATAGTATTGAGTTTGTTATTGATCTTGAGTTGAGAACCTAACTTATTTCTATGGAACCTTACCATATGGCTCCTCCCGATGTTAAGGAGCTAAATTCTCAGCTTCCAGATTTTCTTGGTAAGGGTTTCATTAGATCGAGTGTGTCTTCATTTATTTGTGAAGAACAAAGATGGCTCCATGTGTATGTGTATTGATTATAGGCATCTTAATAAGGTGACACTGAAGAACTGTTATCCTTGACTCGCATTGATGATTTATTTGACCAGCATTAGGGAGCAGTGGTGTTCTCTAAGATTGATTTGAGGTCCAATTACCATCAGTTGAGGATTCAGGCCGAGGATATTATGAAGATAGCCTTTAGGACCCGTTATGATCATTATGAGTTCCTAGTGATGTATTTTGGGTTGACTAACGCCCCAACCATATTTATAGATTTAATGAATTGCATATTTTGCCCTTATTTGGATTTTTTTGTTATTGTGTTCATTGACGACATCCTTGTACATTCAAGGAGTAGAGATGAGCACATTCAACATTTGAGTATTGTGCTCCAGACTTTGAGAGATAATATGCTTTTAGAAAAGTTCTCTAAGTGTGAGTTTTCATTTGAGTCAGTGACATTCCTTGGGCATGTGGTTTCTAAGGATGAGATTATGGTAGACTGGGAAAAGATTGAGGCTATTCATGATTGGGATAGACCTACATCTCCTATTGAGGTTCATTGCTTCATTGGTTTGGTATTATAGATGATTCATTAAGAGTTTTTCTACCCTTGCAGTGTCGATGACGAAGTTGACTCGGAAGGAGGTTCCTTTTTGATAGTCTGAGGAGTGTGATTCAAGCTTTGAAAATCTCAAGGGACTTTGCACTTCAGCTCCTATCTTAGCTCTTCCTATTGAGATATTTATACAACTCTGTAGCATGGAACATCGACATACAAATCATAAGCTAGGATAGAATTACTAGTCTTTAGGCAATGCAACTTCTTACTTTCAAGCTTAGCAACACTTCTCAAATACTCCATCAACTATACTATTTCCCTTAAATACCTTACTCATTTGATTCAACTTATAATTCTCTCATGTGCATTGATAAATCCATCTACTAAAGTCTAAACTGAACTAAATTTTTTCACCATGATCAAGCCTAACTCGAAATCACAAGGTACACCACGACACACCATAATATTAGTCTTAACCACATGATTCAATCTTCTATGGCCTTTTTAGAGCTCACCCCTAAGCATAACATGCCTTACCACTTCATTGACTAACTCAGAACTCCTACTATGGATTCACTAGAGCATATTGCATTCATCCACTTACATCCCAACATGACATTCAAGTCTATCATTATAATCACAAATGAACTTCAAGGAAAACACCTATACAGGAATACCTATCGTATTCTCTAAACCTCTTTCAACAACAACTTTCTTGAACCATGCTTAATATGACATACCCAAAATTCTCAACTAACTATGACACATACCAAATATTTACCTCAATTTTCCTCCAGCCTTTAGCTTTACATAGAAACGCATAAATAATCTTTCTAATGAGGGTCATCAACTCCCTCTCATCTAAACCATTTCTTATCCATTATCATCACCACAATCTTAAAATAGGAAGAGATCACCAAAGTGCTAACGCATAAGGACCTGAAGCACGAAAGAATACTATACATAACTTTAACACTTAACTAAGGCCTAAGGAATAGAATGTCAAATGCATGGATTCATTAAAGAGATCTAAACTGAGGACCTACATGATATAATGTGAATTTTACTAGTATCATGAGTTCTGAGATCTGACATACTCTAAAACATGAGTTCATACTTATCATAATCTATTCAACATAATACTGACATCACAAAGTGAAGTTGTTACTTACTTACTAGAAGCTGAGAATGAACTTGAGTATGCATGAAGTGTATAAGCATTGGCCTTTGGCATGGATATATCACGCAAGACATGAATTTGGTATGATAATGACTGAAGTCCAAGGAATACTCTGGATTAAGAAGGGATCACTACCTCATCACAACTCTTATTGACATTCATCACTATTAAATTCTCAAAACTTGATTTGGTTCTTCACTCTACCATATCCCCCTTAGATCATAGATGACATTTTAAGTTTATGGGTCTACTCCATATCCTCGAGACTGAGCCATAATTTCTTTACTCTAACAGTCTACATATGAATGCTCACTCACCTGTATAAACTATATCTAGACAATACTAACTTCCTTCTTGGACACTCTCTTAATACATACCACCTTTAATCTCCCTTAGCTTCAATAATCATCATTATATACTTACACTCTATTAACTTAACAAACATACCTACCTCACTAAACACATACTTAGCCTCACTAACTTAAATCATACCAAAAGGCTCAGCATAATTTATCTATAGCTCCATAACATAACCATTAAGACTACCATATACTATATGACTAGCCTTATTCATACTTAAAACCTCACGAACATTATCTAAGCACACATGACACTTAATAATCTTAGAAACTAATTCAATCCCAATATCACCTTGGGTACACCTATGCATCATACCTACAACATCATACTTAATTACAAACAAACAAACTTAAACTCGTGTATGCACTGTTCAAGCTTACTAGATCACTTCCATATAACTAGCATCACTAACCAAGCAATCATTATTTCGACCTTGATGATTGTTTACTGTTCAAACTTAGTGTCTAGTTCTAGGCATGATTAACAACACAACCTCACATACTATTCTTGCTTGAAAGCTATATAATAAACACCAAGAAACACTAGTCCACTAGAACCTCATAGCATCGACAATCAATCATAATATTATGATATACCGTATAAAAATCTATTAGTACATCCTCCTTATACACATTACTACTATTTACCCATCTATACCCTAAATTACTTTCATAGCTCTATAAGTTTCAACTAAACCCCTTTTGAAACCTCAAGGGAAGCCTAAATTAACAATACTCAACCACCAAATACTTCATTAATAACCTATACTTTTCTAACACAATAAATATAACTCCTTTCCTACTTCAAGCAAACAACAATTCACCATAACTAATAAGTCCTTTTTTACCCTCCACCAAGGAACCTGTACCACCTTTATTACCCTTAAACTAACATATAAAGACATATTACTTTACTACTAACTCGTGCATCTACAAAAGTTCATCTATATGCATTCAATCAATCGTCATCACTGCCTTTCTTGCCACTACACTTCTATACCCATACTTCCAACTATAAGAAGGTTTTTCTACTTATGAATCATAATACTCCGGTTGTAATACCTCTCAAATGAAAACTTTATTTAACAATCTAGGTTCATAATATCTCCTCTCGAGCACTATCTGTATTGAAGGGTTAATGAGGAATCTAAATACATATCTTCTTCTATCTTAACTGCATAACTCACATAGATGAGGACAAAATACTTTATCTGAAGGAACTTATAACACACTATCGAGCTCCTCTCAATCACCTTGTGTGACTTTTGAAGTTACTGATAGTAAATTTGAGAGCATCATCTTGGGAGGAATTGGGATCTAGTACTTATTTTACCTCAAAAAGCCATAGATGGAGAATTATGGAGTAATACAGAAACTGAAAGAAGTTTAAGAAAGAACAACTTTACTGCATGATCTAGAGTATAAAAGAAAGGAGACATTTCTTAAATATCCTGTTACGTTTCAAAGAAAAGTACAGACATCTCAGTACCGTTCCACAAGACTCTACTTGACACGGATTCATCGACACCCTAGGACACTTGAGTATTGTGCTCTAATACAAAGTTTGTAATGCCCTGAGAGTACCCCCTGGAGGTCACATGGTGCTTAGGACCACAAGTGATCCCAAGCTAGCCCTTGTGATGGCATAACTCATGAGCAACTAAATAAAATACATAAATCTGAAATAAATAAGCGAAAGAAATGTATTTAGTTGAACATCTTCAAACAAAACTATTAAAATAATTACAACTATGGTTATATAAAACAAAACTGAAATCAAATACATCAAATCTACTGACTGTCTATGAAGCCTCTATTAATATTGACCATAGGTAGCCAAGACATAACCACCAGCTATCCCAAATTAATACGATGAATAAAGAAAACAATATTCTACTCGAACTATGCTTAACTAATGCCCTCGAATAAAAAAGACTCAGCACCTGCTGACTGAAAGCTACACACTGTCTTATTACGAGGTGTGGGCTACAACTGGTACCTACATTATGAGAAAATGTAGCGCATAGACATATGTGTGGATCAATACTTTTGGAATGTACTGACCATGTGGGGGTGAATGCATAAGTAAAAAAAATAACTCAATGTACTTATAGATTTTCAAATACTGCATGCTAAATGTAAATGGATAACCTTGAGCTTGAATAAACAAAGCTGTGAAATCGTAAACATAAGTAGTAAAGCATAATAATAAACTTTCTGATCCACAACACTTAGTTCTAAAATCTTTTTTTTATTTTGTCTTAAAGAGGTTCTTCTAATTGACATACACCATGTGAGATATCATGGTGTCCAATTTCTTGTCCTCCATAGGGAAAATCTCACATTGGGGAGAGTCGTCCTACGTTTGCCATTAAAATAAAACCTAATTTAAAGTGATCACTAGTTGTAACTTCATCTAAATTGGAAATAAGCTGAACCTATGTTGGCTCATAGTTCTAGGGTATATGACCATGGACGCAGGCCTAACTTAGAGATAAATGCTACTCCCTTATTACTTAATGCTCATACTATAGGAAATCCACCTAAAAATAGCATAAGGGTTTATAATGAAAACCAGTTATGCTTCTCTTTGCTTTAAACTGTAATCAAAATAACAAATGTGGATTCCATATCTTAGCTTAATATCAAAAGATCAATCTTTCTTTAAATCTTGGTATAAACCCATCAAAGAAACTTAAGATCATAGTCTTCTTGAAATCTCAAACTCATTCTTGGTATAAAATTATCAAATAAAACTTAAGAGCATGATTTTCTAGAAATCTCAACACTTAAACTTAGGTCTTAAAACCCATGCTTTAAACTAATGACAATTCACAACAAAACTTCATGTTCAATATAAATCTTGAAATACTTTAACAATCTGAAGTCAAGAGAGTACAATCTCATTCATAATATAAATCTCATAAGTTAAATCATAAACATAAGCACATCATGATATACTTACACCTTTAAATCTCATGATAATCACATGCTTCAAGAATATAAAACTTGGGTATGAACCCTAATTCAAAAAAAGTAACTAGAATCATAAGATCATGCAATTTAGGCACAAGAGTGAAAGGATACCCTTGTTCATAACCGCACATACCTTAATTGGTTTGATTTGAAATTAAAAGCTTGACTTGGAAGCCTTGGGAATGTTCTTGAATGCTTTTCTTGAACTTCTTGGATTAGAGAAATTAGATTCTTGCTTATCTTGAAGAAGGAGTAATGGATTTCTTGGTATTCTTGAGGGGAGGTTAGGGTTTTAGTGGAGAGAAAAAGTGAATAATGAGGCAACTAATTCTCCTTGGGGATCTAAATATTGTGTTTTGGATGGTATTGGGTGAGGAAAAATGATCTAATTTCCCTTGAATATGGGAAACAAATCTGAAAAAATAAGAGAGCATGTTATGGAGCGTGCATCACGGGCTCTAGAGCTCCAAAATGGAGTGTGCGCCGTAGGGTCATCGCATGCTACTGCTGTTTTGGACTTCCAAAACATGCCCTTACACTCGTCTAAAAATTCCAAAACTTAACTGAGATGTACCTTTGACACACCTGATCATAAACAACTTTAAAATCGACATTCTAAGGCCGGGAAGGTCGAGAATAAAATCATCAAAGTTTAGGAGCTTTAGAAATGACTAAGTCCGAACACTTAGTGAAATATTGTAAGTCTTGAACCCTTCTAATATAAAATAATGAGCTGAATTGGGATAAGATATTGCGGGGTATTACACTTCTGTTGATGGTTTAGGTTGTGTATTAATACATCAGGATTGTGTTTTTGCTTATGTGTCGAGGCCATTGAAGGTGAACGAGTGTAACTACCCTACTCATGATTTAAAGTTATGGTGGTAGTTTTCATCCTTAAGATTTGGAGGCATTGTCTCTATGATATGCATCCAGAGATCTTCATAGATCAGTATTGTCTTCAATATCTTATAACCTAGGGTAACGCCCCAAAAATGGGTCCCGAAATGTCACACGGTGCTTAGGGCTACAAGTAGCCCCAAGCTAACCCTTTGAGCCTATCACTTCTCATAATAACTCATTCAAGAAGAAATATACCAAAAACTGGCACTGTCATATAAAATAAAAGGAAATATGAAGGTAATACGTTGTCCAAACGACCACAATACTAGAAATCTCAACACAACCACAGTCTGATAACTAGTCTGACAAAGCCTCTACTACCCCATGAACTAGAGATCCATTGAGACAGGTCCCCAACTGACTCAAACTGAACTAAAAGTAATGACATAAACACTTAAGTATTGAAATATTTAAAGATAGGCCCTCGAATAATGAGGACTCACCATTGGAAAAATGTAGACAAAAGGTACTCGAGAATCACTGATGAGGTTGGGACTGAGCACCTGAACCTATATTATAAGACAATGTAGCACATAGACATATATGTGGATCAGTACTTGGGAATGTACTGAGTATATGGGGGTTTACGCTTTTACATAAAACAATATCAATCATCTTTAATCAAATCATACATGCAAATAGGAATGACTTACATGGCTTGACTAAGTCTAAAATGTAAAGCTCATAAATCACGTAGAATGAAGCATGTAACACAAATCTCGTGAGTCATTATACTTTGGCTTTAACATATGTACTCTTCTCTTATTCTCATTACTCATAGGCAGAAGGAAACTTTAAACAATACTTTTAACTCATGCATATATCTCATGGGGAGTAAAACTTCTTTAATGCTCAAAAACTTATAACTCTTTTGAACTCAAACACTTGGAACTCGGAATCATAAAAATTTGGTTTGAAAATCGGTGATCAACTCGTATTAGTAGAGAAAAATACTTCCTCCTTTGGAAAATACTCAAAGCAGTTCATTTATTTTAGAAAATATCTCATCCCAAAGCTTTAGGGAAAATATTCTATCTCAATGGAAAATACTTTAGTTTGGGGAGGTTCTCTTAACCGACATAAACCATGCGAGCTACATAGAGCCAACGTCTTGTCCTCCTAAGGAAGAAACTTTACGTTAGGGAGAGGTGTCATACTCTTGCCAAGGAGTATAACCTCAACTCAGTGATCACTTATCTCAGCCTTGGGCCCAATTATCTCGACCTCAGGCCCAAAATCTCAAACCAATAATGGCACGTAGTTCTGGGATAGAAAACCATAGTAACTTACCCAACTCGATGCTAAATGCTACCCCCTTTAGTTTATCTCGCTCATCTCATGAAAATCCACTTTCAAAAAAATCTTATGGTTCTTAAGATTCCAACACTCAAATCTATAATCTCATGTGGTAGAGTGGATTTCAAAACTCTATGACCCTTAGGTCAAAAACTTTTTCAATAATCTCAAAATACTTAAATTATGGGTGATTATAGCATAATGTTCATAAAATTTCAAGCCTCAAGTAGGACTTAATGACCCATAATTCAATCTCAAGTTAAAACCCATCATAATGCATAATAGATAGCATATAGATTCATAATTCATGTAGAAATCTTGAAGTTACAACAATTTGTCTCAAAATATCAACATACTCATATACTTCAATATTTCAAACACTGCATCTATTAACTTCTCAAGGATTTAAATCATGGGGTATAAACCCAACTTCAATTTCTCAAGAAAATATGTAAAAATCATGCCATTAGACTCTCAATTCATGGGTAACATCAAAATCTTGCAACCAATAACAATGGGTGAAAAGCCCCAATTCAATTCCATGTAAAATCTCGTAAATTACAGAAAATTGTAGTTTAAATAAGCCTTTGGGCACAAGGGTGAAAGAATTACCCTTGTTCAAAACCCTACATACCTTTAATTAGAAGCTTTGGATGAAATCTCACTTTTGGGACTCTATTCGTACTTTTGAATGAGGGTTCTTGAAGCCCTTGACTTGGGAACCTTGAATCTTAACTCAATTTAGAAAATATATGGTGGATTGTAGAGATTCTTGGAAGAGGTTTTGGATACTTAGGGTTTTTGTTGAGATAAAACTTGAGAAAAACTTCATAAAATGCTTGTAAATGATTTTAATTTGGTGTTTGTATGGTTTAAGAGGCTCAGAAAAAGACCAAAGTGCCCTTTTTAACTTCTGTACAAAGCTGGAAAAAATTAAACTGGGAACCCAATTTTATGGGTGACTGCGACGCGCCACTATCGCGGTGGCTCACTGGAAATTAGCAAATGGGAATATGGGAGTCACCGCGATGCGGAGCCATTGTGTTGTCCTATTGGTTGGGACCTGGAACTTCAGAGCAACACATCACAATCGCACTAGGCCACTGGAAATTGACTATTGAGAAATTAGGGTCCTCCGTGACCGGCCACTATCATAGAGTTCCACTGGAATTTGACAATTGTCAAATAGTCCCTCTCCGCGACTCTCCAAGTACTAAAATGATGTTGTCTTTTGACTAGGATTTAAATTAGCCATAACTTATTATACGGGCATCAGATTTGGGCGAATCTTATATCGATAGAAAGCTTATCAAATTTCCCAGATGATAAAAATTCAAAAATAGGGAAATTCTATATGGTTAAAACAATACTCACTTAGGAAGTCACTCCTTAACCTTCTCAAGGAGAAATTAAGCTTAGGAAAAATTTGGGGTATTACAATATCTCTCCCTTGGAAACATTCATCCATGAACGTCGCTAGTTAAGGTAAGATCACGGAGAAAAGCTTGAAGAACTCATTAAACTGACTCTATGTATTTCTAAAATCTTGAATACTTTAGAGAATGTATGAACTTAATAAGGATAGATGCATAGATGAAACTTTAGATTTGAAGGGCTGAATTAAGGAAGAATATTACCTTAGACTTCATCTGAACTCGCAGAAAAAAGGTGCGGGTACTTGGCTTGCATGTCTGCTTCTGCCTCTCAAGTAGCCGCCTTAACTAACTGGTTCCGCCATAAAACTTTGACGAAGGGAACTTCTTTTCTCCTCAGTCCATGAATCTAAAAATCTTAAATCTCAATAAGATTCTTATCAAAAAAAAGATTGTTCTGAATATCAGCACTCTCTGGAGGATCTACTACAACAGAATCACCGATATGTTTTTTAAGCATGGAGATATGAAAAATAAGATGAACGACTGACAACTCTATGGGCAACTCAACTTCATAGTCTGCTTTACCAACACAGCTCAAGACTCTATAGGGTCCAACATAACAGGGGCTAAGCTTCCCCTTTCTATCAAACCTCTTCACCCTTTTCATGGGTGACATCTTAAAGTACACCAAATCAGCCAGCTCAAACTCAAGATCCTTTCTCCTCACATCAGCTTACTACTTTTGATGACTCTGAGCTGTCTTCAACCTTTCTCTAATCAACTTCACCTTCTCCATATCTTCAAATACTGTATCAGGTCCAACTAAAGCAGCTTCATCCACTTCAAACCAACCTATGGGTGATGTATATCTCCTACCATACAAAGCCTCAAATGGTTCCATCTCGATGCTAGCATGGTAAATATTTTTATATACAAACTCAATCAGTGGAAAATGCTTAGCCCAACTACCTTTGAAATCTAGAGTACTTTCCCTCGACATAGCCTCCAAATTTTGGATGGTCCTCTCAGCCTGGCCATTAGTCTGCAGATGAAATACAGAACTCAAATGAACTTGGGTGCCAAGACCCTTTCGGAAAGCTCTCTAAAACTAAAAAGTGAACTGTGTACCCCTATCCAAAATGATAGACAAAGGGACTCCATGAAACATGACCAACTCCTGAATATACAATCTAGCATAATCCTCAGTTGTATAAGATGTATGCACAGGTAGGAAATATGCTGACATAGTCAATCTGCCTACAACAACCTAAATAGAATCATGATGACATCTCAAAAGAGGTAAACCAGTCACAAAATCAATATTCACCTCTTCCCACTTCCAAGTGGGAATACCAAAGTGCTCTATCTTAACCTATTGTCATATTGGACACTTTGCTAGAAACCCTGCAATATCCTTCTTTATACCACTCCACCAATAGATTTCCTGCAAGTTGCGGTATACCTTGGTAGCGGCAAGATGAATAGAATATCGCGCACCATGCGCTTCAGCCATAATTCTCTGCCTTAGATCATCCACACAAGGAACACACAATCTACCCTGCAATCTCAGCACACCATCTCCCCCTTGGGAGAACATCTCTACCTTTTGGTCCTTAACTGACTCTTTCAGTTTGACCAAACTAGGATTTCTATCTTGCTCCTCCTTCACTTCTGAAACTAAAGAGGATTCGGAACTTCTTTGCACCAAAGCACTTCCCTCAGCTGAATCAAGAAACCTAACACCCAATTTAGCCAGACAATGCACATCATGAGCTAAATCTTTCCTACTTTCCTCTACATGAGCAACACTACCCATAGAAAATTGTTAATAGCATCCGCTACTTTATTAGCCTTGCTCGAGTGATACAATACACTCATATCATAGTCTTTTAATAACTCTAACCATCTCCTCTACCTAAGATTCAACTCCCTATGAGTAAAAACATACTGTAGGCTCTTATGATTAGTAAACATATCAACATGAACACCGTAAAGATAGTGTCTCCAGATTTCTAAAGCAAAGACCACAACAGCTAACTCAAGATCATGGGTTGGGTAATTCTTCTTATGACGCTTTAACTGTCTAGAGGCATAGGCTATACCCTTACCTCTTTGTATCAACACACAGCCCAAACCAATTCTAGAGGTATCACAATACACCACAAAACTATCTGTACCATCAGGCAAAGTCAATATAAGGTTTGAAGTAAGTTGAGTCTTCAACTCTTGAAAACTCTTCTCACAGAAATCTGACCATTGGAACTTAACTTTCTTTTGGGTCAACCGGGTCATGGGAGATGCAATAGAGGAGAAACCTTCAACAAAATGGAGGTAGTAGCTCGCTAGACCTAACAAACTTCTAATATCAGATAGAGAGATAGGTCTAGGCCAATTTCTTACAACTTTCTTCTTTTAGAGATAAACTCTAATACTTTTGGCTGAAATAACATAACCCAGAAACCCTACAGACCTTAGCCAAAATTCACACTTACTGAATTTGGCGAACAACTGGTGACCTCTAAAAGTTTGTAAGATAATTCTAAGGTGATCTATATGATCATGCTCACTGCGAGAGTATACAAGGATGTCATCTATGAACTCTATGACAAACATATCAAGATATTGCTTGAACACTCGATTCATGAGGTCCATAAATGCTACTGGGGTATTGGTTAGCCCAAAAGAGATGACTAGAAATCAAAGTGACCATAGCAAGTTTGGAAGGTTGTCCTTGGAATATCACATTCCCTCACTATAAGTTGTTGATAGCCGGATCTAAGGTGTATCTTGGAGAAATAACTTGCACCTTACAACTGATCAAATAGGTCATTAATTCTCGGAAGAGGATACCTTTTTTACTGTGACCTTGTTAAGATGATGATAGTCAATGCACATACGCAAAGAACTATCTTTCTTCTACGCAAATAGAATAGGTGCGCCCTAAGGAGAAATACTGGGCCATATGAAACCTTTGTCTGAAAGATCTTTGAGTTGCTATTTCAACTCCTTAAGCTCAACAGGTTCCATATGGTATGGTGGAATAGAATGGGACAAGTTTCGGGAAGAAGGTCAATCCTAAACTCTATCTCTCTATCAGGAGGTACCCCTGGGAGATCTCCTGGAAAAACATATGGAAACTCATTAACAATATCGACTAACTGAATAGTTGGAGCCTCAGACTTAGTGTCTTTGACTCTAACTAGGTGATAGATGCAACCCTTGGATATTAGCTTTTTGTCCTTGAGATAGGAGATAAAATGACTCTTGGGAGATATCAAACTCCCAAACCACTTAAAAACTGGCTCATCAGGGAACTAAAACTTGACCACACGAGCATGACAGTCTATAGATACATAATAGGAATGAAGCCAATCTATACCCAGAATAAGGTCAAAATCCACCATGTCTAACTTTATCAAATCAGCAAGTATGACTCTATGACGAATAGTAACAGGACAATCTCTATACACTTGTTTAGCAACAACTGATTCCCCTACTGGTGTGGAGACTAGGAAAGGCTCAGGAATCTTTTCAGGACTCATTTTGAAATTCACAGCCACAAGTGGGGTCACATAGGAGAGACTTGACCCAGGGTCCAACAACACATAAGCATCAAAACAAAAGATCCGGATCATACTAGTAACAACATAGATAGAGTTCTCCTGCTCCTGAAGAGATGGTAAGGCATAGAATTTATTCTGGCACTGACCGCCAGCAGTGCTAGATGAAGCACCCTGAACAAAGGCGAGATGAGGGATAAGAGTAGGTGTACTTGTAGTCTGTACCTGAGGTCGGGCATCTTTGGTCCCCTGCCTATCATGCAGACAATCTCTAAGTCTGTGGAACCGCTTACCACAACAAAAACAACCCCTTAAATCTGCGAAACACTCATTGGTATAATCCCTACCACACTTAGCACAAAAAAGATAATGGGGTATGTTACTAACACTATTTTACAACCTAGACATAAAATACCTATTCCCTTGATCCTACCTACCTCTAGGCGCAGGAGCACTAGTTAATGAAGGCGATGGAATAGATGGACGTCTCTAAAACAGAGGGCGGATTTCTTCATGGAACCTAGGCAGACTATACTCATGCTGCTCAGATCTAGCCCTCTTATTACCCCTCACTCTATCTCTCTCTCTAATCTTATCCACCTCTATTTTCTATGCATACATCATCAACCTAGACAGATCTATATCCCTATGCAATATCACAGTCCTACACTTTTTCAGCACCAAACCAGAAACACCTATCATGAACTTGCTCATACTAGCTCGGATGTTAGAAATCAAATCAGGAGCATACTTGGCCAACTGGTTAAACTTCAAGCATTACTTTTTAACAGTTATGAAGCCCTGTCTCAAGTTCAAAAACTCCTCAATCTTTGCTTTCCTCATCTTAAGCAGAAAGAACTTATCTAAGAATGTATCTTGGAATGCCTGCCAAGTCATAGGAGCAGCATCCTCACCTCTACCCTTCCTCCACGATACAATCCAGTTATAAGCTATATCCTTTAACCTATAAGATGCCAACTCAATACTTTTTTCTTCAAAAACATACATTACTTTTGTGATCTTTCTCACCTCCTCAAGGTACAACTATAGGTCCTCACCTGCCTTGGACCCATAAAACTCTGGTGTATTCATCCGCATGAAATCACGGATCCTAGAAGCAACTACACCACCTCCCTGTTAATTTACAACTGTGGCCTGGTTATTGGCCCAAACATTAGCGATGACTGCTTGGGCTAACACCTGAAAGGCCACCAGAAACATAGCATGAGACACTGTCTCATTCAAGGGATCAACGGGCCAAGTTTTCTCATTATCATTTCTATAGGTGTCTATTCTTTAGAGAGTCATTTTCTAAAATAGGAGAGCATGAATTATTAGATGAGAGGGACAACTGCAAGCACGATAGAATTTAAAAAAAAAGAAACAATTTTTTCCTAAAACATCTTGAAGCCTCCTACTCATAGATGTGGTATGCTACACACCGATGATCAAGACTCTACTCAACAGGGCTTGTCAGACTCCCTAGGACTCCTTTAAAACCTTATGCTCTGATACCAAGTTTGTAACACCCCAAAAATGGGTCCAAGGACGTCACATGGTGCTTAGGGCTACAAGTAGCCCCAAGTTAACCCTTTGAGCCTATCACTTCTCATAATAACTCATTTAAGAAGAAATATACCTAAACGAGCACTGTCATATCAAATAAAAGGAAATACAAAGGTAATACTCAGTCCAAATAACCATAATACTAGAAATCTCAACACAACCACAGTATGATAACTAGTCTGACAAAGTCTCTACTACTCTATGAACTAGAGAGCCATTAGGACAGGTCCCCAACTGACTCAAACTGAACTAAAAGTAATGATATAAATACTTAAGTATTGAAATATTTGAAGATAGGCCCTCAAACCATAAGGACTCACCATTGGAGAAATATAGACAAAAGGTACTCGGGAATCACTAACGAGGTTGGGACTGAGCACCTAAACATACATTATACTATAATGTAGCACATAGACATATATGTGGATCATCACATAGGAATGTACTGTGTATATGGGGGTGTATGCAATTACATAAAACAATATTAATACTCTTTAATCAAATCATGCATGCAAATAGGAATGACTCACATGGCTTGAATAAGTCTAAAATATAAGGATCATAAATCATATTGAATGAAGCATGTAATACAAATCTTGTGAGCCATTGTACTTTGACTTTAAAATATGTACTCTTCTCTTATTCTCATTACTCATAGGCTGAAGGAAACTTTAAACAATACTTTCAAATCATGCATATATCTCATGGGGAGTAAAATTTCTTTAATGCTCAAGAACTTTTAACTCTTATGAACTCAAACACTTGGAACTCAGAATTATAAAACTTTTGTTTGAAAACCGTGATCAACTCGTATTAGTAGAGATAATTACTTCCTTCTTTGGAAAATACTTAAAGCAGTTCATTTATTTTAGAAACTATCTCATCCCAAAGCTTTCGGGAAAATATTCTATCTCAATGAAAAATACTTTAGTTTAGGGAGGTTCTCTTAACTGACATAAACCATGCAAGCTACATGGAGTCCAATATATTTTCCTCGATCCCTATCATCTCGGCCTCAGGCCCAAAATCTCAAACCCATGGTGGCACATAGTTTAGGGGTAAGATAGTAACTTACCCAACTTGGTGCTAAATATTACTCCCTTTAGTTTATCTCACTCATCTCATGAAAATCTACTTTCAAAATAATCTTATGGTTCATAAGAACCAAACAATCAAATTGGTAATCTCATGTGGTAGAGTGGATTTCAAAAATCTATGACTCTTAGGTCAAAACATTTCTCAATAATCTCAAAATACTCAAATCACGGGTGCTTATAGCACAATAATTCAGAAAATTTCAAGTATCAAGTAAGGCTTAATGACCCATAATTCAATCTCAGGTTAAAACTCATCATAAGACATAATAGATAGCATATAGATTCATAATTCATGTAGAAATCTAGAAGTTACAATAATTTGTCTCAAAATATCAACATACTCATATACTTTAATATTTCAAACATTGCAACTATTAACTTCTCAAGGATTAAAATCATGGGGTATAAACCCAAGTTCAATTTCTCAAGAAAATATATAAAAATCATGCCATTAGACTCTCAATTCATGGGTAACACCAAAGGCTTGCAACCAATAATAATGGGTGAAAACCCCTAATTAAATTTCATGCAAAATCTCATAAATTGTAGAAAATTGTAGTTTAAATAAGTCTTTGGGCACAAGGGTAAGAGGATTACCCCTGTTCAAAACCCCACATACCTTGAACTAGAAGCTTCAGATGAACTCTCACTTTTGGGTCTCTATTCGTACTCTTGAATGAGGATTCTTGAAGCCCTTGACTTGGGAACCTTGAATATTGACTCAATTTAGAAAATCTATGATGGATTCTTGAGATTTTTGGAAGAGGTTTTGGATACTTAGGGTTTTTATTGAGAGAAAACTTGAGAAAAACTTTATAGAATGCTTATAAATGACTTTAATTCAGTGTTTGCACCATTTAGGAGGCTTGGAAAAAGTCCAAAGTGCCCTTTTTAACTTCTGTATGAAGCTGGAAAAAATTGAACTAGGAACCTAATTTAATGGGCCACTACGATATGCCACTTTCGAGGTGGCTCACTAGAAATTGAAAAATGGGAATCTGGGAGTCACCGCGATGTGGAGCCATCATATTTTCCCACTAGTTGGGACCTGGAACTTCAGCGTGATGCATCATAATCGTGCTAGGCCACTGGAAATTGACTATTGAGAAATTTGGGTCCTCCACGATGCGCCACTACTATGGAGTTCCATTGAAATTTGACAATTGTCAAATAAACCCTCTCCGCGATGTGCCAAGCACTAAAATGATGCTTTTTTACAACTAGGACTTAAATTAGCCATAACTTTTTACCCGGGCATCAAATTTGGGCAAATCTTATATCGACGAAAAGCTTATCAAATTTCTCATATGATAAAATTTCAAAATTAGGGAAATTCTATGTGGTTAAAATGATACTCACTTAGGAAGTCACTCCTTAACCTTCTCGAGGGAAATTAAGCTTAGGAAAAATTTGGGGTATTACACCTAGAGAGAGCTTAATGCTAGACAGCATAGATGGATGGAGTTGCTTAAAAACTATGATACCTTTATCTTGTATCATTCGATCAAGGCAAATATGGTAGTAGATTCCTTCAGCCAAAAAGCGATGAGTATGGGTAACTTGGCTTGTATTTCAGTTTCTCTGAGCCCATTGGCACAAAACATTTAGTCGTTAGATAACTTGATGATACGACTTAAAATTGTAAACCCTAGAAGGTTTCTTGCTAGTTTTGATGTAAGGTCCTCTCTATTTGTGCAGATTTAGGATTGCCAGTTTGATGATAAAAAACTTAGCATTATTTGAGATAAGGTGTTGAGTGGTAATTTCAAGAGGAATACCATAGATTCTGAGAGAGTTTTGATATTTGATAGCCACATTTGTGTTTTGAAAGTTGATGACTTGATTTAGTCAATTTTGCATGAGGCTCATATCTCTAGGTATTATATTCACCATGTAAAATTAAGTTGTATAGATATTTAAGATAGAATTATTGGTGGAGTGGTATGAAGAGAGATATAGTAGACTTTGTAGATCATTGGCTATATTGTCAGTAGGTGAAGGCCGAGCATCAGCGACTTGGTTGTTTGATTCAGAGATTGCCCCAGTCCTGAGCGTAAATAGTAGTAGATTACCATGGACTTCTTTAGTGGGTTGACTTATACTTCTTATGGTTCTAATGGTATTTGGTTCATAGTGGATCGGCTGACCAAGTTGGCATATTTTATTCCTATTTAGATGTCCTTCCAGGATGAGAGGTTGGATCATATCTATGTTAGTGAGATAGTTCATTTACATGGTGTGCTTATATCTATTTTTCTTAGGGTTTAGTGTTCACTTCTAGCTTTTGGAGAGCATTTTAGAAGGAGTTGGGTGCTCAGGTGGATGTTAGTATAACCTTTTATCCCTAGAACGATGAATAGTCAAACTAGACTATTTAGGTTTTCTAGGATATGCTCTGAGCCTGTATTAAGGATTTTGGAGGTGTAATAACCCTTCTGGTCATTTTTCATATTTTTTCTTATTTTTTATGTTAGGGCTTCTCCATAGATGCCTTAAGTCATTTATGACTTGCTAGGACTGACAGTTCGATTTCCGAGCAGTTAGTTTGTTTTTTAGAACTAATTCCCTATTTGAAAGTTTTTGTTAGTTCTAAATTGCCACCAAACAAAAACTTTAGTAAAACAATCTGGGTTTCAAATTTTGACTATACCAGCAGATCCAAAATATTGATTTTAGGCAAGGTATACCTTTTGTTCAGGTCCCAATACACCCGAACTTATTTTAGAAAGTGGGAAAAAGGTAAGTATGGGTGTGGTGATAACATTTGGTCTAAACTACCTCCAATAAAAAATACAGCTTCATCAATGCGTTTGGAATGTCGAATTTAGTGGGGTTACATAGTTTATTTGCAAAAATTAGACTCTGAATGAGTTCAGAGGGTCAAAAACAAGTTTTGACTTTCTTGGTGCTGGTGCATGGTGATTGAGATAAGGCTTATGGTGATCTCCCTAGTGTGATAGCAACCCCTAGGATTGTGATAACAATATCTCCTTATCTATAAGGGCTATATATGGATCCTAAGGTGTGTTTGGGGCATTTTCCCCTACATCTTTGAGACCTGGAAACCTCAAAATGAGTATGGTAACTCAAAATTGAGTCTTGTGGGTGAATTGAAAGCTTGATTAACATATATTTTCATGATTAACATCGTATTTAAGGTAAGAATCCTTCAATTTCAAGCTTAGATTTCTTGATTATGTGACCAATACCCCAAATATCTTGAGGGCTTGATTTTAGCCCCAAATAAGCTTAGTTTCCACCAATTTATTAAGGGTTATGATTCCTTGATAGTGTATGAACTTTGGGTTGACCCCAGAAATGTGTTTTCCATAAGTGGAACCCACTTGGGGTTTTTGGTGTTATTTTTGGACCCGAAGCACAATGGTGCAATATTGGTATTGTTATGCTCGTATTGATAAATAGATTATGTTTTTGTTAGCTTGACATATTAAATAGGCTTCTTGAAAGGATAAACAAAGGTTTAGCGGATTAGTGAGAATTCTTTGATTTAAGATAGGGTAGATTTATCCCTTGTTATAATGAGCTTTATCATAGTATAATTGTGATACCTTGTTCGATTGGGAGGGGTTTTAGGTGTTGATTGATGATTTTCCAAGACTTGTGGTTAGTCAAATCTTTTAGGTCATTTGGACTAATATAGTAAAATGCCTAGCATGTTGTCTTGAACCTTAATGGATTAGACTTAATGTCTCATGCTTAATATTGAAATGCTTAGAAATACTCTATTTCAATGGGAGTGACCTTGTCACTCATGCTTATGGAAAGATTGGCCATAGATTCTTACTCTAATGAAGTTTCTTAGTTCCAATGGATTTAGTGATAGTATTTGAGTAGGATCCCTACCTTGGACTTAATGGTTGCTTGCTATACATATAAGGGTTGAATTAGATACCTTATCCTAGTATGGGGTATAAATGCACTTAGAAAGTATATTGGGGGGATTTATAAGTAGGCCTTGACCCACCTTAAGTCGAGATTGAGGTAGTCCTCGTGGGACCCATAAGTGCTTATGAATTGTCTAGAAAATGACCCTTAAGGCAACATTAAGGAACCTTGGTAGTAAATTTATTGATGATGCCATAATGAGCTATTGTTTATTCTATTAAAGAAGCCTATGACCATGTTATTCATTAAGCCATGGATGTGGCAATTACTCAGGCTATTAATTAGGACATTGCTTGGCTATTGACTGGGCCAATGAACACCTTATTAAATGGTACCTTGACTATAGCATGGGTTAAGCCATAAATTACGATATCAACTATGCTATGAATAAGCTATAGCTTATGCCATGGATTTAATTTTCTCAAGTTAGTGATAAACTTTTTTTAGGTTAATGGTGGGCCAATGAATAGGTTACTTGTGGGCCATTGCTCATGATAATTCTTATGGATATGCCCATGGTTTAATGGACTAGATTATTGAATATTCACTTCTAACATTCATGTTACATTTATATATACTTATTGATAATGTTACATTGATGATGAATGAGGAAATATGGAGGTATGCTCTTTTCATTTCTCCTTTTATGTTTATTTACTTTAGCCCTCGTGGGGCTTTTTTATTGCTCTATCCCTCATGAGGCTTGTCATTTACTTTAGACCTCGTAGGGCTTTCTCTTATTATTGATATTAATGTGGATATTATGAAAATGCCCAGCAAGGATAGATAATACTATGATGATATGATGATGCCTGGCAAAGCTAGAGGATATTATAATGATATGATGATAGCCATCAAGGCCGGAGGATATTATGATGATATGATGATCGCCGACAAGTTCGGAGATTTATGATGACATAATGATACTCAATAAGGACGGAGGATTTTATGATGATATGATGATACTCGACAAAGTCGGTGGATATTAAGATGATGTGATGATACCTGGTATGGCCGGAGGATATTATGATGATTTGATAATACCAAGCAAGGCCGAATGATACTATGATAATATGATGATAACAACAAGGCCGTAGGATACTATGATGATATAATGATACCCGACAAGGCCAGAGGATGATTATTTGATGTGCATATGAGCACATCTACCGGTTCAAGTTTGGTTAGCCCTGTGTATGAAAACTAAATATTTTTTACGCTCATGTGTAGTTGGGTATAATGTTGATATTAGAGATGACAACCATAATTTTCTTGTGACCAAGGTATAAAGTGGTATAGTTGTTGATTAAAGGTTAAAAAGATAATTAGTTATGATTATTAATTAAGAGGTTAATAATGACTTACGGATAGTTGAACCTTAGCAATAATGGAGACGAGTGGTATTGATGACTAGTAATTATGATGATTAAGCTATAATGATATTTTGTGTAAATGAAGACTTATAATAATGATGTTTAGTTGATAGTATTAATTTAGATAATGATGATGACTAGTTGCCAAACTAGGATTTGTGGATTAGTGATGCTAGATACTAAATGGCATTTGGTCAATAAATTGAATAGTGAATAATTGGTGATTAGCTGTTATTGGATCAATGGTGATTAGTGAGTTTGTGATGGCTAGAAACAAGTATCAATAAGTTGATAAACATAGATTAGTAATGAATTTTGGCTATGTGCTAGTTATTGATTAGTTGGTGAAGAATGACTGGTTGTTGACCCATCAATAGTGACTATGTGGTGAGTAGTGTATAAAAACAATTATAAGGTATATGATGACTAGTGAGTAATTAGATTAGTAAATAAGTGATGGCTAGCTAATAAATAGCTATTAGTGTGTATCGAGGATATAATTGTCTAAATGATGGTATTATTATGGTTATGCATATATTTTCACATGTTGTTTAATTATGAATATTGATGATAATTGTAGAATGTTAATAAATTGACTGATTAATGGTAAGTGTGGATTGAAGGTTGAATAACAATGGAGTTTGCATATATTGTTGATTAGATTCCTTTATATTTCTCTTGGGTGTACTCTCCAATGGTATGGGACATTGTGATGAGTTCTTTACTTTATTCACCAGTTGGATATGGGACCCAACTTTGTACTTGTGATTGCTTATGTTGATGCTTTATGATATATTATTATTTTGAATTGTCCAATTCTTATGTATAACAATATGGTCATGCGTTGGTGCCTTATGCTATATTGTTATTCTGATATTTATTACTTGTTACAACAAAATTGGAATGTATGGATACCTTAGGTTATACTGTTATTTCATTTTGATTACTTATTATATACAATGATAATGGAGATGATTCAGGTTTGATTCTGTACCTTGACTTAGTTATGATTATCTTGCATTATATTATCTTTATATCATGACTTAACTCAAGTGGAAGATAATGCCTACTGAGTACCCATTATTTTGGTACTCATATTACACTTTTGCAGCCTGCAGGTCATAGTACGCGTTATGGCCTTGGATGTATGTGTGTCATATGGAACTGTCATGGTTATGACGTTCGAAGCATTAACTATTTCTCTCTTACGCATTAGACTAGTCTCTATGTTGTATTCGGAGATAAGTTACATAAGTGTATTTAATTGAACTTTAATTTGTACTCTGGTATTATTAGCAATTCTTTTACTGATACCACCAAGTTTTGGGATTATATTATATAATTTCTTCATTATTTCATCTAGTCTACAATTATTTTCTTTATATATTTTGTATTTCGTACTAGCCATTTTGGACTATGGGTTTGGCTTGCCTACTGGTGGGTTATAGTAGGTGCCATCATGACTTAAGAAATTGGGTCGTGACAAATTGGTATCTGATACTAGGTTTCACCGGTGTATTTGTACAAGATCTAAGTGTCAAGACCCGAGGTGACTGCGCCCAAGCGCACACACAAGTGTACGTGGTCTACCAAGTAATATAGTGGCCTTCAAGAAAGCCTAGTTATCAATCCCACAGAGACTAGATTTGACAACAATTTGATTTTAGTTCATAGTTTAGATTTAATTGATGTGAAAGCTATCAAAAGAGTGTTTGGAAATTGTAATTGCAATTAAAATAAATAGTGCAGAAAGTAAAGATCTTGAAACAATCAAAGGAAGAAAACCCAAGGATGAAGCACTTTGAACAATCATATTATGCTATTGGATTTCATTCATTAACTAGCTTATCTTGGTTGTTGATTCGTAGGGTTAATTGTGCGATTATGGTTTCCCAACCTCTAATCTATTACCTAAGTTGAAACTTACACCTACATCGTTGAGCGGGGATGTAATAATTAAGTTCTTAACAAATATTATCCTACATATGAATCAAGTAAGGTATCTAAGTATATCTCTGTCCTAGATACTAATTCAAGTTTCTTGTTTTATAAAGAATCAAGAACCATACTCTGCTTATTCCCATAATCTATCGCCCTATTCCCTCTCCCGAGTTCAAAATGATGACAATGGATGTATTCTAAGGGTCATGAATCATTAAAATAGTTATAATAAGAATAAACAAACAACCAATATTGATAAGCAAAGAAAATAAACTTAATCTATAGTAATAATAATCATGTTCTTGGCTTCAACCCCGAAAAGGGCTTTTAGCCACACATAGTCATAATCGTAATCACAAGGTAGTAATTAATGATTAAAAACATGAATGAACTAAATAAAAATAACAAAAACCTAAAGGTAGTAATTAACGATTAAAAACATAAATGAAATAAATAAAAATAATAAAAAAATAATTAATAAGTTGTAGCATCTCTTTGCTCTCCAAACTATGCTAAAAGACGTGTAAAAACGTGATACAACATGTATTTATAGTATAGGAACAAGCCCTTTCTGTGTTGAACATGAAAAGCTTCAGATGTTGAGCCTGGAAGTGGGTGGGGAGGCACCCTGGGTTTAGCCCCACTACAGATGGGGAGGCACCCTGTCTATAGCCCCGGTCCAGGTGGGGCGGCGCCTCAATATCGCCCCAAGCTACTGGAATTTGCTCTCCAAATTTTGGTTAAGTGTTGAGTCTCGCCTTTTGATACCTTGTTTTGTGGCGTCTTTCCCATGAATTACAAGCTTGTTTAAAATCAAAATATCATCATATTCAGATATAAAAGCCTCCTACATCATCACACCAAACAAATTAAGAGAGAAACACAACAGAATACCCATAACGACTAATCAAAACAACAGCTAAACATAGCTAGTTAGCATTGATCTTTCACTTATTGTTCCTCTTGTAGACTCATTAAAATTGAACTTTTATCATTAAAAACAAGTTATTACACTCATAATAACACATAAAAATCAGTAGGAACACTTTAAACACAATAGAATCCACCGGAATCAACTAGACAAACACCTAGCTCAAGTTAGTAACGCTAGCTTTCCAAGTTGAACTCTAAATGAATCTTTGAAGTACAAACATGTTTGGAACTCACTTTAAACATAATAAACACGTGTTTAACACTTATATGTACATTTATCTCATTATCAACCCATATATCACATGAATCATCCTCAAAACAAGGCTAAAAAGGCTAAAATAATGATGCTAGAATGCATAAATACACCCAATATCACCACCCCACACTTAAAGCCTTATTCTTCCTTGAACAATTATTTACTATAAACCTTATGAGATGGATATTCTACACTTCTAATCATTGCAAGACACTCAAGCTAGTACTACAATGACTATACGGAATGCAAGTTTCTATACTAAGCATGTTACAAACACAATTGAAAGCTTATGAACACTACTCCAAAATATCCCAGCCTCAAGAATTGACTCACCAAGTTGGAAAACTCATGCTTATCATTCAATCAAGGACATCATACAAATCACCCACATTCATCAAACATGTGCCCTAACAACAAGATAGTTACCCATAATCACTCACAATTAAGAAATTCATAACATGATGGGTACAAGAATCAAATTATGCCTACTCTCACAAAGAATTCACAAGTTACACGCAATGAACCATAGGCTTGCCATTAGTGTAATGTTCCACTAATATTAGAATGTAAAGCTTAAGATCAATTAAGACTTTTCTGAGTTGTAATATTGGCTAAGAGACGGGTAGGAACTATTTGGAAATAGTGACTAACCTCTCTAAGCGCTTTAATACACTAGATTATACAATTAGAACCAATCTCCAACAACCAAAGTATAACTTTTCATCCACCCATATCTTTTATTTTACCCCATATCTTTTAGGCATTTTCACAAACACATGATGGGCATATTGGTTATTCCTTCAAGATTCAATTTTTTTCTACAATCATGGAAATATTTCTAACACCATTTATATTACTCCCAAACACCACACATCACTTATAAATACCTATAACTCTTGCCTTAGGGCATCAATTTCACCTTTCTCTTCTTTAATTTCTCAAACTCTTTTCTTAATTTTTTTTCTCTTTTAATTAAAGAACTTAGGAGCTTTTTGAATTAAATTATGGTCTATCAAAGAAGGAATTAAGCTACATATGAGGCTACTAAATAAAAGGCTAAAGGTTCAATGGGTGTTAACTAGGATTATGCACAAAGGGTAGGACAAATAGAATGTATAAAATAAGGCTATCAAAGAAACTCCTAAATCATGTCCTAAACCATCATTCTTTATTTTGGTGTACACACACACCGGGCAAGTTCTAAACATTACATGCAACAAGAAATATACAAAAAGCTCACACTCATATGGCACATGCTAAAATTAATAGGATCATCATAGATTTCCAACCAATTAATAGCATGAATTCAAATTTAAGACAAACAGTAAAAAAGTAAAAAACTTAAGCCTCAGAGTCTCAAAAACTAGCAATTCACTCAATCAACATGTTTTTATCAACAAACTCACTTGCATCATACAATCAAAAATACCACCAACAAAAATATCTCACTTATTCCTATCCTAAAAAATTTTAATTTAAGCCACAATTTGGGAATTTCCTCACCCACACTCAAAAATCTACTTTGTCCCCAAAGTGAATTTAAAAGTAAAAGATAGAAATACTCCCTGAGGCCTCTAGTCCTAGAAAGTAGCATCTTTACTCATAAATGAGATCCATAGGACCCCACACTCAGTCTTTGTCATGCATCTTAGCTCAATTTTACCGTACTCAGACTTCCCATCAACCTGTGACTCAACCAAAAACAACAACTACGTGAAGTAAAAAACTACAAGACTAAAACAGGAAAAAAAACATACCTAATTAACTTGGGTTGCCTCCCAATCAGCGCCTGATTTACTATTGTGGAATGACCCAGCTTCACTCAACCATATTTCTTTATCTTTTTCCTCACACTTGGAGATCATCTTCTTATCCTTTTCACCCCTTTAGGGTGTGAATTCTCAAGAGAAACAAGTTTCTCAACCTTAACCTTTTTAGGCTCATCAACTTCCATCATGTTAGGCTTAAGAGATAGAGTTTTAGGCTGCTCAAGCGAGTAGTTTAAAGAGGTCTTTTTTGGACTATCCCCCTCACACTTGTCCCCTTCAATAATATTAATCATACACAAATCTTTAACTTGGGACATAATTGTGGGTGCTTTGTATATATCAAACACAACCTCTTTATCCTCTACCCTCATTTTAAGCATGCCTCTAACATCAATAATGCTCCTCCCATTGCTAAAAATGGACGTCCTAAGATGATTGATACATGTTCATCTGCCTCAAAATTAAGAACAATAAAGTCAGTAAGTATAATGAATTTACCAACCTTTATAAGGACATCCTCAATTATTCTATCTAAATATGTGAATGGCCTATCTGCCAGCTGTAACACCACGCTGGTCAATCTTGGTTCTACTAAGCCCAATGTTTTAAATAGTGATAAGGGCATTAAGTTTATGCTCACCCCTAAGTCACTCAGTGAATGGACCGCTTTACTCCCAACTTTAATTGGGATAGAAAACTTCCCCTGATCTCTTAATTTCTTGGTGATTTTCTAAGTTATCACAGTGCTACACTCTTCATTAAGTGTTATTGCCCCCACATCTATCAATTTTACCTTTTTAGACACCATTTCCCTCAAATACTTTGCGTACTTGGGCATACTCTGCAAAATATCTAACAAAGGTAAGTTAATGTGAAGCTCTCTGAATGTATCAAAGAACTTCTTAAATAGTCCATCCCTCTTTTCTTTAATTTGCCTCTGAGGGAAAGGTAATAGCAGTATCTTCTTCGCTTCTGATTCAGCAACTTTTTCTTTCAAGTACTCAGGCTTCCTTGATTTTTCAGCAACTTCTTCATTTACCTGCTAGGTCACCATATCAGCATCTACCTCCTTTGTTACCTTTGGAGGTTCTCCTTAAAGCTTTTTACTGCTCCTCAAGATGATTGTCATGACTTGCTTTAGATTTTCTTTATCTGCTAGCAAACCACCTTATGGTCTAGTATTAAGTTTTTGTGATAATTGGCCCATTTGCAACTCTAAACTTCTTGTGGCTGCTTACTAATTCTTTAAGTCTGAAGTAAACTATGTCTGATTAGCTAAGATCTATTTTATCATCTTTTTCATGTTGCTAGTTGACTGATTTGATTGGGCCTAAGGTTATGAAAGATGATTTTGTGGCTGAGTCTACCACTTCATGTTATAGGCATTACCATAATTTGGCCTTTGAGCATTACCTATGTACCTCACAGATTCCAGATTTGAAGCACACATGGTTGCAGCACTACAACTATTTTTTCGTATACCTTACACCAACCTGCTACTTGTTGGATGGTATTGGCTGTGGCTGCAGGTTGTGCTGCTCCCAACTTTATGCTGCTGAATGATATGTTGATCAAATTCTACAATGTAGAAACCTGTGCTGATAAGGCTGTGAATTGTTCCACCTCTAATACACCCACAATTATTTTTATGGCACTTCTTGAATCTGAATGCAAATTTGGATTTCCTTGTGCTATGCGATTTAGCAATGTGTACAGCTCATTATACGTCAATTCAAGCGCTTGACCACATGTGGCTGAATCTAGAAAAATATTTGTATTATGATCAAGAGCTTCTACAAAAGTATGAGCAAGTACCTCATTAGACTATTGGTGGTATGGGCACTCATGAAAGAGAGCCTTGAAGCATTTCTAAGCATGATAGAGGTTTTCATCCGGCTTCTATTTAAAGCTCACTATCTCACTACAAAGTCTCACAGTTTTGCCTAATGGAAAGAATCTGATTAGGAACTTTCTGGCTAAGTCGTCCCATGATGTAATTGAATTGGCCAGCTCTGTGTTCAACCATCTTTTAGCTTTCCCCAAAAGTGAATGGGGAAACAGTGTTAGCCTCACATAGTTTAGAGTCACCCCAGTAGAGTGAATGTATCAGTAAGCTCAATAAAGGTATGCACGTGGACATGTGGATCCTCGTGTGAAAGCCCTATAAAATGTACGCTACTAATAAGAAGCTACACCATATTATGTTTCAACTCAAAATTCCCCCCAGTTGCCGGTCTTTGAATTGGGGAAGTCATGTTTGTGGGAAGTGGGCTTCCCACTTCCCTAACCTTCCTACCAGCTTCTTGTTGTTCAGCCATAGGAACAATATTCTCTTGTCCTTTTTGTATTTGAGTAATTCTAAGGAGAAGGATTTCTTCTCTCCTGCATTGATGGTAATGTTGCTCGAGTTCCAGGCTTGGTTCTACCAACTTTTGATCCTTTGCTAGCTTGTAAACTTAGAAACCTATCTCCTACAAACACAAAAACAAGGCCAAGCATAAAAACACCAAATAAATCTAACTATAAACTAAAATAAACAATTGCCAAAATACAAATCCGTAGCAACTACGCCAAAAACTTGACTGTGCTCAAGTGCACATTGAAGTGTATGTGGTTTATCAAGTACTATAGTAGACTTAAAATAGACGATATATCGATCCCACAGAGACTAGATTTATCAGTGATTTGATTTTAGATCACAGTTTAGATTTAGTTGATGCGAAAGTAACCAAAAGAGAGTTTGGAAATTTTAATTGCAATTAAAATAAACAATGCGGAAAGTAAAAATCTTGAAAGAATCAATGAGAGAAAACCCAAGGTTGAAGCACTCTGAACAATCATATTATACTATTGGATTTCATTCATTAACTAGCTTATCTTTGTTATTGATTTGTAGGGTTAATTACGCAATTATGGTTTCCCAACCTTTAATCTATTACCTAAGTTGAACCTTACACCTACATCATTGAGAGGGGATGTAATAATTCACTTAAATTCTTAAAAAATATCATCCTACATGTGAATAAAGTAAGTTCTCTAAGTACATCCCTATCCTAGATACTAATTCAAATTTCTTAATTTATAAAGAATCAAGAACCATACTCTGCTTATTCCTATATTCTATCACCCTATTCCCTCTCCCGAGTTCATAAGAATGACAATGGATGTATTCTAAAGGTCGAGAATTCTTAAAATAGTTATAATAAGAATAAATAAACAACCAATATTTATAATCAAAGAAAACAAACTTAATCTATAGCAATAATAATCATGTTCTTGGCTTCAACCCTGGAAAAGGGCTTTTAGCCACGCATAGTCTATATCATAATCACAAGGTTGTAATTAATGATTAAAAACATGAATTAACTAAATAAAAATAATAAAAACTTAATGAATAAGTTGTAGCAGCCCTTTTCTCTCCAAAATATGCTAAAAGATGTGTAAAAACATGATACAACATGTATTTATAGTATAGGAACAAGCCCTTTCCGTGTTGGACAAGAAAAGCTTTATATGTTGAGCCTGGAAGTGGGTGGGGCAGTTCCCTGGGTTCATACCCACTACAGTTGGGGTGGTTCCCTAGCTATATCCCTGGTCCAGGTGGGTCGGCGCCTCAATATTGCCTCGAGCTACTGGAATTTGCTCTCCGAAATTTGGTTAAGTGTTGAGTCTCCCCTCTTTATCCCTTGTCTTGTGGCATATTTCCCATGAATTCCAAGATTATTTAACATCAAAATATCATATTCATTTACAAAAGCCTCCTACATCATCACATCAAGCAAATTAAGAGAGAAAAGCAACACAACACCCATAATGACAAATCCAAACAAGAGCTAAACATAGCTAGTTAGCATTGATATTTCAGTTATTGTTCCTCCTGCAGACTCATTTAAATTGAAATTTTCTCATTACCAACAAGTTATTCCACTCATAATAACATATAAAAATTATTAGGAACACTTTAAACACAATAAAATCCACCGAAATCAACTAGACAAGCACCTAGCTCAAGCTAGTAACACTAGTTTTCCAAGTTGAACTCTAAATGAATCTTTTAAGTACAAACTTGTTTGGAACTCACTTTAAACATCATAAACACATGATTTAACACTTAAATGCACATTTATATCATTATCAACCCATATATCACATGAATCATCCTCAAAACAAGACTAAAAAGGCTAAAATAATGATGATAGAATGCATAAATATACCCAACATCACCACCCCACACTTAAAGCCTTGTTCTTCCTCGAACAATTCTTTACTATAAACCTCATGAGCTGGAGATTCTACACTTATACTCATTGCAAGACACTCAAGCTAGTACTACAATGACTATACAGAATGCAAGTTTCTATACTAAGCATGTTACAAACACAATTGAAAGCTTATGAACACTACTCCAAAACATCCTAGCCTCAAGAATCGACTCACCAAGTTGGCAAACACATGCTTATCATTCAATCAAGGACATCATACAAATCACCTACATTCATCAAATATGTTCCCTCACAACAAGAGAGTTACCCATAATCACTCATAATTAAAAAATTCATAACATGATGGGTACAAGAATCAAATTACGCTCACTCTCACAAAGAATTCACAAGTTACACACAATGAACCATAGGCTTGCCCTTAGTGTACTTCTCCACTAATATTAGAATGTATAGCTTAAGATCAATTAGGACTTTTTGGGGTTGTAATGTAGGCTAAGGGACGGGCAGGAACTATTTGGGAATAGTGACTAACCTCTCTAAGCACTATAATACACTACCTTATACAATTAAAACTAATATCCAACAACCAAAGTACAATTTTTCATCTACCCATATCTTTTATTTTATCCCATCTCTTTTAGGCATTTTTACAAACACATGGTGGGCGTATTGTTTATTCCTTCAAGATTTAATTTTTTTCTACAATCATGAGAATATTTCTAACACCATTTATATTACTCCCAACCACCAATAACTCTTGCCTTGGGGCATCAATTTCACCTCTCTTTTCTTCAATTTCTCAAACTTCTTTCTTAAATTTTTTTCTTTTTTCAGTTAAAGCACTTAGGAAATTTTTGGATTAAATTATGGTCTATCAAAGAAGGAATTAGGCTACATATGAGGCTACCAAAGAAAAGACTAAAGTCTTAATGGGTGTTAACTAGGATGATGCACAAAGGGTAGGACAAATAGAATGCATAAAATAAGGCTATCAAAGAAATTCCTAAATCATCTCCTAAACCCTCATTCTTTATTTTGCTTTACACACACACCAGGCAAGTTCTAGACATAACATGCAATAAGGAATATACAAAAATCTCACACTCACATGGTATATGCTCAAATTAATAGGATCATTATAGATTCCCAACCAATTAATAGCATGAATTCAAATTTAGTTGATAGTATAGGCACCAACTAACTCCAAATTAAACTAACTGAAAAGAAATATGGAAACACTAAAATAAATTAATAGGTCCTCGACATATGAGGACTCACCACAATTGTTGCTGCTGATAGGCTAAACTGTCTAAGTACGGTCAGGAAACAAAGCATCCGAACCTATGATATTAAACATCATAGCTCAAAAAAAAGTATGTGATTAGTACTTTAGATATACTGGTATATGAGATGAGGTTAGGCTAAAATGCATGAGATAATGTGTATAAGATAATGACTAACTAAATAATATAAGATAACTGAGGCATAAAATGTGTGAAAACTGTAAAATCAGAGAATGCATGACCAAGCATATAACATGATTCTGAAATTGTCTAAAACTAAAATTCTGAAATGTGGTATCTAAATAACTGGTGTACTATATGCTATAGTCAAGCAAAACTGAACTCAAATCTATACTGAATACTGAATTGAGACTATAGGAGGTATCATCTACCCGACATGCCCCAATCTGTGTTAATCGGGGTCTAACCTGTAACCCCAGTTGAAAGGATGCCAGTACCGTGCCACAGTACTAATGCTGGCTGTATGGATCCACTAAAATAATGTACTAAAGTACTAATAAGTCACCCTCAACTGGCAGGTGCTCTGGTGAGATATGTATTACCCTCAACTGGTAGGTAAACACCTTATCAACCCTCAACTGATAGGTTGATATCTCTAACCCATGTTGGCGACGTAGTTTTGTAACTTAGGGACTGCTACTAAAGGTCATAGCCACTACTGGCAGGTGATCCCCATCACTGGGTTTGTTTGGTGCTAAATCCTACTCTCAACTGAATGACACTGATTACTGGGTTGAACTATGTTTAACTGAGCAAACAACTGGCCATGATACTAACTGAATTACAGCTCATGGTTTATCTGAAACCATTTTGAATATACTAAAATTATGTAAAAAGCTAAGTATCGGGTATTCATAACCCTTCAACATTGAATGAAAAACATAATAAAGGATTATTACTCAAAACCCAACATTTAGACATTTTATCAAACACATGGGAGTCATGAATTTAAGCATGGGAATGGGTAAAATATGTGATTGAAAACATAGTTACTCTACCAAAACCATGAATTAGGGATTTTACATGAGGATTTCAATACTTAAATCATATAAGGGCCTATTCCATCGAAAAAAATACTTATAACGTAACATGTAATCAAAATCAATAGCAACTTCATTGAGACAATTCATCATAAACATGTAAAAACTCATAATTTGATATCAAAAGGAAATTCTTGGAATCCATGGGTGAAAAGGGCCCATGGATGAATATCACACATACCTTAAATCCTTAAGCTTGAAAGACAAACACAATCTTGATACTTTTCTTGAATGTTCTTGGATTTGGAATCTTGATTTCTTGGTTTCCTTGGAAAGAAAGGAATGAAATTGATGAACTTGGGGGATAATTAGGGTTTATTTTTTAGAGGAAATAGGAGAATATGGGAAAATAATGCCCTAATTAATGTTTTAATTCATATTTATACGAATTGGGTTGATGGGAAAAGACGTAACTGCTATTAAGAAAATTAAATCTGCAATTGGAATGCTAACTAGAAGGCTACCACGACGTGATGAAGGGCTCATCACTATACCCACCATGATGCACCACTATCGTGGTGAGGTTCTGGAATTGAAATCCAAACACGACCCAATCCTCGTTCAAGAAATCTGAAACTTCCCCGAGACATTCTCCTTATACCCCCGACATGAATTACCTATATCTCAGGGCCGATAAGACCCATTTAAAAATACTCAAAGTTAAGAGGCCAAGAATATGAGTAAGTCCCCAACAATTAGTGAAATTTTTTAGGTTGTAAGCCTTTTATGCATGCAACTAGGAGCTAAACTGATCTAAGAAAAGTATGAGGTATTACACTAAGTGCGGTGTGGTGAAATCCATCACATATCTTTAGGAGGCTATAGGGATATTTTAGGAAATTAACTTCTTGACTCCTTATCGTGTGTTCGCATTGCTATGAATCTCAAAGATATTCTTTGACTCTATTCTGTCCCTGATGAACGATGCAAGATGGGAGATGCTATCGACAGATGCGAATGAGACTTCAGCACATATTTCCAAAGTTTTTGAACAATGTTAGACTAGACAGTTAGAGATGGATATCGAAGATCTTCAATATAAACCAAAGGATTCAAGGCCAGTTTAGGCTCCAGTTGAGCTCGTGACTGCTTTATCCCTTTGAGGTTTAGCATTGGGATCTGAGTTAAGATTGTAGATCCCTCTTAGCCATGGATAGAATTTGAGTCATCGAGTAATTGTCAGGCCAGAGTTGGGCCTATTGATGTTCATCAGGTTTTTTGACCAGTTTCTAAGTATGATATTGGGGGTCTGGAGTGGACCTGACATATTTTTATGCTATATTCTTTTAAGCACTACATAGTGTATGGAATCATTAAAGGCTTAGCATTGCCAATCTTTTTGGAATTGAATCACTTGATAGCAGCTAGATCTCCTCTAACAGCATCCAAGCACATATGCAAATATATGTGGTCTACCAAGTAATATAGTGGCCTTCAAGAAAACCGAATATCGATGCCACAGAGACTTGATTTGGCAATGATTTTATTTTAATTCACCATCTAGATTAATTTAGTACAAAAAGCAACCAAAAAGAGAATTTTAAATTATTTTGTAAATTAAAAATAAAATAAATAATACGGAAAATAAAATCTTGGAACAATCAATAGAGAAAAGCCCAGGTTAAAGCACTCCAAACAATCATATTATGTTATTAAATCTCATCCGTTAATTTACTTATCTCGGTTGTTGATTCGTAGGGTTAATTGCATGATCATGGTTTCCCAACCTATAATCTTTTACCTAATTTGGATATTACAACTACATCATTGATCGGGAATGTAATAATCCAATTAAGTTAATTAAAGCTATCATCCTACGTATGAATCAAGTAAGGACTCTAAGTACATCCCTGTCTTAGACTCTAAGTTTAATTCTTTATTTTATAAAAGAATAAAAACTCAAACTTTGTTTATTCCCATGTTCTATCTCCCTATTCCCTCTCCCAAGATCAAAACGTTGACAATATATGTATTTTATGGGTGATCAATCCATAAAATAATTAAAACAAGAATAAACAAACAACCAAATATGATAAGCAAAATTAACAAAATTAATCCAAAACAATAGTACTCATGTTCTTGGATTTAACCCTAGAAAGAGAGTTTTTAGCCACTAATATTCATAATCACGATCCAAATATTTGAATACATGATATAAAAAATTAAAGAATAAATAGAAAATAAAAACCTAATTAACCGTGTAGCTATCTCCGCAATTTTTCTGCAAACAGTGTTTCGTGTATTCCAGGTTTTGACCAAAAATAAAATTTTTCCAGGTGGTTTCCAAAGTAATTAATTGTCCAAATATATTTTCCAATTCCCTCTCAAAGTTGACCAAAGAAATATATATATTGTCCAAGTTGTCCAAGTCCTACTAAATATATATATATATATATATATATTATATTCTAATTCTTGTAAGATCAGACAAAGAATACCAATTTAAAAGATTCCCACACTTCTCAAAAGGTGTGCCATGCAATAATAAAGGGACAACCCCACGTGTGTTGGTAGCAATTTGAATTTACATTGTTTGAACTAGCGATGCGATGCGTCGTCTTTGCGTCATTGTACATGAATTGACACTGAAAAAATTTTCTAAGTGTAAACCGTGTGCCCATCGACGCAACGTGTTGACTTCGCGTTGACTCACTGGAATTCGCTTTCAAAATTTTGGTTAAGTGTTGAGTGTCCTATCCTTTGCCCATGCCTTTTATAGTGTATTTCCAATGAATTTTGAGCCTTTTTATCATCAATATATCACCGTATTTAGTTTACCAAAACTCCTAGAATATCATACACCACATATTAAAGATTAAAACAACACAATATACTCAACAATAAATCAAAATAAGAGCTAAGATAAGGTAAATTTGCAATGATGTTCCAATTATTATTTCGACTCTTGACTTAATCAAATTAAACTTTGCACATTACAAATAAGTTATTCCACTCATAATTACACATTTAAACCATTTGGAACAAATTAAACACATTAGAATCCATCGAAATCAACTACACACACACCTAGCTCAAGCTAGTAAAACTAATTTTCCGGGTTGAACTCTAAATTACATAATTAAGCACAAACTTGTTTGAAAAATACTTTGGATATTAGAATAATGATGCAAAAGTGTATAAAACCATCTCATATCATCACCCCACACTTAAATCCTTGTTCGTCCTCAAACAACTCTTTACTCTGAGCATAAAAATCTGAGGTGACGCTACACTTCTATTAAATGCAAGACACTCAAGCTAGTACTACAATGACTACACGGAATGCAAGTTTCTACACAAAGCACGTTATTTACACTATTGATAGCTCATGAAAACTACTTCAAAAAATCCTAGACTTAAGAATTGAATCACCTAAGTTGAAAACTCATGCTTACCATTCAATCAAGGACATCATAAAAATCACCCATATTCATCAAACATGTGCCCCTCACAACAAGAGAGTTACTCATAATCACTCATAATAATGCAATTTATAATGTAATGGGTGCAAGAATCAAATTACGCTCGCCCTCACAAATAATTCGCAAGTTACACATAATGAACCATAGGCTTGGCCTTAGTGTAGTGCTCCACTAATATCGAAATGCAAAATTTAGGATCAATTAGGGTTTTTTTGGGTTGTAATGTTCACCCCACACTTAAATCCTTGTTCATCCTCGAACAACTCTTTACTATAAGCATAAAAATCTGAGGTGACGCTACACTTCTATTAAATGTAAGATACTCAAGCTAGTACTACAATGACTACATAGAATGCAAGTTTCTACTCAAAGCACGTTATTTACACAATTGATAGCTTATGAACACTACTTCAAAACATCCTACCCTCAAGAATTGACTCACCTAAGTTGCAAACTCATGCTTATCATTCAATCAAGTACATCATAAAAATCACCCATATTCATCAAACATGTGCCCCTCACAATAAGAGAGTTACTCATAACCACTTACAATAATGCAATTTATAATGTAATGGGTACAAGAATCAAATTACGCTCACTCTCACAAAGAATTCACAATTATAACATAATGAACCATAGGCTTTCCCTTAGTTTAGTGCTCTACTAATATCGGAATGTGAAACTTAGGATCAATTAGGACTTTTTCGGGTTGTAATGTAGGCTAAGGGATAGGTTAGAACTATTTGGGAATAGTGACTAACCTCTCTAAGAACTTTAATACACTACATTATGAATTTAAAATGAATCTCCAACAACCAAATTACACCATTTTTTGTCTACCCCATCTCTTTTATTTTTGCCCCATCTCTTTTAAGTATTTTCACAAACACTTGGTGGACGCATAGTTTACTACCACATGAATTAATTTTTCTCTTTTTTTCATAATCATGGAAATATTGTTTTCACAAATTATATCACCTCAATATACCAGACATTAATTATAAACACCAATAAATATTACCTTGGAGCATCAATTTGACCTTTTTCTTCTTCAATTTCTCAAACTCCTTTCTCAATTATTTTTTCCATTAAAGCACTTAGGAGATTTTTGGATCAAATTATAGTCTATAAAAGATGGGATTAGGCTACATATGAGGTTGCCAAAGAAAAAGCTAAAGGCTCAATGTGGTTTAACTAGGATAATACACAAAGGTAGGTAAAAAGAAGGTAAAAACAATGGTATCAAAGAAATGTCTAAATCATCTCCTAAACCCACATTCTTTATGTTGCTTCATACACCGATCAAGTTCTATACATCATATGTAACAAGAAATATACAAAAACACTTACACACACATGGCATATGCTCAACTCAATAGGATCATCATAGGCTCCTAACCAATAATAGCATGCATTCAAATTTAAGCCAACAAGTACAAAAGTCACAAACATGAGCCTAAAAGTCTCAAAAATAGTAATTCATTCCATCAACATGCTTTAACCAAAAAATCCACTTGCATCATGTAATCAAAAATAGCACCAAAAAGAATATCACACTTATTCATAACCTAAAATTTTTTAAATTGAGTCAAAATTTGGGAATTTCCCCACCCTACACTTAAAAATCTACTTTGTCCCTAAAGTCAATTTTGAAGTAAAAAGATAGAAAAACTTCTTGATGTCTCTAGGCCTAGCTAGATGTAACTTCACACAAAAAGGAGATCCATGGGACCCTACACTCAATTTTTTTCATTCTTCAAGCTCAAGATTATGGTACTCAGACTTCCCATTAACCTGTGACTCAACCAAAAACAAAAACTATATGAAATAAAAACTAAAAAAATTGAAAAAAAAACATACCTTAGCTTTGGTTGCCTCTCAAGAAGCGCCTGATTTAGTGTCGCGGCACGACCTATATCAACTCAACCATATTCCTTCACCCTTTTACTCCTTTTTGGGAGCCATTTTTTCATTTGTTTCTGACCTCTTGAGTTTTGACTCTCAAGGTCAACATCTGTCTTTTGTTTAACCTTCATCATGTTGGGAAACGGTGGTTTTATCTTAGGTGTCTCAATTAGGTAGTCAGAAGAGGTCTTTTGTGGACTATCCACCCTACACTTGTCCCCTTTAATAACATTGATGTAAGATTTCATAAAATTTCTAAGCTTAATTCAGTCCTTTATGCTTGTTAAGGGGGTCCCATACTTAGAAAATTTTAGCCAAGTTCCTAGACTTAGTTTATTTTTGGCCTTTGAAAGTTCGCAATCTCATTTCGCCACCTTAATGTCCTTTAATAGTCCATATTTTTTATTAGTTCATTATCAGAAAGGTCAATAGGTATTCCCAAACAAGTTTTGGATTTTCTGGAACACATTTAGATTATGTTCGGAGTCCCAAAATAGTGGACCAATGCGATCATGACGCGTCACGCCAATCACGTTGGTCAATATTTGTGTAGGATTCCAGAGCCAAAACTTTTAAGGCTCGATGCGGTCATGGTGTGACACATTGAGTATCGCGTCACATCCATCAACATGCTGCATCACTTGTAGCGTCGGCACTCCGTGTCCTTAAGAGGCAAAATGGTCAATTTTCCTTTCTTATATAAACCCAATAACACGTGATTCAACCATATTTCACCCAAAATATAGTATTTCTCTCAAGTTTCTCTTAAGAACAAGTTAGAGTTTTCAATTAGGAATTTAAATTCAAGACTCAATTTCAAGAATCCCTTCATCAATCTTTGTAAAATCAAGAACTAAGGTATGCATAGTGTTCATTCATGGATTCCTTTCATCCATGAAGCCCAACAATGAAGTTTTTAAATCATGTATTGTGAATATTTTGTTATGGGTTGATTATGTCCATGAGATTATGATTATGTGATTCCAAATTGGAATCTTTATTTGTTTTTATGAAACTATGTTAGCATGCAAGTTGAAAACTATAAACTTAGTTGGTTATGATGTGTAAATTTAATGATTATGCCTATTCCCTAGGTAGTTCATGTAATGTGTTTGATAAAATGCCTAAGAGATTAGAAATTATTCATTACAGCTTAATTATGACCCAAACGATAAATACATGTTTTACCCGTATGTTCAAATGACTCCCATGTTATTGTTATTCCATGTAATTTCTTGATGGAATGTTCATGAGGTTAGAATGATAAAATCATGCCATGTTTATTCCTACCATGTACAAGATTATGATAACTATGTGCTTCATGAAAACCCCAACTAATTGTATTATGGATTATTGATGTTGGTCATATGTTCAAGAAGTGTCATGCCTTGTCAATTTCCTTCTATCGAGTCCTGGGGGTATTGTACCTGACAATTTAGCTCTGTGCCTAGAGTCAGTGTCAGTTTTCATGATAATCTCTGTCAAGCCATGATCATTAGAATTCAGTCAGTTACATGACTCAAGAAAAACAGCAATCTTAGTACCCTTGGTAATCTTAGTAACCTCAGTAATATCAGTAATCTCAGTCAGTTATTAGATCTCAATAGTATTCCATCAGTCAATGAAAATTTAGTGATATATTCCAATCAACCAAACAATACTATCAGTAACAGTTTAGTTCAGTTTAAATCAGTTCAGTGTCTCTTCAGTTGGGAGTAGAATTCAGCACCAAGTGAACCCAAGAATGGGAACTCACCTATTAGCCAGTAGAGGGTGTGATCCTTGGAAGAAACCCTTCTATTCTAGAACTACATAGCCAGTGTAGGTTGAGATGTACCCTATGATTTTAGTGATTTTACACCTCATCCGAGTTTTCTTACTAGGAGGGGTTGATGGAAGAGCTCCTTGTCAGAGAGGGTTTACTCACAGGTTGTCTTTACCCGTGACACGGTACTGACACCCTTCTAACTGGTATTATAGGTTAGACCCCACCAGTTTAGTTTTGGGGTATGTCGATTATATGATTACCTCCCAAAGTCTCAATTTCGGATCCAATCTCAGTAATAGAACTTAGTTCAGTTTTACAGTTTTAGGATTGTCAGATATAGTCGCTTATCTAAGTACAAAACTCAGCTAGTTGTATCAAAATCAAGACTTTCATATATAGTCACCCAGTTAATAGTACATTAATTATATGAAATTCATATTACCAATATTCAGATTTCAGGACTGTCAGATATAGTCAATCAGACCAGTTCTTCATAATTAGAACTGTCAGAAATAGTCATTTCATTATTAGTAATATGACATTAATTCCTCAGTACTCAATAGACTTAGTCATTTAGTATCCCAATATTAGTACTCAGATATCAGTAAATCCACATTATCAGAATTCATGAGTCAGTGTTATCATGATCTCAGTTACAGTTATGTATTCATGCATGTATTCTCACATTTATGTTATCTATTCAGTTAATATTGTTCATGCATATGAACCCCATGCATTAAACCTACCTCACTTGCATACTATTACATTCAATCATACTAACGTATTTGCGCTATGGTGTTTTATACCATAGGTTCAGAAGCACGCGCTCCAGAGTATCAGTAGCATTCTAGTTTTAGCAATCAGAGTTAGCAGTGAGTCCTCATCATTCGAGGATGTTATTATTTGATTATTTTTTTAGTACTTAGTTTATTTCAGCAGATGGAATTAGTTGCGAGATTGTCCCATCAACTCTTTATTCAGACAGTTCAATTTTAGAGGCTTTCAAACTACAACACGTTCAGATAGTTATTTCAGTTGTTTTGATATTGTTATACCATATTTTTGGTTATGTATCAGTATTGAAACTTATGGACTTTCAGTTCAAGTTTCCATATTTATGATATTATTATTATTATTCAGTGCTTAGTTATAGATATCAGTCATGAGTTAGCTTATAGTTCTTTGGGATTATGAGCAACGTGTAGCATTTCGGATACCAAATTTGGGGTGTTACAATTGATCATGCACAAATCTTTATATAGGGTACTTTCTATGGGTGCTTTGTAAACATCATATACCACCTCTTCATTATCTACCTTTATCTTGATTGTGTGTTCTCTAACATCAATCAAGGCCCCTCCGATCGCTAAGAATGGGTGCCTCTAAATAATTGATACCTATTCATCTGCCAAAAAATCAAGAACAATAAAGTTAACAGGAATAAAAAATTTACCAACCTTTATGAGGACTTCCTCAATTATTCCTTCCGAATATGCCATGGAACTGCCTGCTAGCTGCAAACCACGGTGGTTGATCTAGGGTTTCCCAAGCCCAATTTTTTAAACAGTGATAGGGGCTTCAATTTATACTTTCACGTAAATCACTTAGGGCATGAACCTCTTTACTTCCAATTTGAATAGGGATGGCAAACTTTCTTTGATCTTTCAATTTCTTAGGGATTTTTTGTGTCATTACCGCACTACACTCTTCAGTGAGTGTTATTGCTCCCACATCTTCCAATTTCACCTTTTTCACCACCACATTCCTTAAGTACTTTGCATACTTAGGCATACTCTGCAAAATATCTAGCAAAGGTAGATTAATATGCAACTCTTTAAATGTGTCAATGAACTTTTTGAACAATGCATCCTCCTTCGCTTTTATGCACTTTTGAGGGAAAAGTAGTGGCAGCCTCTTCTTCACTTCTTCTTCAGCAACTTTTTCCTTCAAGTACTCAGACTTTCTTGAATTTTCAGCAACTTTGTCGGAAACCTATTGGGTCACCACCTCAGCATCTAACTTTTTTGTTTCCTTGGTAGGTTCTCCATGAAGCTCTTTACCACTCCTTAAGGTGACTGCCATAACTTGTTTTGGATTTTCTATATCAGCGCCAAACCACCTTGTGGTATGGTATTTAACGTTTGTTGTATCTGCCCAACCTGCAACTCTAAATTTCTCTGGGCCACTTTTTAATTCTATAATTTTGCCCTTTGACTGTTCAAATCCATAATCAATTGTGTTTGACCAGCTACGAGTTGCTTCAATATCTCTTCCATATTGCTAGTTGATTGATTTGATTGGACCTGTGGCTGTGGGATTTGCTGATGTTGTGCATTCCAAGGCTGATTTATTGGCTGAGTCTGTCACTTCATGTTGTAGGCATTAATTACCATAATTTATCTTTTGAGAATTACCTACATACATCACAGATTTCAGATTTGACGCACACATGGCCTCTGAATGGCCATTATTTCTGCATACCTTACACCAACCTGTAGCTTGTTGGATGGCATTGACTAGGGCTGCAGTTTGTGCTACTCCCAACTTCATGGTGCTAAATGTTGTATTGATCAAATTTTGTAAGGAAGAAACCTGTGCTGATAAGGCTGTGAATTGGTCCACCTCCAACACCTTCATAATTCTTTTTGTGGCATTTCTAGAATTTGAGTGCCACTCTGGATTTCCTTATGCTATGCAGTTCAACAATATCTATAGCTCATCATAAGTTGGCTCACACTCTTGACCACCTGCAGCTGAATCTAGCAAAATCTTTGTATTGTGATCATGAACTTCTCCAAAATTATGAGCAAATACCTCATTAGATTGTTGGTGATGTGGACAATCCCGAAGAAGGGACTTAAAGCATTCCTAAGCATGATATAGACTTTCATTAATCTTTTGTTTGAAGCTCACTATCTCACTGTGAAGTCTCACAGTCTTGCCTGATGGAAAGAATCTGATGAGGAACTTTCTAGCTAAGTTGTCCTATAATGTGATTGAATTGGTCGGCTCTGCATTCAACCACCTTTTAGGTTCTCCCAAAAGTGAATAGGGAAACAGTGTCAGCCTTACATAATCTAAAATCACCCCAATCGAAGTGAATATATCAGTAAGCTCAATGAAAGTCTGCAAGTGGAGTTGTGGATCCTCGTGTTAATGCCCTACAAACTGTCCACTACTAATAAGAAGCTGCACGATATTGTGTTTCAACTTAAAATTCCCTCTAACTGCTGGTCTTTGAATTGGGAAAGTCAAGTTCGTTGGAAGTGGGACTGCCACTTCCCTAACCATCTTACCAGCCGCTTGTTGTTCAGCCATAGAAACATTGTTCTTTTGGTATTCTTGGAATTAAGGAATTCTGGGGAGAAGAATTGCTTCTCTCCTATATTGATGATAAATTTACTCAAGTTCAGAGATTTTCTCAACCAAGTTGTGATCCCTTTCCAGTTTTCTACTTTGAAAACCTATTTCCTACCAAAACAAAACCAAGACCAAGAGTAAAAATACCAAATAAATCTAAAAGTAAAACTAAAATAAATAATTGCTAAAATACAAGTCCCTGGCAATGGTGCCAAAAACATAGCAGCGCATATGCAAGTGTATGTAGTCTACCAAGTAATATAGTGGCATTCAAGAAAGCCAAATATCGACCCCACAGAGACTTGATTTGGCAATGATTTTATTTTAGTTCACCATCTAGATTAATTTGTGTAAAAAAATTATTTTATAAACTAAAAATAAAATAAATAATATGGAACATAAAATCTTAGAACAATCAACGGAGAAAATCCCAGGGTTAAAGCACTCTGAACAATCATACTATGTTATTGAATCTCATCAGTTGCTTATCTCAATTGTTGATTCGTAGGGTTAATTGCATGATCATGGTTTTCCAACCTATAATCTTTTACCTAATTTGGATATTACAGCTACATCATTGAGCGGGGATGTAATAATCCAATTAAGTTAATTAAAGTTATCATACTACGAATGAATCAAGTAAGGCCTGTAAGTACATCCCTGTCCTAGACGCTAAGTTTAATTCTTTATTTTATAAAAGAATAAAAACCCAAACTTTGTTTATTCCCATGTTCTATCTCCTTATTCCCTCTCTCAAGATCAAAAGGTCAACAATATATGTATTTTATGGGTGATCAATCCATAAAATAATTAAAACAATAATAAACAAACAACCAAATATGATATGCAAAATTAATGAAATTAATCCAAAACGATAGTACTCATGTTCTTGGGTTTAACCCTGTAAAGGGGGATTTTAGCCACTAACATTCACAATCATGATCCAAATATTTGAATACATAATACATAAAATTAAAGACTAAATAAAAAATAAAAACCTAATTAACCGTGTAGCCATCTCCACAATTTTTCTCCAAACAGTGTTCCGTTTATTCCAGGTGTTGATCAAAAATAAAATTTTTCCAACCCTTTAAAGCTGTCCAAGCCGTCCTATATTCGTCCAGGTGGTTCCTACTATAATTAATTATCCAAATATATTTTCCAATTCCCTCTCAACGTTGACCAAGGAAATATATATATTGTCCAAGTTTAATCGATTGTCTCCAGTTGTCCAACTCATACTAAATTTATATATATTATATTCTAATTCTTGTAAGACCAGAAAAAGGACACCAATTTAAAAAAATTCCCTCACTTCTCAAAAGGTATGCCATGCAGTAATAAAGGGACAAGCCTCATGTGTGTTGGCAGCAATTTGAATTTTCGTTATTTGAACCAGCGATGTGACACATCATCTTCGTATCGCTGTACTGGAATTGACACTAATAAATTTTCTAAGTGTAAACATTGTGCCCATCGACGCAACGTGTTGACTTTCTTTTTACTCACTGAAATTTGCTTTCAAAATTTTGGTTAAGTGTTGAGCGTCCTATCCTTTTCCCATGCCTTTTGTAGTATATTTTCAATGAATTTTGAGCCTTTTTATCATCAATATATCATCATATTTATTTCACCAGACATCATACAATATCATACACCACATATTAAAGATCAAAACAACATAATATTCTCAACAACAAATCAAAACAAAAGCTAAGATAAGGCAAATTCGCAATGATCTTCCACTTATTATTTCAACTCTTGACTTAATCAAATTAAACTTTACACATTACAAACAAGTTATTTCACTTATAATTAAACATTTAAACCATTTGTAACAAATTAAACACATTAGAATCCACCAAAACCAACTAGACACACACCTAGCTCAATCTAGTAAAACTAGTTTTTCGGGTTGAACTCTAAATTACTCAATTAAGCACAAACTTATTAAAAAATACTTTGGAATTTGTAATCATATACTTGGACACTTAAATTCTTTATTACATCAATATGAACACGAAAAGAACACAAATTGCTCTCAAAATAAGGCAAAATAAGCTAGAATAATGATACAAAAGTATATAAAACCACCTCAGATCATCCTCTCTCTTAGGTTGTGGATTATGTAAAGCCCATAGAGAGATCATGTTTGAGACTTATGGAGATGGAAGCAAGAGGCCATGTCATCAATATAGTGTGGTTGGTATTTTATTTGAGAGCTTATTTCGGGTATGGTGAGTTGAGACATGGGTCTAGAGAGCACCTCGAATGTGAGTTAGTTGATCAAATAGAGTTAACATATACTCCCTTCTCGCCTAGAGTCTCTGAGTTATGCTATGATTACAGGAAAGAAAATTATTGGTAGTAGACAGTGCTCTTAGCATTAGGTGGCCAACCATTCAAGTTTATTTTGTGTTCTCTCTATGTTAGGCTTCATGACGTTGCTATGATTGTAGAGAGATTGACTATTGGTCTAAAAAGTGTCCCCTATGTGGGATTTTTAGTCTTTCAGCTCATTCAAAGCATCCTTATGATGATTGTGGCACCTTTATTAGAGATAGTGCACTTAACATCTCAGTTGATGATTCAGTCAATTGGTCCGAGTTTAGACCCATTCAGATTTACTCTCCCTTATATCCGTCAGACATGTGAATCTAGATTTCACTATGATAGGTGTGATTTTATTTCCCATATTTATCTTTTATTATATGTATTCGGGTTTTCATACCTATTTTTGATTATATGCCTTGATGAGTTCAGGTTGGTTATTTTGTGCCTTAATATTAAATTTGTAATTATTTACTACTCTGTGGTCTATTTCTTTTAGTAATAGATAGGGTAGATCTATAGTGATATTTTGTCCCTATTAGTGTAGATTTTGGGTTTGATTCCCATTTATCTTGGCATATTGACCTTGTTGCGGCCCCTGAGCAATAAATAATATTGATGTTCATTTTGGTATCGCCTATTCATTATACTGATGTTGATATTATTGTTAATATTTCTATCACTGCTTGAGGTTGTTGATATTATGTGATGTAATTGATCCTCACTGGGTAGCTATATAGACTAGTGTTATCTAGTTAGAATTTTATCTCTTTGTAATTGTTATTTGGTGGATTGAGTAGATATAGCTCGATTGTATAATTTCCTTTCCATTATGCAGTGAGGTTGATTGTTTTTGCTCTTGGTTAGCTATGTTAGATTTACTTGGGAATGTATTATGGTATCAAAGGTAAGTTGACCTTCTGTGGTTCTAATATAGATCTAGAGTATCGAAGGTAAGTTGACCTTCTGTGGTTCTGATAAAGATCTAGAGTTGGCAATTTAGTTATATTGTCTGATATTGAATTGGAGATTCTGATGCTTGCCTCCTAGGTGAAAAGGCTTTTGTATTGGCTATCCCTTCTTATTTAGCTTGTCTATAAGATTGACTAGTCTGAGGCTCGTTCTTTATTTGTGGCTAGTGCATCATCCGATAGTCATTTTGATATTGAGATTGAGAGGTCTTGAGTTCATCTGTTAGACTTGTTTGGTTTGTTCCCTTATGATGGTTTTCCCTTGTTATTAGTATGAGATTGGATACTCCTTTCTAGTTGTGATATGGTTTTGTCTTAAGTTGAGCTGGAAATTTAGAGGCAGGTGGCCTTTCTGTGATTGCTTTTTGAGTTTACAAATTAGAAGTTCTTCATCTTGAGTTGTTGACTTTTGGTGGTGATCTTGACTTTGACCTTGGTTTTGAGATTGGTATATTTCTTCTTCTATGATATGATTCTGGGTGGATTTAGGAAATCCCCATTTCAGAGTTTGTACGGCATAATGAGGCTTGGTGGACTGTTTCTCCTTAATGATGGGTGCCTATGACTATTCTTAGCTGAGATGGAGTGTTGGACTGGTTAGTTTCGGTATAAGTTTAGCCTACCCTATGTTTCTTGAGTTTTTGTCATTTCTAGTATGGTTTGTTCTCACGACTCAAGACTACCCCTAGTCGTAACATGGTGCGTGAAACAACAAGTGATCCCAAGCTAACCCATGACTAGCATGATACTTGAGTAACTTATTTAGAATATATTACAAAACTTAATTTGGTGAGTAGAAGCATAATCATGAAAATTCTGAATAAAGTTAATGCGGATACAATTTAAACAATGATAAAGCTAAAGAAAGAAACTCAAGTTACATGACCGACTCTGACTGACATCTATATAGCCTCTACTATACTGACTATAGATAGATGGGGCATGCCTCCAGCTTCCACTAATCAACACATAAGAATAATAATAAAAATAAAGTACATGATCAATATCTAATTGGAGTCCCCAAAATAGGAGAACTCATCACCTGCTGGCTGGAAACTGCAACCGTCTGATCATAATGTGTGCGCTACATCTAGTGCCCACATTATGAAACAATGTAGTCACACAGACGTATATGTGGATTAGTACTTCTGGAATGTACTAAGTGGAGTGAATTCAATAAGTAAAACTGAGTTCATGTGTAATCTTAAACATTCATGCTAAGTGTAAGTAGACTCACCAAGAGACTGAAATAAACTAAAAGCTGAAGTATCTTAAAACATGAGTAACAAAAATAATCTGATAAGCTGGTGAATCACTACACTTAGTTTTTTAAATCCTTACTTTTGTAGAATAAGTAAAACTAAAGCTGGGAAGCGGTAAAACATGAATATTAAATGTAAATATCATGTAAAGCTGAACATGTTGTAAAACTGAACTGAGGATCATGTATGGATACTGATCATGAAAACATGAACATGTAAAACTTAGAATGCAAGACCAAGAATAAACATGTACTGACATGATCTAAATAACTGAATAACTAATATTTGAATACTTGGTCATGCAAGCCTGAACTGACACACTCTGAATATTGTACTGAGAGTGTAGGAGCTAGCTATAACTAACATGTCCCAATCTGAGTTATCAAGGACCAACCTGTAACCCCATTTGGAGGGGTATTGGTACCTTACCAGGGTACCAAAACATGAATGACGATCTGGATCCACAAGGCTAATGTCCTAAAGAAGAGGGTGTTATGCCTAACTGGCGGGGTAACCCTCATAATCTATGGTGGCACCATATGTCTGGAACCTAGGGACTGCTACTAATGCCTCATGCCTCTGACAGGGGAGACGCTATCCCTACGTTCACTCGGTTCTAAGTTTTACTCCCAACTGAATGACACTTGTGTTATTAGTCATTTAACATGACATGGTATTGTAATTGTAAGTGCTCAGCATGAACATGACATTCTGAATATGTTATTAAAACCATGGTCTGACTGACTCATTACTTGAAAACTGAAAACATGTAAAACACATAGGTATCAAGTGTTCATAACCCACCAGCACTGAATGATTACAAAAATATGATAACAATGCTTAAAAACTATAGTTTGGAATCATGGTTCAAAGACCCTAAACATATATATTTCATCAAACAAGTGAGAATCATGAACTTGAACATGAAATATGTTAAACATGATAAATTAGCATGATTACTTGGCTAAATTCACAAATTGGGGGTTTAACATGAAATTCACTTAAACATGACATGGGAATTGTAATTCAAAACATGATATGACTCATTCCACTTGAAAGTACTTATAATCATTACTTGAAATTGAATTAATAAGAGATTCACGGAGATAGATCATCTTAATTATGTAAAACTCTTAATTTAAAATGAAAAAGGGTTCTTTGACTCCATGGGTGAAGGGGACCCATGGATGAACTCCCAAATACCTTAAACCTTTAGCTTGAAAGAGAAATACCAGTATTGATGCTTTTTTGAAGGTTCTTGAACTTGGAAAACTTGAATTCTTGATTTCTTGGCGATAAAGGTATTAAGTTCTTGTTCTTGGGGAAGGGAATGGTTTTCTTGAGAGGAAAATTGGAGAAGAAGGTCAAAATTATGCCCTAACTGATGTGAAAGTCGTGTTATGAACGATTGGGCTGAGAGGAAAAAAAACCAATTGCCCCTCTGACATTTATATTTGTAACTGGACATAACACCATCACCGTGATGCGGACTAATCGCGGTCTTTGTATTCCCTCACTGCGATGCGGTGAACATGAGTTTGGGACTATTGTTGTTCCACGGCCTTATCGTGGTGACACTCTAGTTCCGTGATCCTAACATGGCCTAAACCCCATCTAAAAAATCCAAAACTTCTCCGAGACATGCTCCTTACATCCCTGAACATAAATCAACTTAAAAACCAACATTTGGGGTTGGGACGGTCGATTTAAAAAATTCTAAAGTCTAGGGGTCTCGAAAGTAACTAAGTGCTTAAAACTTAGGGAAATTTTCAAGTCTTAGACCCCTTAAACTTGCAACTGAGAGCTGAATTGAGCTAAGATTTTATGGTGTATTACAATATTGCCCCGTTGGGAACATTCGTCCTCGATTGAGGCTGGTTAGCTGAGAACACTGGGGAAACTGAGATTATATTCTGAATATGCATAACTTAAAACATGACTACATAACTGAGTCTAAAACATGATCATGAACTGAACTGATTTCGTGAATACATGCAATGACATGAGAATTGTTATAAGGCTGAGATAGAAATGAGAAAGTCAACTTATGAGTAACCATTACCTCAAATTGGGTCTGGTTTTGTGAAGAAAAGATGATAGGTTTAAGACATGGAAACTCGAGGTATTACAGCATCACCTCCTTGGGATATTTAATTCCCTCAAATCATACTGACTTGGTTACAATACTAAGGAAATACTGATATGATGCACGAGACACTTATAAATTGAATTATGACTGAATATCTGGAATCTAAAACCGATGCCTGATGCATGAACTGAGCTGAATTTGTAATTTACATGGATGCAAACAATTTACCTCTTGGAATTTCCATATTCATAAGACATCAGATAGTATGACTAGATGGAAAGATGGAAAACCATAGGAACTTGACTTTCTGACTGCTAAACTGGATTACTGGATATACAGAATTAATCATACTGAAAGCTTATACTCAACTAAAGTATTTCTTTAGTACTCTTTCTAAGAAGATCTAATAACATTAGGGAGAAAACAATCTTGGGCATAATCTGAATTTGATATTTGAATAAGGAATCGTAACGTGGTTATAATTATGTAACATGGAACATAGGTCTATTAAGCATAAGCTAGGATAGAATTGCTATGCCTTAGACCATGCAACTGCTACTTTCAAGATGAGACATACTCCTCAAATACTCCCTCAACTATACATTCCACTTCAATATTGAGCCTCTCTTGAGGATACTTAAAATCTTCACATGGCCACTAATGACTCTATTTACTAAAGTTTGAGCTGAACTGAATTCTCTCACTATGTTCAAGCCTACTCGAATCGACAAAGTGCAGACATAACACTGTAATACTAGCCTGAATCATGAATTCAATACCCCTTGCATTTTCATAACTTCCATCTCAATAATAATTCTTCTTACCACTTGAACAACTAACTTCAATCTCTTACTAGGAATTCACAAAAGCACAATGCATTCATCCACTTATACACAAACATGACATTCCAGTTAATCATTATAACCACATATAAAATTCTAGGAAAAGGACCCATAAAAGCATCTTTATCATATTCCTTAATACCTCTATCAATAACAACTTCCCTGCACTATCCCCAACAGAACACATATAGAATTATTATTTAACCTTCATATATATTTAAAGCTTTGCCTTGATCTTATTTCAAACTTATAGCCTTAGCTAAAACAAGTATACAACAATCTTTCATCAACAAGAAATATTTACTCTCTACCCTCTAAACCATTACTCATCACCACTATTATTTCAGAAGGAGAGCTCGCTGAAAGGTTAAAACATGAGGACCTAAAATATGAAAGGATACTATGAATAACTTCAACACTTAACTAAGGCCTGAGGAATAGAATATAAACCTCATGGATTCATTAAATAGATCTAATCTGAGAACATATATGATAAAATCTAAATATCACTAGCCATTAAGAATGTAGCATAAGTTATGGGGACTGAGCATACTGTAAAACATAAGTACATGAGTCATAAGTTGTATGACCTGAGTTTAGAGTTCATAAATTCATGGAATATGATTCGTACTGCTGAGTGAACTAGAAGTCCTTATACTAGGAACTGGAAGTGCACATGATTCTCTATGATGTGCATGAACATGAACTATAATCATAGAGCTGACATGTAAGGCATGATTAGATATCATGATGATTGAAGTACAAAACTTTGTACTGAGATGAGAATAGGTTGGGCATCTTCCTCCCTTATTGATGTTCTACAATACACTAGCATCACTACTAAAATCTAAGAGCCTGACTTGGTTACTTGTTCTATCATCTCCCCCTTAGCTTAAAGTTATCATTCTACGTTTGTGGGGCCCTTTTAAATAACTCTAAACTCAACTACAACTACTGTATTCTAGAGTCCAAGATATAACAATGCACATAAATAAGAACTCACCCTGAAAGACTACACTTGAAAATGTAAGTCCGAGTGCATGTACTTTCTTCTGATATACAACTCTTAACATTCTATAGCCCATAACTTAGCTGGTAAGAACATCATATACTACATTACTAGACTTATTTACACTTAGCTACTCAAGGGTACAATCTAAGTACACACGCTGTTAAAACTTAGAAATAATACAATATGGATATCACCTTGGTACCCCTCTAGATCATACACACATTATCATACTTAATTTTGAATCAACAACTTAAATTTTTGCATACACTATTTAAAACCTACTGATTCGCTCTTATATAACTAGCTCCATAAATACATAATCTAATAAATCCAAATAAATACTATACCCACCTTGCTACTACTAAAATTTTGGGTTCATACTTCTAATTATAGATCATATACTATCACAAAGTATTCTGAGAAGGGATCTGAAAGCACCTCTGACTTTGGCTTAGCGCATGATTTTCATGAATATGGATAAAATACTTCATGCTTTGGAACATAAAGGCACTAATGGGATACTTTTGAGTCTGCATAGAATCTTATAACTATCTGTGGGGACTATCTAAGAAAACTCCATCTGTAAGGACTTAAGCTTGGATATTTCTATTGCCTCAAGAATAAGGAAAAGTTGTCATGAATGGATTAACGTGAGAATCTACATTATCTCCTTAGAGAACACTTCTACTGCACGATCTGAGACATAAAAAAAGGAAACATTTTTTAAATGCCCTGTAGCCTCTTGAAGAAAAGTACAGACGTTTTCGTACCATTCTGTAAGACTCTACTAGACCTGAATTCATAGAAACCCTAGGACATTTGAAATCTGAGCTATGATACCAAGTTTGTCATGACCCAAGACTACCCCTAGTCGTAACATGGTGCTTGGAACCATAAGTGATCCCAAGCTAACCCATAAACTGGCATGATATTTGAGAACCTAATTTAGAATATATTAAAAAACTTAATTTGATGAGTGCAAGCATAATAATGAAAAGTCTGAATAAAGTTAATTTTGATACAGTTTATATCATGATAAAACTGAAGAAAGAAACTCAAGTTACATGACTGACTCTGGCTAACATCTATGAAGTCTTACTATACTAACTATAGATAGTTAGGAAATGCCTCTAGCTACCACTAATCAATATATGAGAATAATAATAAAAATAAAGTACATGTTCAACGTCTGACTAGAGTCCTCAAAATAGGAGAACTCATCACTAGCTGGCTGGAAACTGCAACCATCTGATCATGATGTGTGGGCTACAACTAGTACCTATATTATGAAACAATGTAGCCACACAGACATATATGTGAATCAATACTTTTGGAATGTATTGAGTAAGTGGGGGTGAATGCAATAAGTAAAACTGACTTTATACGTAATCTTAAACATGCATGCTAAGTGTAAGTAGACTCGCCTAGAGACTGACATAAACTAAAAGCTAAAGTATCTTAAAACATGAGTAACAAAAATAATCTAATAAGCTGGTGAATAACAGCACTTAGTTTCTTAGATCCTTAATTTTGTAGAATAAGGAGAACTGAAGTTGGGAAGCAGTAAAACATGAATATTGTATGTCCATATTATGTAAAGCTGAACATGCTGTAAAACTGCACTGATGATCATGTATGGATACTGATTATGAAACAATGAACATGTGAAACTTAGAATGCAAGACCAAGCATAAACATGTACTGACATAATCTAAATAACTAATAGCTGAATAACTGATGTCTGAATACTTAGTCATACAAACCTGAACTGATACACTCTTAATACTCTAGTAAGACTGTGGGATCTAGCTATAATCAATATGCCCTAATATAAGCCATTGAGGTCCAACCTGTAACCTTAGTTGGAAGGGTACTGGTACCTTTCCATGGGTACCAACACATGAATGATGATGTCAATCCACAAGGTTGATGTCCCGAAAAAGAGGGTGTCATGCCTAACTGATGAGTTACCCCTCATAATCTATGGTGGCATCATAGGTATGGAACCTAGAGACTACTACTAACACCTCATGTCTAACTGACGAGGAAGACATCATCCCTATGTTCACTCGGTGCTAAGTTTTACTCTCAACTGAACGACACTGGTGTTATTAGTCGTTTAATATGACATGGTACTGTGCTTGTAAGTGCTCAACATAAACATGACATTCTGAATAAGATATTAAAACCATGGTCTAACTGACTCGTTACTTAAAAATCAAAAACATATAAACCACATATGTATCAGGTATTCATAACCCACCGACACTAAATGATTACAAAAATATGATTACAATTCTTAGGAACAATAGTTTGGAATCATGGTTTCAAAGATCCAAAACATAGACATTTCATCAAACATGTGAGAATCATGAACTTGAACATGAGAATGTGTTAAACATGAGAAATCAACATGATTACATGGCTAAATACATAAATTAGGGGTTTAACATGAAATTCTTTTGAACATGACATGAGAATTATAATTCAAAACATGATATGACTCATTCCACTTGAAAGAACTTATAATCATAACTTGAAATTAAATTAACAAGACATCGTAGATAGTTCACCTTAATCATATAAAACTCATAATTTAAAACTAAAAAGGGTTATTGGGCTACATGGTGAAAGGGGACCCATGGATGAACCCCCACATACTTTACACCATTAACTTGAAAGAGAAACATCAATCTTGATGCTTTCTTGAAGGTTCTTGAACTTAGGAAAGTTGAATTCTTGATTTCTTAGGGAAAAAAGAATTGAATTTTTATTCTTGGGGGAAGGGAATGGTTTTCATGAGAGGTAAATTGGAGAAGAAGCTCAAAATTATGCCCTAACTGATGCCCAAGTAATGTTTTAAATGATTGGGTTAAGGGGGAAAAGACCCAATTGCCCCTCTAACATTTAAATTCATAACTGGACGCAACAACGTCACCACTATAAGGTCTAATTGCGGTCGTTGAATTCCCTCACTACGACACGGTGAATATGAGTTTGGCACAATTGCCGTACTACGGCATTATCGTGATGACACTTTGGTTCCTCGATCCAAACATGACCCAAACCCCATCCAAAAAATCCAAAACTTCTCCAAGACATGTTTGTTACATCCCTGAAAATGAATCAACTTAAAAAATAACATTTCAAGGTTAGGAAGGTCAATTTAAAAATACTTAAAGTCTAGTGGTCTTAAAAATAACTAAGTCCTCAACACTTAGGAAAATATTCAAGTCTTGGGCCCCTTAAACATGCAACTGAGAACTGAATTAAGCTAAGACTTTTATGGGGTATTACATTTGCAACCTTGGGGAGTTTTGAGTAAGTTTTGATAGTTCATGTCCTCCAGCAATTATGGAGTGGGTTATTTGCATGTATAGCCGGCGATTTAGCCTTTGGTATAGTTTTAGTTCTGTAACTACATTTCATTCCCTCTAGCTGATATAAAGGGTGTTGTGTTTTAGGCGATAGTTTATTTTTTTGGTAATTTTGTTCTTCAGTTATGACTTGATCGTGGCTTGGTATAATTTAGCTCGGATAAGTTAGACTTAGATTCTAAAATCGATTTGAATGGTTGGCATTGATATAGACTTATTGGATCAGCTTTGACTTGGAGCCTTGGAATGGCGATTTAGAAGCTAAGATAGATTTAGAGTATGAATGAATACCCGTTTAAAGGTTCTATTTGGGTATTTGAGATCGATCAGTTCTTTAGTATTGAGATTTTATCTTGGAGCTATAGAGATTGTATGTGGCCTTTATTTTAGACTTTCTTCAGTTTGGATTTCATTTATCGGTTGGTTGATCCAACTCTTGGTTGGCTATTTGTCTTCTCAATTTGAATGGTAGCCTATGGACCCGATATTGGTTCTTTTATCTTTAACCTTGAGTTTTTAGTTTTCCTTAGAAATTTTGGATGATATACTCAGTGGGAGTGATATACTTGAGTTGGATTCAGTATGGCTTCATTCTTGGTAGATGGGACATCCTGGAGCAGATTGTTTAGTGATGGGTAGTTATGCCTTGATCATTCGGATCTCAGTTTGATTACCATCTGGACTAGCTGTAACATTTGGAAGAGATTGCATTCCTTGATTATCTCCATTTATGTGCCCAGACAGCGCCTTATGATCTTATTCTTTGTTTCCTATATGATAATTTAGCGGATCAACTTTAGTTCCTCAAGTTCTCTGTGATGAGATTGTACGGATGAGACTCTGGTGTTTTTCCTCCTGGTTTAGAGTAGATAGCAGGCGTGGAATAATAGTAAAGAAGGATTATATTTGAATTTAGAGTTGATAGTTGTCATAACCCAAACGAGGGCCTAGCCATGATGGGTATCTTAAGTCCCACGTAGACCGGAGATCACCCCCTTCACCTAACTTAGTCAACACAACCACCTCAAGTGTCAGATGATATCCAAACCTATAATAAGATAAGAGTTTATTTATATCAAAACATCAAAATACATCTGGGTTCAGTGCCAAATGGTATCAGTGTTAATGTCAACACTAATAGCAATACTGACACCATTACTAACACCGCCCATACCAATAGTAGTCTGACAAAACCTCTAATTAAAAGCAAAGAAATATTCGATCGGGACATGCCCCTAACTATAGCCAAAAACCAAGTCCAAATGTAACATCAGAATGTACAGAAGTAACAAACATGAAATAGGGTCTTCCAAAGTATGGAAGCTCACCACTTCAATTTGACTCAAAAGTTGATCCTGAATCTAAATCACTAAGCAGGAGGAGCGAAGGTATGTCCAATTCCTGCATCACATGGGAATACAGGTCCAAGGACAGTTAGTGGGTGAATGCTAGCATGTAACTCAGGGATAGAGGAATAAAACAATGCCATCATTCAAAGTTAAGTCAAATCATCACATGCAATACATGTATACATACATATATATATATACATATATGTATATATATATATATATGTATATATATATATATGTGTATATATATATGTATGTATATATATATGTATGTATCATGCCAGGATAGGGAACAAGGCTTAGCATCAACTTTGAAAACCTTAAACTAGGTTGTGTAGCAGAACCATCATATATCAAGGCACCCACGAGCTATATGGGCCCAACTCTCCCCTAACGAGAAGGGCCCTAGTGCATGTAACAACACGAACCATAAATATCCATAACCATAAATGCCTTTATGGGGGACTCGAACCTCTTAACACAACTAAGGTGACTTAAAACCAATGTATACAACATGGGGAAATCAAACCTCCCATTGATATATTCATTCAGGGGACTCGAACATCCCGATAATATAGACATCCGCACTGGCTAGCATTGTTTTTGGTGTTAGTCCTTCAAACTCTACTTTCACGACTTGGCTACACATCCTTTTTTAAAGTACAATTAAAACATTCTTTACACATACACACAATCATTAGTCTAATTATTTACCAAAGTCATCCCACTGGTATCATCATACCAACCCCACTTGCAAGCTTACAACATGCCATAACCATTATCATTCAACTTTGGACTTGAAACCATTTTCTAAACAAGGACATCAATTCAATTCCGTTTAGGGACTCGAACCCTCTTAGCCTTTTAAATCACCATGGTTACAATTCAAATCAATTTATGACCAACAAGGCCTTAATGAAACCATTTACCAACCAATTACATTAGTAGGTCAATGCCTTAGTTTAAATCACAATTTAATTCAATTTATGGTTATCAAGACCTTTACAAACTATTCATCCTTCATTAACATCTTTAGGCCAAGTATTAGTTCAAAAAACAAGTCATATGATAAGATTATTCTCTTAGGAAGATTTATGGAAGGAATTTGGTCTTGAACACCTTAGATGGTCACCTTGAATAAAACCCTATCCCAATCTTTCTTGAGAAGTTTTGAGAGAGTTTGAGAGAGTTTTAATCTTGATAAGTGAAGAATGAGGTACCAAATAGTGTTATAAAATATGGCGTCTTATGGGCTTAAGGTGGGAAATATCTAAAATACCCTCATTTTAAAACCAACCAAAGAATCGTAGGAGGGTACGATTTTCCCCCTTCACTCGTACCCACATCATACGAGTGGTACCCTCTACTTGTACCTTGATCAGAATATTGGACATCACATTCTATCCAACATATGACTCATTAGCCTCACTTGTACCCAATTATACAACTAGTACCTTCAAAGTCATACCTAAAGTAGAATATCGAGGCTAGACACTGAAAAATATATGATTTGGAACTTATTCTCATATCATGATCATATGACTCGTATGATGCCTTTTCATATCAAGAATAGAACTTGGCCAATGTGACACAGACCAACATACGACTAGGGTCCTTGACCCATATCCACACCATACGAGTGGTATAGTAAGTTGTATGATGCACAAAATATTTAAGACTCAGGAAATTTCACAAGGGACAAAGTTTGGGGTATTTCAGTCTCCCTCACTTAGGATCATTCATTCTCAAATGATGGGATGAGGCACTATAAGCACGATTTAAACCCCCAATATCTCTACTCTTACCTTTAAGACAGAAAACAAAATATCAAGGAATCTACCTTTAACAAAACATAAAAAAAAGATGTTGAGAACAATATATACCTCAAGCACGACTTTCCAGAATTGGGAATAGGACTAGATATTTGTACCTCATGTCCTCCTCGACTTCCCAAGTATCTTCCTCCGAATTTTGGCTCCACCACATATACTTCACCAAAGCAACATCTTTTGTTTGCAACCGATGAACTTGCCAATCCAAGATCCTCATCAGGACCTTCTCATAGGACAAAGAATATGAAATACCAATGTCCTCTAAAGGGACAACAAATAAGGATCATCCACACATTTCTGCAACATAAACACATGGAATACCAGATGGATGGGCTCATGTTAGAGGGAAATTAAAACATGCAACACTACTAACTCTTCTCAAAACCAAATACGGGCCAACATATAGGGGACTGAGCTTCCCCTTTTTTCCAAACTGTATTACTCCCTTCATTGGAGACACCTTCAAAAATACCCGATCACCAACCTCTAACTCCAAATCCATTCACCTCACATCCGTAGAGGACTTTTGGAGACTTTGGGCGGTCTTAAGTCTATCCCAAATTACCTTCACCTTTTCCATAGACTAGTGAACTAAATCCGGGCCAAATATTTCCGCTTCGCCTACCTTGAACCACCTAATAGTAAATCTATACCTCCTGAGATACAATGCCTCAAATAGGGCCATACCAATGCTAGAATGGGAACAATTTTTATAAGAAAACTTAATCTAATAAAAATGGTCGAATCAACTACCACTATAATCAATCACACTAGCTCACAACATATCTTTCGAAGTCTTAATAGTTCTTTTGGCCTGCCATCCAACTATAGGTGGAAAGATATACTAAGACTCACTTTAGTCCCCAAACCACACTTACAAGAGTGTCATAAATGTGATGAGAATTGAGTACCACAATCTAAAATAATCTAGACAGTCACACCATGCAACTTTATAATTTCCTGAAGGAACAACTTTGCATAATCCTAGACAGTATAAGTGGTCCTCACTGACAAGAAGTGAGCGGACTTAGTCATTCTATCCATGATGATATAAATGGAGTCATACTAATTCCGTGATTGTGGAATACTGGTAACAAAATCTATATTTATTATCTCCTATTTCCACATTGGTAGTTCAATCTCTTAAACTAGCCCACCGAGCCTCACGTGCTCCACCTTCACTAGCTGACATACCATACACTTAGCCACAAAGTTGACTATATCGCGTTTCATGTTTTTCCACTAATACATTTCCTTGAGATCATGATACATCTTTTTTGAATCGGGATGAACCATATATTGCGACTGACAGTGCCCAAGTGCACATGCAAGTGTACGTGGTCTACCAAGTAATATAGTAGCCTTAAAAAAAAGCCAAATATTGATCCCACAGGGACGTGTTAAACAAATATCCAATTCTAATTTAATAATTGAGATAAAGTAACCAAGAAAGTTTTAGAATTGTAAACTAAAAGTAAACTAAACTAATGCTGAAAAGTAATGACTTTGGACAATCAATGGATGGAAACCCGGGGTTAAAGCACTAAGAAAAATCATACTATGATATTGAAACACATTCATTTGATCACATGTCTTGGTTTTTGATTCACAAGGTTGATATTATGATCATGGTCTCTCAAGCCTCTAATCACCTATCTAACTTAGACCCATAACTACATTATTGAGCAGGGATGTAAGAACTAAGCTAAACACATTTATATTTCATCCTATAGAGAACCAAGCAAGTATTATAGGTATATCTCTATCCTAGTTTCTAATGCAAATTCCTTATTTTATAAAAGAATAAGAACCCTACTTTATTTATCCCCATGTTTTAGCTTTGTTATTCCCCCTCTCGAGATCACAAGGTCGACAAAATATATATTTTATGGGTCGTGAATCCTTAAAACATTTCAAACAAAGATAAACAAACAAACAAATATGATAATAAATCCAAAAAAAAATCAATTCAAAGCGAAAGTAAACATGTTCTTAACCTTAACCCCAGAAAGGGGGCTTTTAGCTGTTAATGGACATAACCGTAATCACAATCATTGAAAACATGTTAAAATATATAAACAAACTAAATTAAAGATATAAAAACCCTAATTGAAGTATTTCCAGCCCATCTCCAAGTTTCATAGTCATCCAAGGTGTATAACATAAAGTACAAGTGTCCTATTTAAAGGAGGACATAACTGTCAATTTTTGCACTAGGTACATGTCGCAGAGCTTATAGCAGGAACTAAGGTGTGTGACGCACCCCCACCATAGAGGCACACTGTTTTGGGTCCCTTAGGAAGCTAAATATGTATGTAAATTGTCCTCAAAACAAGGCTAAATAAGCCCGAATAACAACACTGAAGTGCATAAATCCACCTCAGATCATCACCCCATACTTAAATCCTTGTCCGTCCTCGAAAAACTCTTTACTCTAATCATCATAAGTTGAGGTGACTCCACACTTCTAATACAATCAAGACATGCAAGTTAGTACAACAATGACTACACAAAATACAAGTTCCTACACTAAGCACGTTACAACACAATTGACAGTTCAGGAATACTACTCCAAAAAAACATCCTAACCTCAAGAACTTACTCACCAAGTTAGAAAACTCATACATATTGCTCAATCACATACATTATACAAATCACCTAACTATTATCAAAAATGTGCCTTCACCACAAGAGAGTTACCCATAACCACTCACATAGATGCAGTTTATCACAAAATAGGTATAAAAACCAAATTACGATTACTCTCACAAAGAATTCACAAGCTACACATGATGAACCATACGCTTTCCCTTAGTGTAGTACTCCACTAATGTCGGAATAATAAAGCTTAGGATAAAATAGGTCTTTAAGTGTTGTAGTGTAGGATAAGGGATGGGTAGGAACTATTTTGGCTAAGAACAGTGACTATCTTCCCTAATTGATTTAATAGCTCACACTTTTTATCCAACTCACCTTTAACAACAAATTTTCACCACTTTTGTCTACCCCTTTCTTTTGTTTTGCCCCATCTCATTAAGCTTATTCACATATACTATGGTGGGAGTGTTTTCTATACATAACTTATTCAATTTGAACTAATTTTATTCTTTTCATTACTCAACTCCTAACCACAACACATATCAATTTTTTTTGAACGCCAATAGCTGACTTATGGGCTTCACTTTTACCTTTTTCCTACTTTAATTCAAACTCCTTAACTAATTTTATACTAAATCTCTTAGGATCTTTGGATCAAATTATGGTCAATCAAAGAAGGGGATACAGGCTATATATGAGGCTACCAAAGAAAATATGCTAAAGGCTCAATGAGGTTAACTAGGATTTTGCACAAGGGTAGTAAAAGAAGGTATAAAACAAGACTATCAAATAAATTCCTATATCATCTCCTAAATCCACACTCTTTATTTCACTTTGTACACATACAAGGAAAGTTTTAGATATCACATACAACAAGGAATATACAATAACCTCACATCACACGTGGCATATTCTCTACTCAAGTGGTATCATCGTAGACTCTCACCCAAATAATCACATGAATTCAACTTTAAGCCAACAAGTACAAGAGTCATAATCAAGAGCCTAGGAGTCTAATAAGTAGTAATTCACACAATCAAAATTCTTTTACAGCCAAAACACTTGTATCATGGAATCAACTATAGCACCAACAAGACCATCTCACTTATTCCTAACACAAAAAAAATTAAAATTACCCCTAAAATGGGAATTTCCCCATACCACACTTAAAAATCTACTTTTTCCCCAAAGTGTACTTTAAAAGTAGAGATAGAAATACTCCTTGAGGCCTCTAGACCTAGCTAGTTGCATATTTATACATCAAGAGGGTTCGGGGACCCCACACTTAGTCTTCGACATGCTCCTTAGCTCAGGATTTCGGTACTTAGACTTCCCATCAACCTGTGACTCAATAAAAATAAAAAGTAGTGAAGTAAAAACTAAAAATACTAAAAATAAAACATACTTAACTTGGGTTGTCTCCCAAGCAACGCATAATTTAGTGTCGCGGCACGACCCAATCAACTTTTTCCTCCATCTTGAGGATATGAATTCCACCCTCAACTTTACATCTATCTTTTTGCTTTGCTCATAGGGTAGTGTACAAATATTAAGGAATCGAGTAATGGATAGTGCATGGTAAACCACTCGACCTTGAAGTGAGGTGTGTTTTTATGTTGCTTATCTGGTGCAAAATCACGAATATAGGATTCCTATTCCTCCTCTTCATACTTTCCCACTATTTTAGATAATTCCATAGACAAGACATCATCCAAACATAATGTATAAAAAATGTGCTTTGAGTGAGGCCCAACCAATCCCACTTTAAAATTTACACAATCCACAACACCCTCACTCTTATTCACCTTCTCAATTTCAGTCTCAAGAGAAAGATGACAACTGAATGGTTGTGATTCTTATGTTTTATTACACATATTTTCTTGTTTCCTCCTTTACTTTACTCAGCCTCTGTGGAAATAGTAGTGGCGGTATCTCCTAAACCTACTCAACAATTTTAGTTTTCGAGTACTCAGACTTCCTCAAATTATCAAAAACTTTGTTTGCAGTTGGTTAGAGAGTCAACTCTATATCTACCTTCTTATTTGTCTTTTGCGCATTTCCCTCTAACATGACTAAATCAGGATTAGCTCCACACATATCTACAGAGTGATAAATAGTACCACAAATCACACACCAACTTGTGGTCTGTTGCACATGTTGGAAACAAGAAGGTCCCCTCCAAATGCTTGCATCAAAATCCGGACATAAAGCCTTGTGGTGGGATCCTCCACAAAAATAAAAAAAAATCATCATCCTTCAAAAACCATCTATCCCAGACTGTCATGTCAAGAAGTGTGATAAAAAATAGAAGCATTTAAAATAAACTAAACTATGTAAAACTCAATATAGAAAAACTAAAAATAATATAGTTGTCTATTTAAAAGTTCCCAACAACGGCACCAACTTGATAGCACCCAAGCGCACACGCAAGTGCACGTGGTCGATCAAGTAATATAGTGGCATTAAAGAAAGTTAAATATTGTTCCCATAGGCACTTGTGTTAAATAACTATAATAATGAGATAAAGTAACCAATAAAGTTTTAGACTTATAAACTAAAAGTAAACTAAACTAATGCGGGAAAGTAATGACTTTGGACAATTAATGGATGGAAACCCGGGGTTAAAGCACTAAGATTAATCATACTACGTTGTTGAACCTCATTCATTAGATCACTTATGTTCGTTGTTGATTCACGAGGTTGATATTATAATCATAGTCTCTTGAGCCTCTAATCACCTGTCTAACATAGACCTACAAGTACATCATTGAGCGGGGATGTGAGAACTATGATAAACGCATTTATATTTCATACCATAGTGAACCAATCAAAGATTATAGGTATATATCTATTATAGTCTCTAATTCAAATTCCTTATTTTATAGAAGAATAAGAACCCTACTCTATTTATCCCTACGTTATATCTTCTTATTCCCCCTCTCGAGATCATAAGGTCGACAAGAAATGTATTCTAAGCTCACAAATCCTTAAAATAGTTCAAAAAAAGGATAAACAAACAACCAAATATGATAATCAATCCAAAAAAATCAATTAAAAGTGAAAGTAAACAAGTTCTTGGCCTTAACCCCGGAAAGGGGGCTTTTAGCAACTAATGGACATAACTATAATCACAGTCATGGAAAACATGTTAAAATCCATTAAAAAAAATAAAGTAAATATAGAAAAACCCTAATAGAAATTTTTCACATCCCATATCCATGTTTCCAAGTCGTCCAAGGTGTATAACATTAAGTACAAGTGTCCTATTTATAGGAGGACAAAACTGCCGATTTTTGCACTAGGTACGCGTCGCGGAGCTTATAGAGGGGACTAAGGTGCGTGACGTGCCTTAATCATAAATTAAAACTTTGGGTCCATTATTAAGTTATATATGTATGGAAATATCTCTATATCCATGGTTTGTGTCGGATACACACCATGGACATCCAAAGTATCCATTTTACGTCAAATCTTGTCTCGTGCTTTTATTGATCCATTACAAGACTTTTTGTGCTGTTTACACTTGATTTCTAGATTTGAAATCCTTAATATATCATCATAATATAATCACCAAGCATCCTATAGCATCAAACACCACTGATTAGAGCTCAAAACAACACAACATCTAATACAACGAACTAGAAACTTGTGATAAGAATACTAGTTTTGCCCCTTTTGATCTTTAACTTAGTTTTGACTCTTGGCTTGATTCAATTGCACTTTAAACATTATAAAAAAGTTATTGAAAATATAATTACACAATAAAACAATTATTAACTTATTCAACACATTATAATCCATTGCGATAGACTAGAACGACACCTAGCTCAAGCTAGTAAAACTAGTTTTCTCATCTAGACTCTAAATTGTCAATTTTAATCCAAACTTGTTATAAAACACCTTTAAACATTGAAATCACATACTTAAATAGTTATATGCTTATTTATATACTTATTAACACATTAATCACACGAATTGTCCTTAAAACAAGCCTAGATAATCCAGGATAACAATACTGAGGTACATAAATCCACCTCAGATCGGCGACTTATGGGCCTCAACCAAAATCATGCCTCGCAACCCATCCATATCCGGGACGCATAACCTCCCTTAGTACCTCAAGATAGTATCCCCACCGATATTGAAATCCATCACCTTTTGCTTACCCACATTATCCTTGATTTTCATCAAGAGGGGATCTAACACCTGTTTCTCTTTTATTTCCAAACCAAGAGATGACTATGCTACCTTTTCCACAAACACACCACCATCCTGAGAATTCAAGAGAAAAACTCCAAGATTAGCCAAACGGTGAATATCCTTCACCAATTCCCTCTTATCCTTATTCGCATGCGATAATTTACCTATGGAAAACCTGCTAAGAGCATCAACAACCATATTAGCTTTACCTGGATGGTAGTGGAGACTCATATAGTAGTCCTTCAGCAACTTAGGCCATCTTCTTTGCTTGAGGTTAGGCTCCTAAGTAAACATATATTGTGGGATCTTATGATTATAAAAGATATCAATATAGACCTTATATAAATAGTGATACCAAATTTTCAACACGAACACCACAGCTAACAACTTCAAGTCATGAGTTGGATAGTTCCTCTCATGGACCTTCAACTGTCTAGAGGCATAGGCAACCACCTTACCATGCTGCATCAATACACAGCCCAAACTAATTTGGAATGCATCACAATAAACCACAAAATGCTTGATACCCTTAGGTAGAGTTAAGATTGGAGCAAAAGTCAACTTATCTTTTAGCTTCTTAATGATACTGCCGCAAGCATTCGGCCACAAGAACTTTACCTTCTTCTGAGTCAATTTGTTCAATGGAGCAGCAATAGAATAAAAAATCTTCACGAACCTCCTATAATAACCCACTAAACCCAAGAAACTCTGAATGTCAGTTGGAGTTGTGGGTCTAGTCCACTTCTTAACCACAACCACCTTCTGAGCATCCACCATAATCCCCTCACTAGACATGAAATGACCAAGAAAAGTTATGACATTCAACCAGAATTCACACTAGAAGAACTTAGCGTACAACTACTGATCTTTGAAAGTCTATAACACAAGATAGAGGTGAGTGGCATGATCCACCTCTCTCTGATACACTAGGATGTCATCGACAAAGACAATGGTGAACAAATCCAAAAACTGACAGAAGACTCTATTCATCAAATCCACGAAAGTCCCAGGGCCATTAGTCAAGCCAAATGACATCACCAAGAACTCAAAATGCCTATACCATGTACGAAAAGAAATCCTTAGGGATATCCATTTCCTTAATCTTTATCTGTTGATACCCGGTTCGAAGACCGATCTTAGACAAGAATTTGACACCCTGAAGCTGATCAAAGAGATCATCAATCCTCGAAAAGAGATATTTATTCTTTACTGTCACCTTATTCAACTGTCAATAATCAATACACATCTTAAGGGAACCATCCTTCTTACATACGAATAACATCGGTTCACCCTAAGGGTGCACACTAGGATGGATAAAACCTTTGTCCAAGAGATCCTTTAGTTGCTTCTTGAGTTCTTTCAACTCAGCCGAAGTCATTCTATACGGCGTAATAGAAATTACATGAGTCTCCGGAATAAGATCAATACCAAAATCAATCTTCCTATCAGGAGGAACACCAAGAAGGTCATCAAGAAACACCTCGAGAACTCATTTACCACCAGGATTGAATACAAAGAAAGACCCTTCAAGTAAGAATCTTTAACCCAGACTAGATAATAGAGATACCCCTAGAAGATTAATCTTTGAGCTCTAAGATATGATATAAACTTTCCCTTTAGAGCTAGAGAACCACCCTCCCACTTAACAATTGGCTCATTATGGAATTTAAACATGACCTTACAGGTCAGATAATCTAAGGAAGCATAGCACGAGTGAAACCAACCCATTCTCAGAATAACATCAAAGTCAACCATGTCTAACTCTATCAACTCCACCAGAGTTTCTCTACTGCCAACAGCTACCACACATACCCTATAGACTATTTTGACAACCACAGAGTCTCCTATCGAGGTAGAAATAGAAAAATGGTCCAACAAAGACTCAGGACCAAAACCATAATACACACTTACAAATAAGGTCATGTAAGAGAGAGTGGACTCCAGATCAAGTAAATAGTACACATCATGGGAAAAGATTTTCAACATGCCATTGACGACATCGGGAGATTCCTCTAAGTCCTAATGAGAAGCAAGAGCATATAAGCAATTTTGGCCAGTGCTGGATCCAGAAATAAAAGTAGAAGTAGAAATAGCACCTTTCGGTGCAAGAGCTAATAAGGTAGCAATAGAGACCTTGTTGGCCCTAAAAGCAAATTTAGAGAGGTAATCACATAGCATATGCCCAATCTGACCATAACTGAAACATCGATTTCTCCTATTCTCACACTAACCACGGTGTGGCTGACTATAAAACCTGCAAAGAGGATATAATAGAGTGGATTGAGCCTCACCAGTCTAAGATTAGGCATTCTATGCCCTATACCCTTCACTATGCTGAGATAAATAATCACCCGATGGCTTCAGGTATAGAGTACTAGCCGTAGAGAATGAACCAAAACTCACCCACTTCTTCTTAGGCTACTTTCTACCATCTCTACAACTCTGTTGCTGGCCTCCACCCTAATCAGCAAATCTAAGTTTCTTACTCTACCTCTCACCAATATTAACCTACTTCTTCTTATTTTTCTCAACCTACTGCATACAAACCACAAGTCAAGAAATGTCCATATCCTTGTTCAATAATGCAGCCTTGCTCTCCAGAATCAACATATGGGACAACCCAGAACCAAACTTATGCATCCTAGTTCTCATGCTAGACACTAACTCAAGAGCATACCTGGATAACTAGTGGAATTTCAAGGCATACTCCTTGACTAACATCTTACCTTGCTTCAGATTTATAAATTCCTCAATTATTGTCTCCCTCAACTTCTAAGAAAAGAAGCATTCCAAAAAGGCAATAGAGAAATCATCCCACAATACAGAGTCGACATCACTCCCCCTAGACTGCTCCCACTCTTTATACTATTGGTATGCCATATCCTTTAATTCATAGGCAGAAAACTCCACACCTTCAATATCTGATGCATGCATAATCCAAAAGATCTTCTCTATCTCATCAACAAAAGCTTGAGGATCCTCCTCAATCTTAACACCAGTAAACACCGGAGGGTTCAACCTCATGAATGGGCCAACCCATGTAGCCTCAAAAGATAGAGTAATAGAAGCACCACTCTTAGACTGAGAAGCTACCAACTTGCCAATATATGAATAAACTAATGAAACTCAATATTTATCATATCTGCCTAACGAGCTTGAGGAAGGCTAGAGGAAATCGGTGGAACTCTAAGAGGGAAATCGAGAACTGGACCCCTAGACTGGGCTATACCCGATAAGCATGGTGTGTCCCATCATCATTGTCATCAAGTAGGACAAAGGAGTTTCCATGAGCTTTAGATCATCGAGGAGGCATGATCTAAAAAAACAATCAAACGGGAATTAGAGGAATCGAAGATATTAGACTCTATAGCTCAAAGTAAGACAACAAGAAAGGGAAACATTCCTAAGTATCTAATAGCCTCTCCCTTAAAAGTTTGGTGTGATACACACCCACAAAAGAGACTCTACTTGATACGATTTTGTCAAACACCCCATGACAGCGAGCCTAGGGTCTGATACCAACTTTTTCATGATCAAAACCAGGGCCAGGCCATGATAGGTATCTCAAGTCCCATACCAAAGATCACCCCATTTACCTAACTTAGTCGACATAACCACCTCAAGTATCGGATGAGATTCAAAAATATAATAAGATAAGATTTTATTAATAAGAAAAATATCAAAATGCATCTGGGTTTAGTGCCAACTGGTATCGGCATTAATGCCAATAATAATACCAATACTGACACTATTACCAACATCGGCCATACCAATAGTGGTCTGACAAAACCTCTAATTAAAGCTATAAAATATTCAATCAAGACATGACCCTGACCATAACCAAAAACCAAGTCCAAATGTAATATCAGAATGTAAAGAAGTAAAAAACATAAAATGGGGTCTTTCAAATTATGCAAGCTCATCACTTTAATCTGACTTGAAAGCTGATCCTAAATCTGAATCACTGAGTGGGAGGAGAAGGGATATTTCTAATTCCTACATCACGTAGGGATACAAGTCTAAAGATGGTTACCAGGAAAATGCTAACATGTAACTCAGGGATAGAGGAATAAAATAATTTCATCATTCAAAGCTAAGTTAAATTATCACATGTATACACATATGTATATAATATCATGAATGAATAGGGAACAAGGCTTAGAATGAACTTTGAAAACATTAACCTAGGTATGTAGCATAACAATCATATATCAAGGCACCCACGGGCTATATAGGCTCAGCTCTCCCCTATCTAGAAAGACCCCAGTACGTGTAGCCGTATGAACTAGAGAATATCCATAACTTTATATGCCTTTATGGGGGACTCAAACCTCCTGGCATAATCAAGGGACTTAGCACTGATGTATACAACATGGGGGACTTGAACATCCTATTCATATATTCATTCAGGGAACTCGAACCTCCTGGTCATATAGATACCCGCACTAGCTAGCGTAGTTCCAGTATTAGTCCTTTAGACTCCACTTTCATGGCTTACCTAAATATCGCTCTTTAAATCCTAATTACAACATTATTCACACATACATACAATCATTAGTCAAATTACTTACCAAAGGCATCCCGTTGGTATCATCATACTAACCCCACTTGTAAGCGTACAATATGCCATAACCATTATAATTCAACTTTAGGACTCGAACCCATTGTCTAAACAAGGACATCAATTTAATTTAATATTTAGGGACTCAAACTCTCTTAGTCAATTAAACCACCATGGTTATAATTCAAATTAATTTATGACAAGAAAGGCCTTCATGACTCTATTTACCAACCAATTACATCAATAGTCCAATGCATTAGTTTAAATCATAATTTAATTTAATTTATGGTCATCAAGACCTTTACAAACCATTCATCCTTAATTAATATCCTTAGGCCAAGTATTAGTTCATAACGCAAGTCACCATATGATAAAGTATTTTCACAAATAGGTTGAGGGCATACTATTACCAAGACCAAAACCAACATAAGAACTATCAAGTTTAGGGTTAAACATGACCCCATTAGTTAAACCAGAATTACCAAGCACTCATTTATGTAAAAATATCACTAAAACATGTATATTCACAACTTAAACCAAGAGTAAACAATACTCAACAATATGTAACAAAACCCTCAACATTGGTTTTCAACACCACCATCACTGATTCGTAAACAAAGTTTTAAACATATGATTTTCATGAACTAACTATGGAGAAAGAGTCACATGCCTAAGTTAACAAGATTTACAAAAAGAATTTGGTCTTTACTCCCCTAGATCATATGATTTAGACCTTACTTCTCGTATCATGATCATACGACTCGTATGATGCCTTTTTATATCAAGAACAGAACATGGCTAATGTGACACTGACCAACATACAAATAGGGTCCTTGACCCATATCCACACTATAGAAGTGGTATGGTAAGTCATATGATGCACAGAATGTTTAAGACTCAAGAAATTTTATAAGGGACAAAGTTTGGGGTATTGAAAGGGTATGACTCATGTCTTAGTTTGCCTTTGGATTTGATTATCTTTTTTATTTGTGATGGTATTGAGATGGTATCGGTATGTTATAGTTTTGTTTGTGTGCATTTACCTTTTCAATTCAATTGGAGGCCATTTAGTGGTTGAAGTTAAGTTTTGGTTGTTTGGAAGTTAAGTGAGAGTACTCATTAAATTTAGAAGTTTTTTTTCTTTCTTGAGGGTATCTGGAAAGTCATGCTCAAAGTATAGGAGCCTAGTACCTCGTACCTTCATGATTTTGAGATTCTTTCTATTTGTTAACTTTCGAGGACAAAAGTCTTTTTAGTAGTGGATATTGTAATAACCCTTCCAATTATTTTTCATATTTCTACTTATTTCCACCGTTAGGGATTCTCTATATCTTTTCAATTCATTTGTGAATTGCTGGGAATTATTGTTTGGTTATCGGATAGTTTGTTTACTTTTTAGAACCAATTCCCTATTTGGAAGTCTTGTTGGCACCAAATGGACATCAGGTACAAAATTCAGTAAAACAATCTTGGATACAAATTTCTACTATGTTAGTCGATTCAAAATATCAATTTTAGACTAGGTAGACCTTTGGTTTGGGTCCCAATGCACCCGAACTCATTTTGACTTATTGATTGGAAAGTGGAAAAATGGCAAGTATGGGTGTGTGAATCATATTTGGTCTAAATAATCTCTAATGGAGAATAAAACTTCACCAACGAGTCCATAACATCGAATTTAGTGGGTTTACATAGTTTATTTGTGAAAATCGAAGTCTGAATGAGTTTTAAGGGTCAAAAACAAGTTTTGACTTTATTGGTGCTGGTACATGGCGATTGCAATAAGCCTTATGGAGATCACCCTAGAACGATAGTGACCCCTAGGATCGCGATAGTGATATCTTCTTACCTGTGAGGGCTATATATGGACCCCAAAAGGTATTTGGGGGCATTTTCCCTTCATCTTTAAGACCTAAAACCTCAAAATAAGTGTGGTAACACAAATTGAGTTTTATGGGTGATTTGGAAGCTTCATTATCATATATTTTCATGATTAACATCGGACTTAAGTAAGAATCCTTTAATTCTAAGCTTGAATTTCTTGATTATTTGAACAAAACCACAAATAGCTTGAGGGCTTGATTTTAGTCCCAAATAAGCTTAGTTTTCACCTATTTCTTGAGGGTTATGATTCCTTAATGGTATATGAACTTTGGGTTGGCCCCCGAAATGTGTTTTTTGTAAGTAGGGTTTTTGTGTCATTTTTATACCTAAAGCACTATGGTGCAATATTAATATCATTACGCTCATATTGATGAATAGATTATGTTTTTGATAGCTTGGCATCTTTAAAAGGCTTCTCGAAAGGGGAAATGAAGGTTTAGCGGATTGATGAGAATTTTTTATATTTTAGGTAGGTTAGGTTTATCCTTTGTTAGAATGAGCTTTGTCATAGTATAATTGTGATATCTTGTTAGATTGGAAGGGGTTTTTGGTGTTGGTTGATAATTTTCCAAGACTTGTGGATAGTTGGATCTTTAAGGTCATTTCAACCCATATAGAAAATGCCTGGTTTGTTGTCTCAAACCTTAATAGATTAGACTTAATGTCTCATGCTTAATATGGTAATGCTTAGAACTAATCTAGTAAGATAGGAGTGACCTTATCCCTCATACTTAGAGCAATATTTTTCTTAGATGCTTACTTTAATGAAGTTTCTTTAGTTCCAATAGACGTAGTGACAATATTTGAGTAGGATCCTTACCTTGGACTTAATGGTGGCTTTCTATATATCTAAGGGTTAAATTAGATACCTTAGCCTAGACCGGGGTAGAAATAAACTTAGAAGGTATATTAGGAGATTTAGAAGTGGGTCGTGACCCACCTTAAGTCAATATTGAGGTAGTCCTCGTGAGACCCATAGCTGCTTATAAAATTCCTATAAAATGCCCTTTAAGGAAATATTGAGGAACCTTGGAAGTAAATTTATTGATGATGCCATAATTTGCTATTTCTTATGCTATTAAAAAGCCCATGACCATGTTATTTATTAAGCCATGGGTGTGGCTATTACTTGGGCTATTGATTAGGCCATTTCTTGGCTATTGATTGGACCAATGAACACCTTATTGAATGGGCCCTTGACTATAGGATGGCTTAATCCATAAATCACGATATCGACCATGCTATGAATGAGCTATAGATTATTTCATGGATTTGATATTGCTCAAGTTAGTGATAAACTTTCTTTAAGTTAATGGTGGGCCATTGAATTGATTACTTGTAGGCCATTACTCATGATAATTCTTATTGTTATGCTCATGGTCTAATGGACTAGATTATTGACTTATCACTTAAAACATTCATGTTACATATATATATACTTATTAATAATGTGATATTTATGATGAAAGAGAAAATATATAGGTATTCTCTTCTTGATTCTCCTTTTATGTTTATTTACTTTAGCCCTCGTGGGGATTGTTCTTTACTTTAGCCCTCGTGGGGCTTGTCATTTACTTTAGCCCTCATAGGTTTTTCTCTTTATTAGTGATATTAATGTGTATATTATGATGATTCCTAGCAAGGACGAATGATACTATGATGATATGATGATGCCCGGCAAAGCCAGAGGATATTATGATAATATGATAATACCCGGTAAAGCCGAAGGATATTATGATGATATGATGATACCCGGCAAGGTCAGAGAATATTATGATGATGTGACAATATCCAGTAATGCTGGAGGATATTATGATGATGTGATGATATCCGGTATGATTGGAGGATATTATGATGATTTGATGATACCCGATAAGACCGGAGGATACTATGATTATATGATGATACCTGACAAGGCTGGAGGTTGATTATTGATGTGCCTATGGGTACATCTATCGCTTCGAGTCTAGCTATCCCTATGTATGGAAACTATATATTATTTATGCTCATGTGCATTTGGGCATAATATTGATATTAGAGATGTCGAGCCTAGTTTTCTATTGATCAAGGTATAAAGTGGTATAGTTATTGATTTAAGGTTGAAAAGATGATTAGAGGTGAATAGTAATCAAGAAGTTAATAATGACTTATGGATAGTTGAACCTTAGCAATAATAAGGACTAGTGGTATTGACGACTAGTAATTATGATGATTAAGCTATAATGATGTTTAGAGTAAATGAGGACTTGTAATAATGATGTTTAGTTGATAGTAATGATTTAGTCGATGATAATGACTAGTTTCCAAACTAGGATTTGTGTATTAGTTATCCTAGTTACTAAATTGCATTTAGTCAATAAATTGAATAGTGAATAATTGATGATTAGAGGTTATTGGATCAATGGTGATTAGTGAGTTTATTATTGCTGGAAACAAATAGCTATTTGCTGATAAACATAACTTAGTAATGAATTTTGGCTATGTGCTAGTTATTGATTAGTTGGTGAATAATGACTAGTTTTTGACCTATAAATAGTAATTATATGGTGAATATTGTATAAATAACAATTAGAAGGTATACGATGACTAGTGAGTAATTGGATTAGTAAATAAGCATTGGCTAGCTAATAAAATAGCTATTAGTGTGTATCGAGGATACAGGTATCTAAATAATGATATTGTTATAGTTATGCATATATTTTCACACGTTTATTTTTTAATATTGATGATAATTGTGGAAAATTTATAAATTGACCGATTGATGGTAAGAGTGTATTGATGGTTGAATAACAATGGAATTTAGATATATTATTGATAAGATTCCTTTACATTTCTCTTGGGTGTACTCTCTAGTGGTATGAAACACTGTGATGAGTTCTTTACTTTATGCACTAGTTGGTGTATGGGAGCCAACTTTGTACTTGTGATTGCATGTGTTGATGCTTTATGATACATTATTATTCCGAATTGTCCAATTCTTATGTCTAGCGATATTGGCAGGCGTTTGTGCCTTATGTTATATTATTATTATGATATTTATTACTTGTTATGTACAACGATATTGGCATGTGTGGATGCCTTACGTTATACTGTTATTCAATTTTGATTACTTATTATATACACTGATGATAGAGATAATTCAAGTTTGATTTTATACCTTGACTTAGTTATGATTGTCTTGCATTATTTCATCTTTATATCATGACTTAGATCAGTCGGCTGATGATTCCTATTCAGTACACGTTGTTTTTTTGCTCATACTACACTTCTATGACCTGCAAATTATAGTATGGGTTATCGCTGTAGATATGTGTGCGTCGTGCGGAGCAACTGTGGTTCAGAGACTTAGAGTGAGATCCTGATGTTCAAAGCATTTCCTATCTCTCAGTATTAGTCTAGTCTCTATGTTGTATTCAAAGATAAGTTATATCAGTGTATTTTAGTTGAACTTCACTTTGTACTCTGGTATTATTAGCAGCTCTTTTACTGATAGCACCAGGTTTTGGGATTATATGTAATTGCTTCATTATTTCATCTAGTTCATAATTATTTTCCTTATATATTTAGTAGTCCACTACTAGCCATTCCAGACTATGGGTTTTGGCTTGCCTATTGGTGGGTTATAGTAAGCGCCATCATGACCTAAGAAATTCAGCTATGACAGGAGGTCATGGGAGCAACACTTAGCCTTGTTAGAGTTCATATATAATAATTGTTACCATTTGAGAATTGAGATGGCGCCTTTTGAGACTTTGTAAGGTAGGCGATGTCATTCTCTGATAGGATGGTTTGAGACTTCTGAGATTAGGCCCCATGGTACTGAATTGCTTCAAGATTTGTTGAATAGAATCAGGGGGATTCAGTATAGGTTAAGGGTAATAAAGTAGGTAAAAATCTAATGATATCATAGACTTTACACCCTCATACTTTGGGACATCAGTCTTATGGATCCACATCGTTATTCATGTGTTGGTACCCCTATCAAGGTGCCAAAACCCTTTCAACTGGGGTTACAGGTTGGACCCTGATAACTCAGATTGGGGCATGTCAGTTATATCTAGCGCCCACAGTCTCAGTACAGTATTCAGAGTGTGTTAGTTCAAGTTTCCATGACCAAGTATTCAGACATTAGTTATTCAATTATTTTAGATATCAGTTATTCAGATCACGTCAGTACATGTTTATGCTTGGTCCTGAATTCTTAGTTTTACATGTTCATGTTTTTATGCTCAGTATCCATACATGACCCTCAGTTCAGTTTTACAAGATGTGTAAGCTTTACATGATATTTACATACAATATACATGTTTTACTACTTCTAAGCTTCAGTTCTACTTATTCTACAAAAGTAAAGATTTAAGAAACTAAGTGTCATGATTCACCAACTTATCATATTATGTTTGTTACTCATGTTTTAAGATACTTCAGCTTTCAGTTGATTTCAGTCTCTTGGTAAGTCTACTTGCACTTAGCATGCATGCTTGTGTATCTAATTAGTTTTACTTATTGCATTCACCCCACTTAATACATTCCAAAGTACTAATCCATATATATGTCTATGTGCTACATTGTCTCATAATGTAGGTACTAGTTGTAGCCCACACATCATACTCAGACAGTTTGCAACTTTCAGTCAGTAGGTGATGAGTTCTCTTATTTCGAGGATTTCATTCAGTTATAGTTTATGTACTATATTGTTATTATTCATATGTATTAGTTTATGGTAGTTGGAGGCATGTCCCAACTATCTATAGTCAGTATAATAGAGGCTTCATAGATTTTCAGTTAGAGTCATTACATGTAATTCAAGTTTCTTTCTTCAGTTGTATCATGTTGTAAAGTTTATTAGTATTACATTTATTCATACTTTATCATGATTATGTTTCCACTCAGTATATTTAGCTTTTATACAATTTAAATCAATTACTCAAGTATTGCCATTACATAGGTTAGCTTGGGACCACTTGTGGTTCTAAGCACCCAGTTACGACTAGAGGGAAGTCTCGGGTCGTGAAACATAAGACCTCAATAAAACACTTGCCAGTGGCAACCAATTTTGGGTAGTCGTGAAAAGAGAACGTCTCATTCTCAAAACAAAACACCAAATCTGCTCATACTCAGTCGATAAAATAGTTGTAGCATATCTAGCTAACTTATGGAATCAGCCTCATATCTAGGACTGTAATAGAACCCTGATCCAATCTTGGTAAATTCTTTCTCAGATGTTTTCTAAGGCTACAAGGCATATACTTCTCTAAGTAAACCTTTAAAAATTGAGTCCATGTCAACTGAGGAGATCTAGCTAGCCTGGAATCTAAATAACCTCTCTACTAATGTCAAGTTGTCGTGTCTAGCTGAAAAGTAGCATAGCCAGCCCCATGAGTCTCAACAAGGCCATAGTTACGGAGTTTATCCTTACAGACAATCAAGAACTTGAATTCATCCTCACTCGATGGCCCAAAAAACCTCGATAGAGTCAATCTCATAAATCTACACAACAATTTTTGCTCCTCAATGGACATGGCATTCTGGGCAACTATCGATTGAGCAACTACAGAAGCTGAAGAAATCTCAAATATGAGGGCCACAGATATAGGTTGTGCCCCTCTATTTGTACCAATTTGATCTGTAAACTGAGAACTATAAAAAAGTGCACCACTAACCAAATACAATAACTGAACCTAATAATCTTTAAGAAGCAATAAAGAAACAAACCTTGGTGGAGCCTAGGCTGCCCTTGACCAATCACTAGCTGGGGTGGAGGAATCTCTAGAGCAGGAGCAGAAATAAAACTTGATAAAGGAACCATATCCAAACCTTTAGCTGGGGTTGCAGGTCTCGCCTATCCCCAAACTCTACATTGGCCATGACCTTTGACAGAATCCCTAGTAGCGGACTCGAGGTCCTCATCTCCAATAATAGTAACACGTATCCTGGAAATCTATAAAAAGCAAAACAAGGTGAATTTTTATGAATTGAATCAGGCTCAGAACACGAAATGAATGAAGAAAGTAAAGATCTCCAAAGAATGTCCTATATCCTCCCAAAGATATCAAATAGACGTCATCATTCTGATCTGCAATACTCTACTAGACACTTGCTGTTATACCAACAATACTAGTGAACCTAGGCTCCAATACAAATTTGTCATGTCCTAATTTCAAGAGTCATGATGGCACCTACTTTAACCCACTAATAGGTAAGCCAAATTGTAGCCCGAAATGATAAGTAATGGGCTAGTTGGAGAAAAGTAGAATAAATACCAAAATTATACAAGTAATTAGATTACAAGCAATGAAGTAAAATAATGATAACACAACTAGAGATAAATAAGAAAAAAAGTAAAGTATCCCAAGACCCAGTACGGTTGGTACAAGAGTCTCTAGCAAAATAATAAGAGTAGTAATAGTCTTGAATAGAATAACCATCCAAAAATAAAAGATGAAGAGAAAGTCAATTCAGGCTTTGAAAGATCACCATATCTTCAAACATCGATCACTACTAGTACGAACATTAACAACGATAACTAGTCTCAGATCTATATCAAAAATATGTAGAAGTGTAGCATGAGTACCAAAGCAATGGGTACTTAGTAGGCATCATCGGCCGGCTGAGCTAAATTATAATAAGAGTATAATAAGATGCGAGATAGTGAACTAATGTCAAGAAAAAGGGAAAATCTAGAATAGTGCTCCAATTACTAAAAAATAAATAACTAAGTAAATAATACCCAAGAGAATGTAACTAACTATAGCCTAATTAGGCTCCCATAAGCCCTGAAGGCGCAAACAAGAATAAATAATTCAATCAAGCCCTCTTAAGCCCAATTGATGCAACTACAAAAGAAATATCGACAGTACTAATCACGAAGTATCTGAACCACATAACCATAATTGTGGATCCTTCCATACCATAAACACCAAATTCAAATCGGATTCTTCATTATCATAACCCATCAATGTTGGTCTCAAATAAGAAATAGTATCTTAAACATCAGACTTAAACCTGAATTAGTTTCATAGATGTCGGACTCAAATCGGTCTTAATATTATAATTGTTGGACTCAAGCCAGTCTTTAAGTAAATCCAAGGTATAAGTCTAGTCAAAAGTCAAAAAATGTCTAAATCATCCCCCCGGCTCAAGAATATAAATAGGGTGATAGAAGAAGGTTTCTTAGGTCTACAAGGAGCTAATTATAATATTAACCTAAAGAGGGCTAGAGGGGCTCTCTTCTAACCCTGAAAGTCCATTCTAAGGGATTTTCTACCCCAAGCTTGACTAAGGTTCCCAAGTCCTAGTACAAGGTGCTAAATAAATCTCATTAAGTCCTAAGATAGTAATTCCACCCAAGGAACGGACAATTAGGTCAAATTTTTCTAAATACGGCTCACTAACCGGCTAAATAATCCAAATTTCACTAAATATGCAATCAAATTGTAACTTCTCAACCCAAAACTAGCATAATAGCATACCAATATTATAATAAATCTCAATCTATAGGGAGAGTAAGCCCAGCCTACCTAGACGCTGAAAAATACCCAATAAATCTTGTAAATTAAAGATTTTCTCTTCTGAGAAGTCTCTACATGATGCCATGCTATCAAAATAGTGATCTACACATCAATATGAAAATATTGATACCCATATTCCATTATAATGGTTTGGGTCCAAAATTAAGTCAAAATTCAATGTGGGGCCTGCTTGCAAAATAATAATTTTGAAATTGTCAACACATTCTTCTATTATCAAGGATTATATATCCTCAAGAATGAGTAAATTCTGAGTGCAAATGACACTAAAATCAACCCATCACAAAATTGGGGATTTGAGACTAAATCGGAGAATTAAATAAAGAATTAGACAAAAAATTACAAGGATTATTATGAGGAATGACTCTCTTGAGTTTATCGACACCCCAAGATCACCCAAGGATCAATATTTTAATTTTTAAGCTTTCTAGGGTTTAATTCCTTTTGAAACTTGAAGGAAATGAGAGCAAAGCTAGTAAAAGGTGAACTTAATGCCCCTGTAGTTTTCGCTTAAGTTGCCATCCAATTACTTAAGCAGTCATCGCTTAAGTGGCATATGGTCACTTAGCAGACCCATGTTCTAACTAACCTCCACTAAAGTGGAGAGTATGTCACTTAAGAATTGTCTGCTAAAGCAATTGGGCTACTTTTAAAGCGAATGGTGGGAACCTAGCTTGGCTTCTAAAGTGAAGCTTTTGACCCCTCGAGATTTGTTTGGAATCTCGTGACTGTAAACAATCTATGCTATAGTATCAAATTTGACATTCAAGACTCAATAGTGCCATTGAAATATTCATTGGGGTTGTGTCAATGAAATATGGACCTTACACCTAGGGGCCACTTTTCTCAAAATCCACCTTGTAGCCCAAAATGAGTTTGGGAGGCTTAAGACCCAAACCAAATGTCCCCCTAGACTAAAATTAATGTTTTAGAGTTGATGAAACTATCAAAATTAGCATACAAGATTGTTAACCTGAAGTTTACACCTTATAGTCAATCCTTAATAACGAAAACTTTAAAATGGGAAATTGGCTCTAAAAAATAAACTTATTGATAACTGAATTATTAGCTTTAGCAAGCTATAAATGACTTGGGGAAGCTATAGGAAATCTCTAAAAGGAAACCGATTTTAAAAAATGACCTAAAGGGTCATTACATAGACAATATACAATAATACAGTAAAGAAAGGATATACAATAGTAGTATGAGGAAATAAGGTGATATATAATAAGTATATCCAGAGAATAAAAAGATATATGGCAATACTATACAGGTAGCTAAAGACGAAGGTATTAATCTGAGGGAGCTATCCAACCACCTAGATATCATGAGGGTTATAAACAAAAACAAAGGTAGATCTAGCACAATAAAAATGTGTAACCCAAAATATGAATAATCACATGGTTTATAAAATTAAAGAGGAAAAAAACCCAAAAGTGTACCTACAGCTTCAAGTATAAATCCATAACTATCTTACCCCAAACTAAGCAATAATGTACAAAAAAAACAATATCACTAAATAAGACTAGACAAATAATAACCTAACTAGACCCCATAAGCTAGAAAGGTACAAACAATCATGGAGCAAACAACAAACATAATCTATACCTATCCAATCCCTCATAAGATTTGCACGTACAAGCACTAAATAATTATATAGGTGATAGAAATTCATAAGAATGAATTAATGCAAAGTAAATAAAATACTATTGTAACAGTTGAGTGCCATATCGTACCAAGTATATACACCTTCTTCAGCTCACTGAATCGCAAGGCAGGTCAAATAGGGTATCCTTCCTTCTAGTATGTGGTTCCTAAATAGAGAGACCCATAAAGGACTAGAGATGTATGTATATATTGCCTAGTCCAAAACTAGGGCTTTCATTAATCAATAAGAGTATAATAAATGCTCAAAATCAATTTAAGGCTAGATAAGTAGAAAATCCATAAAATCTATCTTAGATCAAAGCCGAGACTAAAAATAGTAGAATAGTGTATAAAGAGTCAGAACAAGTAAATAATGATAAATGAGTAGATCGAGAATTGGTCAAAAACTACCTCGATTTAAGTTTCCAAAGTAGTATGTTTAGTTAAAAGACCATAACCAATAATAAGGGTGGTATCACTTCCATTTAAAAAAATAGTTTTAAAAGTAAAAAGTAGTTTGTGCAAGTCACTTGACTACAGAGGCTATTTACCTCGTGAGGAGATTAGTGGAGCAGTTTAAGGAGAGGAAGAAGGAATTTTACATGGTGTTCATTGATATTTCAAAGGCGTATTACAAAGTCCCTAAGATTTTTTGGGGGTGCTTAGAGGATAGAAGGGTGCTCATGGTGTACGCTAGGTCAATTCAAGACAAGTATGATGATATAAAGACTCTTGTAAAGATGGTAGGAGGAAATTTGGAGCACTTTTCTATTTTGATAGGCTTGAACTAGGGATTGAATCTTAGCCCATTTTTATTTGCATTGGTGATGGATGTTTTGATATGGTGTATTCAAGAGGAGGTTCCTTGGTGTAGTTATTTGCTGATATGTTGTATTATTAATGAGACTTGGGGAAAGTTAATAATAACTTAGAGGAATAGAGATAGACCCTTGACTCTAAAATATTTAGGTTCAGCAGGGCCAAGATGGAGTGCTTGGAGTATAATTTTAGTGATTTGTTGCATGAAGTTAACATGGTAGTGAAGCTGAATTCTTATGTCATTCAAAAAAGAAAGGGTTTTAAGTATCTTAGGTCTATGTTCAAAGGAATGGTAAGATTAACGAGGATATCACGCACTATATTAGTGCAAGGTGGTTGAAATTGAGGCTCATTTTAAGAGTCTTGTGTGATAAGAAGGTGCTTTCTAAGCTTAATAGTAAGATCTATAGAGTGGTAGTCTGGTGTGTGGACATACCAGGAGGGATAAGGTTAGAAATAAGATTTTTCAATAGAAGGTAGGAGTGGCTTTGGTAAAGGACAAAATTTGAGAAGTGAGGTTTCAATGGTTTAGGAATACGATAAGGAGGGGCACGGATGCTCTAGTACGAAGGTGTGAGAGGTTGGCTATAGATAGTTTTAGGTGGGGTAGAGTAGGTTGATGAAATATTAGAGAAAGGTGATTAGGCATGACAAGATCAGTTATAATTTTGAGGACATGACCCTTGATAAGAAGGTATAGAGGACGCAGATTAGATTAAAGGCATAGTCCGTAAGAGTACAGCTGTAATAGTAGGGAAGATGATTTGTTTTTATCTTATCTAATAGTTTCTTATAGTCCCTTATTCATGGTGTTTTGGTGATGTCTATGATATCAAATAGCAAGTTTGTAATATTTCCTTATAGGTGTGTTGTTTCTTCTATTATCTAGCAGTGTGACATCCCTTTTTGTTATTTGCTTTTATGTTTTTTGTTTGTTATACTGCAATCATCTGAGGTAGTAGTATGGATTGTGTACACTTTACCCCCCAGACCCCACTTAGTGGGAATATAGTAGGTATGTTGTTATTGTTGTTGGAAAATAGTAGTAAAATAACTACATTTTTTGTAAAAATCTTCCTATAAAATAAACATGTGCATATAAATGTATGCATGCCAACACCTATATCCAAAATCGCACGCATAGAAGCATCTATAAATTGAAATCACAACTCTTTTAGTGTAATGACCCTTCGGGTATTTTTCCATATTTTCACATATTTTTGTTGTTAGAGCTCTTATATAGCTTCTGCAAGTCATTTATGACTTGTTGAAACTGACAGTTTGGTGACCGAGCAGTTCTTTTGGTTTTTAGAGTCAATTCTCTATTTAAAAGTCTTTGTTGGTTCCAAAAGTCCATTGGGAAAAATCTTCAGTTAAAGGACCTCGCATGTAAATTTTTATGGAGATAGCAGCTCTAAAATATTGATTTTAGGCTAGGTATACCTTTGGCTTGGGTCCCGAGGCACCCGGGCTTATTTTGACCAATTAGTTGGAAAGTTGAGAAATTAGAAATATAGGTGTGGGGGCCATATTTGATCAAAACGACCTCAAATGGAAAATCTAAGAGTGTAATCGCATTCAAAATATTAAATTTTGGGTGGTTACATAGTTCATTTCTGTATACGAGATTCCAGATGAATCCCGAGACCTTGGAAGAGACTTGGAAGATTTCCAAGTTTTCAGCTACCAACTAATGCAATCATGCAAAATCCATCCTTGGTATGTGATCACACATAGGTGTCTCAATTGTGACAAGTCATGCAGACGACAAGATGCCTCAATCACAATTTTCCAGTCGTGATAGCTACTCTTGATTAACTGGTCTGGGTATAAAATGACCCCTTATGTTGTGATTTTGCACATTTTCATCCATCACTTGAGAGAAAAAAACCCAGAGTGAGATCTCTTAAAATTAAAGATCATTGGTGATTGGGAAGCTTGGGTAACATCTATTTTTGCAATTATCATCCAATTTAAGATAAGAAATCACCCTTTTCTTAGTGAAATTTCTTGATCAATTACTCAAAACTCCAAAACCTTTAGAGCTTTATTTTAGCCCCAATTTAGCTTAGTTTTCACCTATTTTTAGGGTAATGATTCCCTGAGTTTGATATTATGTTGGGTTGATCTCCAAAATATGATTTTCTTAAGTAGGACCCACATGGGGTTTTTAAGGTAATTTTTGGACCCAAAGTACAATAGTGCAATATGGGTTTTGTTATTCTTGTATTGATGAGTAGAATGTATTTTTGATAGCTTGGCATCTTGAAGAGACTTCTCGGAAGGGAAAGGTAAAGGTAGCAAATTCATTGAGCCAAAAGGTAGTGAGTATGGGTAGCTTGGCTTTCACTTCAGTTTCTCAGAGGCTGTTAGCACATGACATTTTGTCCTTATCCAATTTGATGGTTATCCTTGATATTTTAGATCCTAGAAAAATTCTTACTAGTGTTGAGGTGTGAGGTATTTATTATTTGAACAGATTCGGGATCGTCAGTTTGAGGATAACAAGCTTCTCTTCCTTCGTGATTAGGTATTAAGTGGTGGGTCTGAGAGGAGCACAATAGATTCTGAGGGTGTTTTATAATTTGATGGCCGCATTTATGTTTTATATATCGATGATTCGATTTAGTTGATTTTTCATGTGGCTAACAACTCTAGATATTTCATTCACCCCGGCACTGCCAAGATGTATAAAGATTTGAGACATTAATAATAGAGTGGTATGAAAAGAGATATAGAAGACTTTGTAGCTTGTTGACTTTGTTGCTAACAGGTAAAGGCCAAGCATCAACAACTAGGTGGATTGACTCAAAAATTACCCATTGTCGAGTGGAAAGGGGAATGGATTACCATGGATTTTGTTAGTGGTTTGCCTCATATTTCCCATGGTTCCAATGGTATTTGCTTCATTGTAGATTGTTTGACCAAGTTAGCACATTGTATTCCTATTCAGATGTCCTTCAGTACTTAGAGGTTAGCCCATATCTATGTTTGGGAGATAGTCTCTTTCCTTGGCGTGCCCATTTCTATTATTTCAGACCGTGGTTTTGTGTTTACTTTGAGATTTTAGAGAGCATTCCAGGAGGAGTTGGTCACTTTGGTGGGTCTTAGTACAACCTTTCATCCACAGATAGATAGTCACTCAGAGCGGACTATTAAGGTTCTCGAGAATATGCTCTGAGCTTGTGTTATGGATTTTGAAGGCCAATGGGAGCAACACTTAGGCTTGGCAGAGTTTGCTTATAATAACAATTATCACTTGAGTATTGAGATGGAGACTTTTGAGGCTTTATATGGTAGGAGATGTCATTCTCCTAGATAGTTTGAGACTTTTAAGGCATTGTATGGATGGTACTGATTTGCTTTATTCAGGATAGGTTGAGAGCAACTTAGAGTAGGCATAAGGCTTATATGGACTGTAGCTTTCTGCCTTGAGATTTGGAATTGGTAATCGTGTATTCCTCCGTGTATCACCCATGAAGGGTGTGATGAGGTTCAGGTGGAAGGACAAGATCAGTCCTAGATATATTGGACCTTTTAAGATTCTTCGTGCCGTTGGTGAGGCGGCTTATGAGTTAGCTCCACCTTCAGATATTGTCACTGTTCATTCAGTTTTCCATATTTCTATGTTGTGGCGATATATTCCTAATTTGTCTTATATGCTTAGATAGGACTCAGTCCAGTTGGATGAGCGTTTGACCTGTGTATAAGAGTCGGTGCTCATTTTGGCTAGTGATGGCAAGTTGTTACGTACTAGAGAGACTCCAGTAGTTAAGGTTTAGTGGAGGCACCACCCAGTAGAGGAGGCCACTTTGGTGATTGAGAGCAAGATGCGGACCCAGTATCCTCACCTATTTGAGACTTTGGGTACATCCTAACTCTTAACTTTCAAGGATGAAGGTTTCTTTAGTAGTGGATATTATAATGACCCTTCAATTCATTTTCTATATCTTCACCAAATTTTCCTTATTAGAGCTTTTCTATAGTTTCCTCAAGTCATTTATGACTTGTTGGGGCTAACAGCTCGATTACCAAGTGGTTCGTTCGATTTTTAGAGCCAATTCCATGAATAGAAGTCTTCACTAGTTCCAAATGGCCATCGGGTGAAAACTTCAGTTAAAAAACCACGTATTCAAATTCTAACTACGTCGGTAGCTCCTAAATGTCAATTTTAGGCTAGGTAGACCTTTGGTTTGGGTCCTGAGGCCCCCTGGCTCATTTGAACCTATGGTCAGAAAGTTGAGAAATTAGAAATATGGGTGTGGGACCCACATTTGTTCAAAACAACCTTGAATGGAAAATACGAGTGTGCCATCGCATCCAAAACTTTAAACTCGGTATGGTTACATAGTTCATTTATGTACGGTATTTCGGATGAATCCTAAGGCCATGGAGGAGACTTGGAAAATTTCTAAGTTTTCAGATGCCAACTGATGCAGCTGCGACATAGGTATCGTGATCACAACAAGTCATTCAGACCATAAGATATTGCGTTCGCGATCTGCCAATCACAATAGCGACTCTCAGTTACATGGTCTGGGTATAAAAGGACCCCTCATGTCGTGATTTTGTATATTTTTTCTCCATCACTTGAAAGCAAATACCTTAAAGAGTGACAACTCTTAAAATGGAAGCTTGTTGGTGATTGAGAATCTTGGATAACACCTATTTTCATAATTATCATCCGATTAAGGAAGAATTCACCTTTTTCTAGGTGAATTTCTTGATTAATTGCTCAAAACTCCAAAACCTTTAGGGCTTGATTTTAGCCCCAATTTAGCTTGGTTTTCACCCATTTTTTAGGGTAATGATTCCTTAAGCTTGATATTATGTTGGGTTGGTCTCAGAAATGTGATTTTTGTAAGTAAGACCCACATGGAGTTTTTAAGGTAATTTTTGGATCTAAATCACAATAGTGAAATATGGGCATCATTATTCTCATATTAACGAGTAAAATGTGTTTTTGATAGCTTAACATCTCTAGGAGGCTTCTATTAAGGGAAAATTAAAGGTTTCGCATTCGTTGAGCTTTCTTCAACATCGAGGTAGGCTAGGTTTATCCTTATTTGATTGAGTTATGTCATAGTATATTTATGATATCTTTTTAGAATGGGATGAATTTTAGGTGTTGGATTAATGAAATGAAATACTTGGGTTAGTAGGATCGTTTAGGATAAATTGAAATTGTAGAATTGATAACACTTGACTTGTTCCTTATGCCTTAAGAGAATTAGATTCATTACTCATGTTTAGCATGAGAATGCCTTAGTTTACTCCAAATTAAGTAAAATACCCTAGTTAATCATGCTTAGAGTAATTTTGGCCTTAGTTTCCTACAGTAATGAAGGTTGTCTTAGTTTCCTTTGGACTTAGTTAAAGCTCTTGAGTAAAATCTCTACTTAGGACTAGTAGTGGTTTGTTATACATCTAAGTATGGATTTAGATATTATAGCCTAGTATGGGGTAGTGTTTGACCTAAAATGTATTTTGGGGGATTTAGAATAGGTCTTTTTGACCCACTATAAGCCAAGATTGATGAATAGTTATCTTAAGACCCTTATACGCTTATTATATGATTAGAGAATGCCCTTTTGAAGCAATATTGACGAACCTTGATACATGTTGGTTATGATGGATGGAATTTAAATAAATGCCTAGACGGCTATGCCATAAGTATGAGTTATTGGTTAAACTTATGACGAGCTACTAATTATGCTATTTCCTTGTCTATTGATTGGGCTACAAAACTACCATTGAGAGAGCCCTTGACTATGATATTGTCTAAGCCAATTATGTTATTGACTATATTATGAATAACCTATAGATTATGCTTTGGATTAGCTATTTCTCAAGCTATTGATAAGCTACCTTTTATGATAATGATAAGTCATGGATTATACTATTTGTAAGTTAATTCTTATGACTATGATCATGCTAAACAATTATGCTAGTAATCATGTTAGAAAGCATCTTTGTCGATGATGTTAGAAATTGTGTTATTATCTGTGTTATATTGTTATTTTGATTTATTTAATTATATTGTGTCATAAATTATGTTATAAATCTTGATGCTTTACTATATTGGCATTTATGGCATTTATTAAATACCCGATTAAATTCTGGAACATGATGTTGATATTGATTATACTTGGCAAGGCCAGAGGATACTATGATGATATTGATACCTAGCAAGGTCGAAAGATACTACGATGATATTGATACCCGTTAAGGCCGAAGGATATTGTGATGATATATTGATACCCGATAAGGTAGGAGGACAATTATGATGATATTGATACCTGGCAAGACCGGAGGATGATTATATTAATGTACTTATGTGTACATATACCGGTTTGAGTCCAGCTATGCTCTATGTATGGCAACTATATTCTTATGGATAATTATATAAAATTTGGGTATGTTGTTGATATTAATGATACGGATTATAGTTTGTATGTGATAAATTTTTATAAAGTGATATAGTTGATGACTAGAGATAAATATGTAATGGTGGTGGATATTGTCAAGTGACTAATAATGACAAGTTGATAAACGAGGAATAGTTGGTAAATGGTGATTAGTTAATAAATTATGTTAGTTGATAAAAGGTGTTAGTTGTTAAGTGAGGATTGTCTAATATATGTTGATTAGTGGTTATATGGAGAATATTTGTATGATGATGACTAAAGGTTATGTGTTAACTAGTAATCAAAGGGATTAGTTGATAAGATATGGTTAGCTCATAAACTAGCAACTAGTGATTATTGATAATGATTTTGTTAAATAATGGTAGTATTATGAAATATGGTAAAATTATGATAATATTGGTAAATGGAATATTTATGATAATTGTGTAATTATGGTTAAATGATGATGAAAGTTAGCAATAATGTTAGTTGATTGCTTCATTCTTCTCTTAAGTGTACTCTCCAGTCGTATGAAAGGCTGAGACGAGCTTTTTAGTTTTTTGCACCAATTGGAGTATGGGAGCCAATTTTGTACTTATATTTGCTTGTGATGATACTTTATGATATGTTATTATTTTGAATTGTTTACTTATTATGTATGGTGATATTGGCATGTGTTGATGCCCTATGTTATCATGTTATTTCAGTTTAATTACTTATTGTGTACAGCAATGTTGGAGATGATTCAGGTTTGTTTTGTACCTTGACTTAGTTATGTTATCTTGCATTTTATCATACTTATATCATGATCTAGCTCAGTAGGCCGATGATGCTTACTAAGTACCCATCATTTTGGTACTCATACTACACTTCTGTACCTTTTTGGTGCATATCCAAGTACTAGTTGCCGCCATTGATTCACATTCATGTGGTGATTGATTTCCGAAGATAAGGTGAGTCCTTGGAGTTCGAGTTGCCCAATTCCCTCTACCTCTACTTTCAGTATTTTGTTTCGAGACAAATGTGTTGACTATTCTAGACTTTGAGTTATACTGATACTATTAGATGCTCTTGTACTAGCTCTACCAGGTCGTGGGATTGGTATATTTTATTAACTATTTATTTTATCTAGAACCTTTGTTATTTATATATTGTGTTCTTGAATTTAGCCTATGTTGGGCAATTCCTACCAATTTAACCCATTGCTTTAGTTTCGGGTTATGATTTGGCTTACCTACTGGCAGGATTTAGTAGGTGCCATCACTCGTAATTCGAGTCATGACATTTAAAGCATAAGAAATTAACTTGGTGTCTAACTGCCTCGTAACTAAGGCCTTGGGCCCAACAATATACAAGGTAAAAGGATATTGAGATCCTAACATAGAAAGCTAAGGTAAATAAGGGCATCATGATATCGCCCGCATCAATTTGTACTATTACAAATCTTATACTAGGAATTCCTAATGTCAAACTAAGGTCCATGGAAGTAGGTATGTAACCATAGCATGACCCTATAGCTAGAGCGAGTATTCTAAGCTAAGGCTCAGACGTCAATTCTATTCTAAAATTTCTCTGAATAGGTCAAATATTGACAAGAAGGTACAAATGGTTTTAAACCTATCCTGTAATTATCTACCTCACATGTAATCTATATAATATGTAATCACATTGAGAAAAGTTGACTATACGTTACCTCATAGCCGAACAGAAGTCTTGAACCCTTCACAAATTGCTCATCTCCACTTCTCAAACTCTAAATGATGTGTTTCTATTAAAATCATAATCTACACATTAATAAGAGTAAAATCATAATCTACACATTAATATGAGTAAAACAAGACACATATTGCAATAATAAAATCTAATCAGTTAAAAACTAGGCTTGTGGGACTCGTTATAGGAACTCAAAAATTGAATCCATCACGATGTCCCTCAAAGGGAAGGAATGCATGCTAAAAATTTTGATCACAACTGCAGCTCAAATCAAATCCCAAATCAGCTCACAAAGTTAAGGAAATAATAATTAAATTCTAGGAATTTAAAAGGAATAAGGGCGGAATCAATGGGGAAGAGTGATGGAAACTTATCAAAAGGTGTTGAATTAACCTACCTTGGCCTTAATTGACGCTTTACCAAAGTTTCCCTCACTTCAAGCTCTAAAAATTGGGACATAAGGCTATAAAAATAAAGGAAATTTAGGGAAGACAAGGTTTTATACTTCTAGGAGTTTACCCATCGCGATCGTGAGCACCCCTAGTCACGATCTCAAAGAACAACAAAATCACACATCGTTATTACAGGGACTAGCTGCGGCCGCAGAGGCTAGATGGGAAGACCATCGCAAAGAAATGATGCCTTTTTTAATTTTAAGAAAAAATTAGATTAGGTTGAAAAACCCTTCATCACGAAATGCGAGTAGGCTTGCGATCGTGATGGTCAAAGACTTAACCCTTTAGAAATGCGGTCAACTCTATTCAAACGCAAAGAGGAAATACTTACACTAGGTGTTGTTGTAGCAACAAAATCCTAAGTCCCAACAGACTCTGATCGGGTGCTTGGGATTCATTCAAAATCCCGTGCATGTAAACAAACTATGGTACCCTACTATATTTGGTATTTCAGACTAAATGGAACCATCAAAATTTCTATCAGAGGTTGTTTCAAGAAAAAGTGGGTCCCACACCTAATGTTCTAATTTTACCAAAATCTAAACAATAGCCCAAAATGAGCTCATATTCCTTGGGACATGAACCAAGGGTCCTACTAGCCTAAATTCTATGTTTCAGAGCTAACAAAATTGTCAAAATTCTCATTTGAGGTTGTTTACTAAATATGTTGGCTGAAAACCAATTTCTCTACTTTCAAAGCCCAAAGATAGGGAAATAGGCTTAAAACCCAAACAAGCTATCCAGGAACCAAACCGACAGTCCTTCTAAGTCTTAAATGACTTGTATCTTCTATGAAAAGGGACAAAATATAGAAACCATTCAGAAATGGAAGAAATATACTGGAAGGCCATTACAATATCCACTTCTTAAAGGACGATCATCCTTGAAAAGTAAAGATTTTGATAGAGCCCCAAAGCTCGAAAGGATGAGGTACTAGGCTTCCATGCCCCTGCAAGCCTCCCTAGATAACCTCCATGACTAACAACACTTCCAAGGGATTTTTCTTAAGGTATCCTTTTTTCACTCCCTTCCTTACTACACTTTTCCATACAATGACAAAATCATCCTCAAGAGCCTACTAGACTCCAACTAAACTGAGATAGATTGAAGTATACAAGACCTAAACTGAAGCTTACTGACATCACACTAATGCAAGTATAACTAAGCAGACACTTGACTAGGCTAAAGATATCCCAATGTATAGACCATACAACCAACTCCAAACTCCAAATCCAACATCCTCTTGTATTTCCAATCCTTCTATCTACTCTAAACTTTACAGAATTCCTCCGACATCATCTAAGTCATGTATGCATAATCATACGCATCTAAGCTCAAAAGAATGAATTTGACCTAAATATCTACACGGACTAACATAAGAACAATGCCTCATTAAGTTCAACTTGGATAGCCAAATGGTGGTGAATAAAGTCTGTGATATCGTCCAATGTTAATAATTGGTCTCTTTAAATCTCAAAACCAATATTCATGAGTTTGCACAACCTTTCACAACTAGATGATCTATTCGAGAATGCCCCCTTCAACTATAAGTGAAACTATGATATGCCCAACTTGATATACTTCTTCGACTAAGTAGACTTCTAAAAGTCTAACAAAAACTAAGAACCAAGGTTAGAAGTTGTAGAAACTGACACCATGTGCCAACTAACCATCCCTCAAACATCCATCTAAGCCAATCTCTCAGAACTAAAGAAAATTGAACCAATGGGTATTAAGTAGGCCTAGTTGGCCTGTCGATGATGTCTCAACTAAATCAAGCCTCAAACATACGAGAACCTGAGCATCAAATCTAATATATCTCTTAGGCCACCTTCTAAAAAGAGTTAAAATCAATACTAGAATTGGTAAGTCTTCAAGAATGTTAAATACCCAATCTAATCTCACCTTTAGAAACCAAGCATATACCCAAAAAGTTGAAGCCATGGTGTTTCTAATGTACTCGATCACAAATTAGTCATACCTCGAGCAAAACATACAATTACATAACTTCGCACCTGCTATGGGGCATCTATAAAGTAATAACATAACAAAAAACTCATGGGGACTGCAAAGAGTCCTAGTGATAGTTGGACCTTGAGTAACTTACAAAACAAGTTCGTATCTTGAACCTGGTCATATATATACTCAATACACGGCAATGAATACTCACTCCCAATAGGCACCCACTTTGGTTACCAATAACTATTACACAAGAATACATAATCACCATACACTAAGTAGAAGCATTTCGCAAAGTCACATTAGGCCAAATGAATTATGAAATAAGAAGTAATTAAAATCACCTATTTAAACATCCTGTAACTCAACTGAACCATAAACATTATCCCCAAAATAACTGAGCACTCTAAACATCAATACCTACGATCAAGGACACTACCAGGAGATGAACCAAATAAGTCAGAAGAACAAACCCCAACTTACTAACTTTTAACCTTACTAACATAAGAATGCTAAGGAAAAATGGAAATTGTCTAGGCCAAGCGAACAAGGATCACATAAAAGAAACACTAGTCAATTAATGGTAGTCTACCCATCTATAAAATAAGGATCAAATAAAAATTAATGCAATAAAAATACTAATGTCATACAATACCAGAGACATGAAAGTAAAACAACAAGTCCCACACTAGGATTTAATCAAGGTCACTATGCCAAAAAAAAGAATTTACCCAAGCACTATGCCCCAAGTAAATCACAAAATTGATCCTGTCACTACACTACTAAAAGAAAATGTTTACGAGGGTAGTCATATATGCATAAACCTATATAAAGACTCATAAAAATGAAAAAATAATAACAAGGCATATGGACACAAATAGGTATGAAAACCCCAAATCAAATCAAATAGAAAATGAAAGATTAAAAATCAAAACCATACCTGTAATGATGGAATTGACATGACCCAAACCAGGGCCTTGTCGTAATGGGCATCCCAGGTCCAACCAGGATCGGGGACCACCCCCGTTACACAACCCAACCTCCAAATGCGTACTCTAAGTCGAATAAATTTTGAATATATAAGAATATAGAATTTATTACAATTTCAGACTCTGGGATAGGTCTATAATTGTGACCAACCCAAGTAAGTCCAACCATCCAATACCAACCAACAACCATAACCAAACCTATATAATAAGTAAGTTCCTATCCAAAATATAACATAAAAAGATGGAACAATCATAAATTCAGTCAAGCGGTATTATCTCCAATACCAATGCTAATACTAAGGATGACACCATTACCAACATCATCCATTCCGACCTATAGTAGTTCCACAAAGCCTTTAACCGAAAGAAAAACAATATCCAATTAGTACATGCCCCCAACCATAGACAAAACCAATGTCTATGAAATAACTAAATATGTAAAGACATTCATGACATGAAATAGAGCCTTCTGAAGTATGAAAGCTTACCACTTCAATCAAATAGCTAATCTTGAATCTGATTACTAAGCAGAAGTAGTAGAATGGCTAGTTCCTACATTGCGTAGGGATACAGACGCCCCAAGATGAGTTAGCGGGTGAACACTAATAAGTAATCAGGATAAGGATAAAATAATGTCAATCTTTAAAACCAAGCAAACCAACTATATGCATTCACAACCATACATACATATATATAACCATGCTGAAAAGAGGGAATCGAGTTTAGCATTAAAAACATTAACCTGGGTATATGTAGCTTAATCATCCTAGAACCACCCATGGGCTATATGGGTCCATTGTAACCCCCTGAACGAGCCTCGATATGTGTATCCACACAAACCAGAGATACCATAGGAGTAGGGGATTCCCAAGTACCCTTTGCTCTCTATGATACATATATACAATTGTAACTTAGGGGATTCCCATGTACCCCACATAGTCATCATAACCAAATCCTCATATCGGCAGACATGAGTTTCTAGTGTCCGTCCATTAGAGTTACACCTTCACGATTAGCTATCACATCCCGCCATTACTGCCCAATTAAAACCATTACCACATAACCAAGACCACCATTCCATTTGTTACAAAATAAGGCTACACGTAGTGGTATTATTATACCGACTATAGCTTGCAAGTAATGCTCTTATCCAACCTTTTAGAGAAAAAAGGATTACTATGTACCCATATATTACATTATTAAGTTGACTTGGAGGAATCCCATATACCCCACAAGTGATCATTATTATGTTTGCTTGGGGGATTTTCTTGTACCCCCATAAGGCTTTTTATTAGACCAACTATGACTTCTAAGACCTTACCATTTAACCATTTAAACCATTTATACTATTTATATAGTTTAGGGTTTCATTACCAAGCTATACCATGCAATAGCTCCATTAAAAGTTCAACAATGTAGTAAGAACATTCTCATAGACATTTTGTCGAACATATTGGGGGCATATTGTTTCCCAAACCAAAAATAAGTACCAATTGAGCCTTCCCATACAACCAAATGTCTAAACCACCATTAAAACAAGTATTTCCATAATTAAAACATTGGAAAACCTTAACCAAGCATTTATAACCAAAATCCCCTATATATATTTGCAAACCTAAAACCATACAATACTCATGCCATGAAAATAATTCATAAAACATGCCTTTAGTTGAAACTAACAATGAAGGAGAAGTATATTTCCTTAGATTAAGAAGAAAGTGAGAAAAAATCACTTCTATGAGCCTCAATTGACCGCCTTGAAAGAAACCCTAGCTTTTGCTTAACACAAGAGCCTTGAGAGATTTTGAGAGAGTTTATAGTGTTTGATTGAATGCAAATAGGTTACTGAAGCCCCAAAAAGGTGTTTTAAGTTGGAGGTCCTAAGGGTTTATAAGGGGAAATGTCTTGATTACTCCCAACTTAAACGTATTAATTACCCATAAGAGGGTATAACCACTCTTTTCCCCTTCCCTCATTCATATCCTAGGGTGTGATTGGTACCCATGATACAAGCTAAATAGACATGAAAGCTTTTGATCACATTATTCGAGGCCAACATAAGGAGGTCCAAGCCATGATCATCGAAAGGACTCAATAATACACTTAGGGGACCTTTTTTGAGCTCCTAACCGATAATATCATGTGTGGTTGATTTCTTAGGAGAAAAAAAGTGAGAAAATAATATTTTGTTAAGGGTGACGACTAAGGTTGATAAGTTGTCACCTAAGTGTTAACTATGTTGACAAGTTATCACTTAAGTGACGACCTAAGTGACAACTAGGTTGACAAGTTATCACCTAGTTGACGACTAGAGTGACGAGCTGTCACCTGGTTGACGACTATAGCAACGACTATGACAAGTTGTCAATTGAAAAATCATCAATTAAGGTTATTTTGGTAAATTCACTCATGGGTCACTTTTAGGACTTGTAATAGACTATAAATAGATAGTTTTAGGTATTTTATTCATTAGCTTATTTTGAATATTGATTATGATGAACTCTTTTGAGAGTGTCTTGAGAGCTTAGAAAATATGATATTGAACCTTGACTAGAAACGATGGTTGTATGGGAGAATTAATCCCCTTTATGGTCACGTAAGAGTTAGGTGCTAATTGGTAATTCATTAAGGGAGGTTTTAGGGTTTGAAACGCCCTTTGATTGCCCTTTTGTTATCAATTTTTGTCTATCTTTCTATCATCGTTATCTTATCCCTCTATATTTACTTTTCATATCTTATATTCGAGTCTTCATGAATTGGATCGTATCATTTGGTATCATAGTTGAGCTTAGGATCATTCCCACGATCTAGTCTTGGATTTGTTATCTTGAGAATAAAAAAAAGTAAAAAAGAAAAATAGTCCCAAAATGTTTTTGGTGTTTTTCTTATTTTGAGTTTTTATTTTTGTGTCATTTTGAGTTTCTAGTGCTAGATTTATGTTTCCTAGCACTACTTGAGTTAAAATCGAGAGTTGAGCTTATTCCGGGTTGATTTAAATCATCCACCATTGTTGGACCTTGAGTTGAAAAAACTTGGAGGTGGGTTCTCAAATTGAAGATTTGTTGGTTGGATTTTGAGCTTAAAATTGATGGCATTGTGTTTAGAAAGTTGAAATGAGCTTGGGTTTTGAATTTTATCTAATTTCAGGTTCATTTCAAAAGGGTAAATTTTGAATGTTCTTGGTGTTCTTCATGTTCTTCAAATATTATTGAAGAACATTCAAAAGGTGTGTGTTTGATCTAAAAAGGAAGTAAGAGAAATGTTGTTGTACTTATTCCAAATAATATTTCACTCTTCCAAAGAGAGAAAAGGATCAAGTGATACAAAAAAGAAGATTCTAAAGGAAGAGAACAAAAGAGAGTACAGAGGGGGGACCACAAGAAATTCAAGGTTATCAAGAGTTGAAGGATCCAGTGTTGAAGTATTCAAAGCCTTGAATAATATTCAAGAAAGCTATTAACATCATCCAAAGAATGAGAAAACATTTGAAGACCCTCCACACCTTGTTATTCACACATTAAAGAATTGGGTGCACATTGGTTAAGGGTGATGACTTTGTTGATAAGCTGTCAACTTACTGATTAGTCGTCAACCTTGTCGTAAACTAGGTGATAATTTATCAACCTATTCATCAACAAAGTGATGAACTATCAACCATGTCGTCAGGTAAAAATAGTCCCAAACTCTTATTCTGCCTAAGGTTGACAATAAGAGTGACAAGCCATCAGCTAAGTGACAACTTGTAAACCAAGTCATCAACTAAGTGATGACCTATCAACAAAGTCATCACCTAAAGACAGCCCAAACCCCTATTCTGCCTAAGGTTGACGACAAGAGTGACAAGTTGTCAAACCAAGTGACGACTACCATCCTAGTTATCAACCTAGCCATCAACTTGGACAAAATTTTGTAAGCTCACTTTTAGATTCTTTGTTTCTTAGACTTCTTTTCTTGATTCTAAATGCTAATTATCAACTACTAATCATTCTACTTAGTTGTGAATTAGTATTTGATTTTGTTTTCTTTCTTTGTCCTATGTTTTTGTGTTCTTTTCTATTTTTAATTCGTTATAACTTCTTTGATTCTAGTTCATAAGTAGATTTTTATTTCTTTAAGTCATTCAAACAAGAATCCACTCCGACTGCAAGGTATAGATTGACACTTTATTGTCCATTGAAGTATAAGCAACTCTAAACCTTCACAACTCAAAATTGTGAGGATCACATAGGTGAGTTTCATATGAGTGTTGGTGGGGTGCTTTACTACTAATCTTGTTTGTTCATTTTGTAGGTACAAGGTGATGTAAGGAAGTATGTCTTTGATAGCCTCGGATAATTGTGACTACGACATAGGAGACTATGATTGTGGTGAAGAGAGTTATGGCTATGAGAAATATGGAGATTATGGGGGCTATGAATATGGCCAAGATCAATATATGGATGAGAATAAGGGTTACTATTCTGAAAGAGAATGTGAGATAAATGATGATCCTAGTACTTATAGCAAATATGGAGATGATGAAGAGCCTTGTGATGGCTATTATAAGAATGATGGGGCATGTGAGGAGTATTACACTTCCCACTCTGAGCCTAGAGGTAGTGTAAGGTATAACCCATTCATTTACAAAACTTATGAGGATCATGATGGAAATATATGTGAGGATTGTGAAGTTTCATATTCATCATCTTATGGTACTTCTTATCAAAGTCAAAGTGGTATAAATGGTTATACTAATAATTATAGTAGGGGTTGCTCCATGGGACCAAAATAGTGTGCATCTTCAAAATCTAAGAGTACTACATCTTGTTTTTCTTACTCTAGTGCCCAAACTTGAGGAAGACGGGACCAAGGTCTATATGGGACCTTAGGACACTTTAAAACCTTAGGCTATGAAACTAAGTTTTGTCACGACCCGAGGCTACCCTAGTCGCAACAATGATTCTTATGGACACAAGTGACCACAAGCTAACTTATGAGATGGAACCTGTTGTGAGCACTGAATAAAATAATAATAAAACCACATGCACGAAAGATAAACTAATAACATACTGTCAAATGAAATATTAAAATACATAAAAAAAATGTCATGTCTGAAATATCTGACAAGTACTGGAAATCAAACTGTCTGTCTAAAATAACTGATAATACTGAAAACTGAATGATTGTCTAACTGACTCTCTAAAAACCTCTAAACATCGTAAGGTGTTGATAGGATAAACCCCCTAACTAACTCTGACTGACTGAACATAAGGGAATACTGAAATAACTGCAAAAGCACATCATGTCCTCGATGGATGAGGACTCACCACTACTGCTGCTGGATAACGCTGAATTATCTAAGAACGTTCAGAAAATTGAGCGTCCGAACCTATGTTATAAGAAAACATAGCGCAAAGAAAAAGTATGATCAGTACTTTGAATATAATGGTACGCGAGATAGGGACTAACTGAAATGCATGAGATAACTGAACATGAATGCATAAACATGTAAGGTCTGGGAATGTAAGACCAAGCATAAACATGTTTCTGAGATAATCTGTAATCTGAAAGACTGAAACCTGTATAAATGAATAACTGAAAATCTGTATGCTTAGTCAAGCAAACCTGAGCTGAGGTACACTGAATACTGACTAAAACTGTGGGAGGTATCATGTAACCGACATGCCCCAGTCTAAGCTAATCAGGGTCCAACCTGTAACCCCAGTTGGAAAGATGTCAGTACCTTTCCACGGGTACTAACACTAGTAATGTGTATCTATAAAACTGGCGTCCTGAAGAACTAAGGAGTCATCCTCTACTAGCAGGTGCCCTCATGAGATATGTGTCGATCCCTAAACTGGCAGGAAGACATCTCAAACCTACGCTGGCTACATAGTTCTGGGACTCAGGGACTGCTACTAAAGGTCACACCCTCTACTGGCAGGTAAGCCCCTATCCCTGGATGCGCTCGGTCCTAAATTCTACCCCCAACTGAACTGACACTGGTACTAAACTGAAATAAATTCAACTGAACATTATTTCTGATAGTGCTCATCATGTTCATAAATAACTGAGTATATTGAGAAGATTCATGGCTTAACTGACTTATTACTTGAAAGTCTGAAATCATGTAAAACACATAGGTATCGGGTGTTCATAACCCGCCAGCACTAAATGGTCATAAAATATGATATCAAAACTTAGGACTGTAATATGGAATCATGATTCAAAGACCCAAAACATAAGCATTTCACCAAATAAGTGAGGATCATGAACTTGAACATGGGAATGTGATAAACATGAGAAAACAACATGATTACATGGCTAAATTCATAATTTGGGGATTTAACATGAAATCAATGGAATATGACATGGAAATTTACAACCCAAAACATGAAATAGCTTAATTCACTTGGAAACACTTGTAGATATGGCTTGTAAGTAATTTAGTAAGAAATTCATAGATTAATTTCATGAGATTCATGGATAATTTCATAAAATATGATAAGATTCATACTTTTAAATTAATATAGGGTTTTTGGGCTCAATGGGTGAAAGGAACCTATTGATGAATACCCTACATACCTGATGTAGAAGCTTTGGAGAAATTTCTTGAAGTTGTTCTTGTTCTTGAGAAAACCCTAATTGCTTAGGGGAGAGGAAGAAACCGCTCTTTTGATTTATTTCTGATGAATTGATGTTTAATGTTGTGAATTGGGGATTTGGGGCCTTTTACACCACCCCTTGTAAAGCCAAAACGACATGGATTTTGCTTTTAAAGAAGTGGGGAAAGACATCAAAGCCCCAGAGAAAACATGCAGAAAACGTGTTCCTAGTCAGTATGAGTCGACCGTACGACTCGTATACTAGGGTGCGACTGGACTGCTTGACTCGTAAGCTGGGCAGAATGGAAATGGTATACATTGGTCATCATATGATTTGAGTTTACGACTCGTACCCTAGAATACGACTGGTACCCATCGTTTCATATCCTGAATAGAACCTCAAGGGATCTAGACTGATATCCTTACGATTGGATTTATACGACTCATACCCCTCTTGACGACTCATGGGGGTCAAGTCATACTTGTAAAAGAATGTTTACCATACTACACTGGCTTAGGTATGAGTCCAACATACAACTCGTATGCTGGCTTACAACTCGTAGGCTGAGTCGGATGTTGTCCAGAGACTAGAAAAGATATAGGGTATTACATTTACAAACTCCACCAGAGCCTGGGACAGCCCCAAACCCTCTAGCTGAGTTGAAGATCCTCAATATTAAGCTTTGACTCTCTAGTCTAACCCGAAACTGAAACTCTGGTAACGCGTGTAGTAATCTCATTTGCAGCTAATGAAAACCTCGTACTATCTATCTAAGAAGAAGGGGGTCCAAAAAAGTACTAAAAAGTTGACAGAAGTAAGAAGACACGATCAAGAATCAAGAAATGAAATTTTCAAAGAATGCATTATAGCCTCCCAAAGATAGGATATGAACATCATTGTACCAATCCTCCGGAAGGGATAAGAACATCATTGTACTGATCCGTAAGACTCCACTAGGAACTTTGCTCTTGTACTAACAACATTAGTGAGCCAAGGCTCTAGTACCAAATTATCAAAATCTGATTTCTTAGGTCATGATAGCACCTGTATAACCCATCAGTAGACAAGTCAACCCATAGCCTAGAATAGCGAGTAATGAGCTAAGAGAAAAATATAACCAAAACTAAATACAAGGAAAAAGAGAACCAGAAGAAAGTAATTATACCCTAAGACCTGGTGAAGCCTGTACAAGAGCCACTAACAAAACAAGAATACAATACACACACACACACACACAGAGAGAATCATCTCCAAATTACAAAATAAAGATTAGTCCAACAAATGAGAGTGAGAAGGATCACCTCTAGATGCCAAAAGCTCAACATAAATCCTTGATCCATGACAGCTTTGCACGATGGACACATCAGCGACAAGAACTCATATTATGATTAGTAAAGTCCAGAAGTGTAGTATGAGTACCAAACATAAGGTAATCAGTAGGCATTAGCTGATTGAACTCTAACAATAATGCAAGTGTGAATAATACGTACAACAAGAATATACATTATAGGCAACTAACTAGGAAATAGAGTACAATAAGGATAGTAGAGAAGCAAGGATAAACTACCATATTCTACAAGTAACTAGGGATGAATGAGTGATACAATAAAGAGCTAAACAGTATACAATAGTAGAGTGAAGAGGGGATATACAATTATAGTATGAGGAAAGAAGGTGATATACAATAAAATTAGCTAGAGAAGAAATGGATATTAGACAGTATTATGCAGGTAGCTAGACAACCCTGGGGGAGCTAGACTAACCGCCTAGATATCATGAGTGTTATATACAAGAAAGGATCTAACTCTAGCACAATCTGAATGTATAACCCGAAATATGAATAATCACAAGGTTCATAATATCAAAAAGGAAAAGAACCCAGAAGCATACCTACAGGTCGTGTGCAAGTCCATAACCATCATGCCATAAACTATACAATAATGTACAAACAACAATATAAGAATTTAAAATCGGAAAAACAATAACCTAACCGGACCGTCAAAAGATAGTTACAATCATACAGCAAACAACAAACATAACCTATACCTATTTATCCCTCCATAAGATCGGTAGGTATAAACGCCAAACAACTATACTGGTGATAGGCAATGCATATCAATAAATGAATGGAAAGTAAATCTAGTACTACTATACCAAGTGTCATATCATACGAAATGTATACATCTTATTTGGCTCGCCGGCTCACAAAGCAGGACTTTTGGGGTATCTAATCTTCTGGCACATGGTTCCTAGACAGGGGTCTGTTAATCAACTGTAATAATTCTACTCCATTAAGTATCGGGGATAAATAAGAGTATAATAAGTGCTCGAAATTGATCAAAGGCTAAATAAGCAGAAAATCCATTGTTAAGATCAAAGTGAGAATGAAAAATGGTAGAATAGTGTAAAAAGAGTTGAAATCTTCCTCAACCGAAATAAGTAAATAATGATAAATGAGTAGCTTGATAATGGACCAGAAACTACATCAGTTTGAGTTTCAAAAGTAGTATGCTTAGTATAAAAGGACATAAACCAATAATACGAATAGTACAAGCCATAAACCAACAATACGAATAGTACAACTTCCATTTTAAAAAATATGCTTTACAAGTGAAAAGTGAGAATAAATCCTTTTGGGGAATATTAATAAGAAACCAAAGTTTTATTTGGAATCATACCATAAAATAAATGCGGGTGCATATAAATTTATACATGCCATCACTAGTATCCAAACAATAGAAGTGCAAGCACTCAAGCATCTATAAACTGAAATCATAGCTCTATCAGACACATGAAACTAACCTGGTGTCCAACTAATATCGCAACCAAGGTATCGGGTCTAATAATATACAAGGTAAAAGGATATCGAGATCATTGCATAGAATGCTAAGGTAAATAAGGGCATCATGCTATTGGGAGGGTTTATCTAAGAATATGACCCACAATAATATGTACAACTACAAGTCCTAAACTAGGAATCCCTAATGTTAACCTATGATCCAAGAAAGTAGCATGCTTAACATAACCCTATAGATATAGCTAGTATTATAGGCTAAGGCTCAAACTACAATTCTATTCTAAAATTTAGGGGTGTGCATGGATCGATTCAGTTCGGTTTTATGCGTTATTGGTTCGGTTTATCGGTTTTCAATTTTAAAATATGCAAAACCAATAATCAACCAATAAGATTTTTTATCGTTTTTCGATTTATCGATTTTTTATCCTTAACGGTTCGATTTTCAGTTAAACCAATAAGAAAATACTCATAAAATAAAAATAGTAACAACTAACATAAAAAAAAATAGAATCTTAGTTGCCGCCAAACTCCTACATGTTTTCATTAACAAGAATCTTCAAACTTGAACTGAATGTTAGTTTGAAAAAAAAAATCCTAGTTGTTGTAAGCTATACTGAATGTTTCAAACTTTCCAATATGGCAATACTCACGCTTTGTATTGTGTCTTTGCCTTGAATAGGTTAATACTTTGTGAATTACTGAATTGTCTAAAATATTATATATATAAGTAATATAATTATTCATATATATAACATAAATTAGGGTAAAACAGTATTTTAGTATATCCTTACTGGGTTTATCGGTTTAATCGATAACCCAATAAGCTAAAACCAAACCCGAACCATATACCCAATAAAAAGATTTTATAAAATCAATAAAAAATCGTTAGCTCAATAACATTTTTATCTGTTCGATTTATCGATGATTCGGTTTTTGCACGCCCCTACTAAAATTGCCCTAACAAGTCAAATATCAACAAGAAGGCACGAATGGCCTTAAACCTATCCTATAAAACCCCACCGCACATGCAATCTATACAATACACAATGTCATAGAGAAAAGTTGACAATAGCCTATCTCATAGCTAAACAACAGTGTCAAACCATCCACGAATTGCTCGTCTCAACTCCTCAAACTCTGAATTACGTCGCACTATGAATATTATAATCTAAATGTTACTATCAGTAAAACCAGACCCATATTGCAATAATAAACCCTGAGCCAAGAATTGGGTCAAAACTAGGCTCGTGGGACCCATTATCGGAACTCAAAATTGAATCTATCACGAGGTACCTCTAAGAATAACGAATATGTGCTCAAAAATTTGAGCACAATATGAGCTTGAATCAATCATTAAGGAAATCAAGAATTAAATTCTAGAAATTTATAAGGAAAAAGGGCAGAATTAACAAGGAAAATGATGAAGGAACACAAGGTTTTAAACTATCGGGGCTTACCCTTCGTGATTGTGAGGACCCATGATCGCGATTGCAAGGAACAACAAAATCACCCATCACCAATGTAGGGAATGGCCGCAATTGGGAAGACCATGGTGAACACCATGAAGCCTTCACGAATGCAAAGAAGAAATTAGACCGGGTCGAATCAACCCTTCACTGCGACCGTGGAGGAGGCTCGCGACCGCGAAGGTCAAAGACGTAACTCTTTGCGAACATGGTCAAAACCTCGTGAATGCAAAGACTAAATATAGCCTGCACCAGGTGATGTAGCACCAACAAAATCCAAAGTCCCAACAGACTCCTATCAGGTGCTCAGAATTCGTTCGGAACTTCATGCATGCAAATAAACTATGCTACCCTATCAAATTCGACATTCTAGACTCGACAAAATTATAAAAAAATTTATCAGAGGTTTTTTCAATAAAAAGTGAATCCCACATTCAATGTTCCATTTTTATCAATATCCAACCAATAGCCCAAAATGAGTTCAGATACCTTGGGACTCAAAGGGACCGAACTAGTTGTAGGGTAAACTCCTTGGTCATTATTTTCCTGAGACAGCATTTTATTAGTCTGGGCTCCATTGTCATCTTCCATGTTCATGCCGGGCTTGTTGCTCATACAGTTGTTTCAAGACGCAATCTTCCACGTGTTTCCCAAAGGGTACGATTGGTTTATAAACCAAATCTCTCCCATACAATGGGTGTAAACCTGAGCTTGTTACAAAATAAACTTGGCAAACAACATTTTGCACATACTTGAAAAAGAACCAGGACCCAAAATTTACGGAACTGCTGTTGCACTCATCCGACATTCAACTAGAATATTAGTGGGGACCATTTAAATATTACAATGACCAATATACAGTTTCACTAGTCCCCATCATCTGGACAAGGTTTAAAGAGTATGGAAGATGTCTGATTGCACAACTTTGAAACATAAAGAGGCATGCACGACAATGAGCTTGTATTGAAACCACCTGACATCCTGCTTAGCATCATTTAGATCCATCTATTAATAGACCTTGCTTGCACTAACACACCCGCAGATCCCTAATTTCTAACTGGAACTCATTAAAAAAATAACTTTCAAAGCCTCAATTCTACTTGAGGATCACACAAGTCAGAAATTTACAAGAATGTGATGAAAGGGTTTCCAAACATTAGTGATCCGTGTCTTCCTCATCGAAATGTAGACTCTCAATTCCTTTGAGTGTGGATTCATAGTTCTTCATACCAGAAGTACTCCTGCCAGATGAAGCATGTTTAGGATCTGGTGCTCCAACGAGTGGGGAGATTCTCTGTCCACTTGATATTTTGTGCATGGTCGCTGGACTTGCCTCAGGCATTCTAGAACGTGTAGGATCAGAGTCATTTCCCGTAGTGAAAGTCTCACGGCTACCAGAAACAAGACCTCGTCGCAATGATCCACTTGATCGTCCCAGGAAAGTGGAGCTTGACAACTGAGAAATTGGACGATTCATCATAATGTGACAAAAAGATCACCATCATATATAGCATATATCAAGTTCCATTTCAACTTTGAAACACACATGATCTCTATCATCTTCTTATGTTTTTCCTGGGACTAAGGAAATACAGAACTAGATTCTTTGTATCTGAATTCTGAAGCAAGAGTTATTTGAGAACTTCAGAGCACTTCACTATTGTGGGGTAGAGAGGCTGTTTCGATTATGGACTGATCTATATCCTAGACATGCCCTTTGAGAGCTCCAGAATTTCAGAATCTTACCATCATATCTAATAAGTTCAGATTTAATCCAACTCATACTTACCATAGCATCCTTGCTGGTAGAATCATTTCTGAGAGGACTCTTCTGCTTGGACAAACTTCCTGCATATATAAGCGGCCCAGAGTTTCTTCTTCGAGAAGCATCTGCTGGTTGTCTTCCTTCTTCCTCACCTGCAAAATCTTGAAGTAGGCGCAATGAAAATCCCAAATGGAAGAGACAGGTAGGTCACGACCAATACTCACCCGAAGGCGACGAAGCCATACATTAAACATAAACCCCAACGTTCTCAACTTAGAATACAAGAATAAGGACAGTAACACTGGAAGATTACCTGACTGCCTTTCTGCATTAGGGATAACTGGAGGCATGCCTGAGCTGGTTCCAGCACCAGGGCCCTAATAAAAGCAGCCATCATAAGATATAAGCTCAGAACACGTAGAAAAAAAAAAAAGTGATATTTCATCACTTACAAGGAGTCGGGAAGGAGGAGCTGCAATTTGTGATTGCTGATATTTCAATATGGTCCAATCAAAAACATAGTCAAACTGAAAACCTGCAATGCAAATAGAAGTGTAAAGGGAGCTTAGATTGCATATTACCATATAAAGCTTACAAAAAATCTTTCAAATTCATTTACACCTTCGCGGATGAAGAGGTCACGAAATATTCTCTTCAGATAAGCATAATCGGGTTTATCCTCGAAGCGTAGTGAACGACAATAATGGAAATAGGATGCAAATTCAGTAGGATAACCCCGGCATAAAGCCTGTAAAATTGTAGACCAATGATCCATAAATATGTCTAAAGAAACTCCAACAACCAATTGTGCAAATAAATTACCTCAATAGTTGTTGACACCTTCTTTTCACTAATTTTCTCATACTTCTGCTTCTTAGTTCCTGCTTTCAGCCCCTGCCAAGGAAGACTGCAATAACTAGATGTCATACACAAGCTGAATAAAACAATAGTGAGGAAAGAAATTGCAGCAAATTTTACCTCCCTCTTAGGAAGTACATCAGTACATATCCAAGAGATTCCAAATCATCCCTCCTGCTTTGTTCTATAACAACGGTAATAGCATATTACGTGAGAAATACAGCATTGCCGAACTGTACAAAGAAAAAATACACAAATACAAACAACAGGAAAACTTACCGATACCAAGGTGAGTATTCATGCTAGCATATCTTGCAGTGCCAGTCAAGTTTTTGTTCTCTCTGTAGTGCCAAATAATCCAGATCTCATAAGGCAGAGACAAAATACAAAATACAAACGCCAAATACACAAATGCATGTAGCGCACACAGAAAAGAATTCAGTGACACTTTTAACAAAGATGAAAGCAGTGGTATGTACGGCATTTAACAGTGTTCTGAAATGGAATACACATATTCCCATCATAAGATTTCTTGCGGCACCAAGACATGCATTTGTTACATAACAGATCTTAGAGAAATGGACTTCGAATTGTATTACCTACAATCTGTAATTATCATATATCCCCAATCGTAGTGTTACATTTTCCTAATTAGAGCCCAAAAGCATTATATTTGTTTCTGTCGTAAATTGATAAAAACTTCCTTAAAATTGCATCATGATATCCAAAGGTAGGGAATTCATGTATATAGACTGCCCAGTCTTTTCTCTTCTCTTCAGCTGGGAGTTCTAAAGCAAACATAAAAAAGATTCTGCGCCTATTAAAATTAAGGAGAACAATTTCGCGAAGGTGAGAAATTCCCACGGACTATACTGTAACATATTCTCAACGAAGAAAAACAAAGTCACTGCAAAACTAAGGACCCATTCGACCATAGATTTTCGAAGCATTTTTCGGAAATTCTTTTGCCAACTATCTGTTTGGTCAGAGAAATTATCTAGTTTTGGGGAAACTTTTTTAACTCCCAAAATCTGCTTCAAACCTATTTTTGGGCCAAAGATGTTATAACCATTGGTTTCTTTTCAAATTTTAAAACTTGTCCCGAACTTCTACATTTTATAAAAAGAGAACCCATCTCCTACTTCAGATTTACTTTGCTTTATTTGTATGAATTTACTTCAGATTTGTTTTGCTTGATTTCTTTAAGTTGTTCTTCAGATTTGTGAACCCTGGCTAATATATGAGGTCTCTCATTTCCGACGTTGATAATATTTGCTTGTAATGTATAAATCTTTCTTTAGATTTGTAAATTCTTGCCCCTATATGAGGTATCTCATCTCCAACCATTGTCATCATGATTACTTTTTTTATTGATCGATCTTCGGAACTAATTGTGATTTCACAAATGGTAGTAGCTAGTAATTGTGTTATTAGTAGTTTCTATTAAAATATTTTTTCAAGAAAAGTAACATAGTTTTTAAAGTTTTTATTATAATATCATGTTATGACTTTAGGATAATGCATTCTCTAATTCATTATAAAAATAACAATCCTGTACCAAACTTATTTTTATATAGGATTACAATTTGTTATAATGATCATGAACGTAATCATAAAGTTTCTGCATAATTTGCGATTAGCAAGTACATTTGTTTGGTACGGTTGGTTATTTCTAATATTTTTTAGAACTAATGGGTATTAGGCATGTTTGAAGAAGTCATGTTTCACGTTTTTCAAAACAAGTCAAATATGTTTTGAATAACTATGACCAAACACATTTTGAAACTCAATGCGAACTTCATAAATCTGATTTTCCAAATATATTCAGGAATCTATGGTCAAAGACTAACTTATGCCCTTACAAATGTGAACTATCAAGTTACCTGTAAGGTATGTGCTGGTGAGTTGAAGTGTCTCGGTACTTCTTGGCCAGACCAAAGTCTATTATGTAGACCTGCATTTTAAGTCAAAATTAACCATATTAACACATAAATCCTGGGAAATTGTGATAACAAAGAATAAAAAAAATATCAAACTATTGGACCTGATTTGCACGCCTTCCCAAACCCATAAGAAAATTGTCTGGTTTAATATCTCGATGCAAGAATGATTTAGAATGAACAAACTCAATGCGATTTATCTGCAGTAAGAACCGGAATAGCCATGTAACCAACAAATTTAGGTAGCCTTACCAAGCCAAAATATGAAGCATTATTCTAACCATTTGATCTGCAAGCATCAGAACTGTCTTCAGGGAAAGTTTCCTACTGCAAAAATTAAATAAATCTTCAAGACTGGGTCCAAGCAAATCCATGACTAGAACATTGTAGTCTCCTTCCACACCGAACCACCTCACATTTGGTATTCCAGCTACAACAGAAGCATCAGAATTAGTATCATTACTCACGAAAATGTAATCAAAAGGAGTGTAAAGACAGAGAAACAACGATTACTTCCTCCCTGCAAAATTCTATACAACTTTGACTCGTATAGCAACTGAGGATGCTTTGTTTTGACATTTTCCTGCAATATACCAGCAGCATTTATCAGATCCTAAAAACATAATAGAAGAAATAATGCACAAGTTATTCACATAGTTGGGGCCAAAAGGACAAAAAGAAGAAGAAGAGAGAGATGAACACATAAACAGACACTAAAGGATAAATCAGTTTAAAAAAAAAAAAGATGACCACTTCCAGTATGTAATTTTAGAAAGTATTTGTGATACAGGAAAATGCTATACATGGGGGTTTTGTCCATCTTTTTCCCAGTCCAAGAATCAAGTGATGGATGTGTTTCAAAGCTACGAACAACAGTGTAACGTTGTATGCATGTAGGCAGCTGTAACAACAATTCCAATTCACTTTGTGCCTTATGTCCAAAAGGAAATATTAGATCAGAAATTGACATATAAGGGAGGGGGGCAAGGTGAAGGGCCAGATACGTACTCACCACTTCTGGACTTGAATAATGAAGAACAAAACTTCTTCTCTTTTTTTGACTAAGAAATTCGCCTGGACCTAACTCTTTGGGCCAACCGCAAACTCTGAAGCTTGGGGATGAGGTTTGCGCTTCTACCCTTCTCTACTAAAATAATGGACTTAGTTTGCTTGGCACGAGGCTCAAACTTGTGACCTACATTCCTCAACCTGTGCCAATTGAGCCAACTCCCAAGGGCAATAATGAAGCACAAGCTTCTCCAATACCTGCCTGAACTCAGGCATAAAGAATTATTCTGTTGGGCCTAACATTCCTCATCTGTGTGAGCAAGTGAACAAGGCGGCTGAAGATACATAAAAAAAAAAAAAAAAGGGCAGCCCCGTGCACTAAAGCTACCGCCATGCGCGGTGTCCGGGGAAGGGACCCACCACAAGGGTGTATCATACGCAGTCTTACCTTGCATTTCTGCCAGAGGTTGTTTCCAAGGCTTGAACCCATGACCTCCTGGTCACATGGCAGCAACTTTACCAATTACTCCAAGGCTCCCCTTCTCTCTTTTTAAAAGTGATGGTTTAATCGGAGCAGCCCATCAGGCGTTACTGGACTTGAAAGGCACCAACCCGTTGTCCTTCCACTGCACAGAGCAGGATCTGTTCGTTGCTCTGTGAAACCAGCCTCACGCAGTTCACCCCGCTTAAGGAATCAAGAAGCCTATTATTTCGATTAAACCCCGTGATCCAACTCTGTGCTTGGAGAGGGCAGGCCAGACACCAGCCCGACAAGTCCAACCATCTGGGACAGCCAAACATCCCACCACATTGATGCCCCCATTTGGGTTGCAAGCCCACATTACTGAGCTCGGCAGGCAGAAGATACATAATTTTTTTTATAATGTAATCACCTTCAACATCAACATACTTTCATGATAGCTTTTTTTTTATTTTACCTCTCAAACTAAAAACATGTCCATGTCCACTGTAATAGAGCAAAATCCAGTCATAGTTTGCTTGTTCTCCTGATGTAAAATTTCAGAAAGCAAGTGATACGCAAATAGAAAGATCCCTATACAAGGGACAACCCAAGTCTTGTGAGATAGTTTCATTCTTTACAGTAATTGTTGTCTCAGCCCAAAACACGTCAGCTGATAATTTCTTTTATAAAAAGTCATTTTTGAAGTGAAACAATACTCCCTCCATCATATTTATGCCACTTCGTTTGACCGTGTGCGGAATTTGAGAAATAAAGGAAGACTTTTGACTGTAAACTCAATATATGCAAGGTCTCAAAATACAGTTACTATCTATCTATATATATTATAATTGTGATCTATAACCAGCGGATGCGGCATAGTTCTTTGGCCAAGGATCCCTCCTTTTTTACTTCTTTATCTCCCTTTTTTTTTTGCATCCTTTCACTCCAATAAAAATTCTCAAAAGTCATTCTTTAATACTTCTGGAACTTTTTTGTATTCCAAGCTAAATTCAAGATATATTTAGTTTGTTAGAAAAGAAAGAAGGAAAGAGGAGGTACCGGAATACAAGGAAACTAAAAGAGGAATTGCTCAATTAATGAAACTCAAATTAGAGCTTTCATTGCAGTTCTCTAATTTATCATGCAAGTGGAAAAGGAAAGAGGGGAAATGAATATCAACTCAATTACTAAACAATAATTGCTGGTGCCAATAACGTACATACATTCTTGACACCGGAATAGGAAGAGAACCAAAAGAAGAAAAACACAATATAAAGAGCCAATTTCGAGAGAACAAAATTAAGGCATGCCATTGACAAAAGGTCAAAAGCAGCCACAAAGAAGTTATGATTGGTGAAAAGAAACGCAAGATTTTCAAGGTCATGAAAATCTTGAACACACATCTTTGGTTGTTCGAAAGATAAAAGCATTAGTTGTTTTAACATACAATATTCAACAATTTCATTTTGGTCAAAGGCAGAAGGTATATTTCATCTATCTTTGTTCTTAATTTCCTGTAAATTATGAATATGGAGTTGTGAGATTTGTGAGTAACCCCATTATCATAGATAATGTTCACCCAGTTTAGTTGACTATTCATTTGTGAAACAAAAAATTACTCCGGCTACTGGGTTTCAAACTCTGACTATTAACTGATACTCCCTCTGTCCTGAGCACGGAGTTTAAGAAATAAGAGAAGACTTTATTATGTTTACTAATATACCCTTATTAAAATCATTTTAGTACTACTTTTTGGTTGACTTTTCTTGTAAATGGGACTCGATGAGGATAAAATAAAAATCATGCCACTAAATAGTTGCCAAATAAGAAAAGATGACATTCTTTTTCAGACAGACTAAAAAAGAAATTATGACACATGATTTGGGACGGAGGGAGTAGTATATTTGACATATCAAGATTACATTATTATTGTGATGATTTACAATTGAAAAAGATGCTTTGGTTGATTAGTAACAAAAAGGATTAAATTTGAAATCGAATCAATTTGGATTTGAAGATTAGAAAAAGATTTAAAACATACCGACTATGGAGCAGAGTGTTGGCCAGTTAACAACTCCCACATTCAAAAGTTGAAGGTGGCAGAGATGAGAATATTGAGATGGATGTGTGGACGTGATTCTTGAGAGATGAAGTTAGAAATAAGATTATTCGAGAGGAGGTGGAGTGGCTTTGGTGGAAGACAAGATGCGGGAAGTAAGGTCGAGATGGTCCGGACATGTGATAAGGAGGTGCACGGATGCCCCAGTACGGAGGTGTAGAGGCTAGCTATGGATGGTTTTAGACGGGGTAGAGGTATGCCAAAGAAATATTGGAGGGAGGTGATTAGACATGACATGGAGTTGTTACAACTTATGGTGGACATGAACCTTGATAGGAAGGTGTGGAGGACGTGAATTAGGATAGAGGATTAATGGGTAGGAGCGCGTCCTTACTAGTAGGGAGGAGTGTTGTGCTTGTGGTTGTGCCTGTAGTCATAGTATTATGCATGTCTTGTAGTTTCTCGTTCGTGGTTGTGGTGATGTTTGTGATTTCGAATAAATAATTAATAGTATCACTCTGTGGGTGTCTTGTTTGTTTTATTATCTTGTGGTGTGTTATCTCATTTTGTTGTTTGTTATACTGTTAATGGTTTGTTATAATGTTATTTATCCTGAGCTGGAGGTCTATCGAAAATAGTTTCTCTACTTTATCTGAGGTAGTAGTTACAGAGTGCGGGTAGCCAACAAGTAGGTTAGCAAACTAGTGAATCAATAAGCTTTGCTCACCGGCAGCTAAAGAAGGAGAAAGGAATGATATCCCGGCCTGGGCTGGAAAGATGGATAGTTACGAGCTATACTTGGTATTCGGGTATCTACTTCAAAAGAAACTTGTCTAAAATTACCTAAAGTTTTGACGCGAAGGAGGAAGAAGGAAGGGTGGTTGCACATTTCCATTATGCACTTTCTATGGGAGCCGGTATTGCTTTATGTGCAAGATTTCACTATTGGGTAGGTGGGCAGATAAAAAAGCCATTCATTAAACCTTTTGGAATTCCTTAGCGGCCTCTTCCTCAAAAGTCTTCTTGGGTTGTAATTGCTATCTTATTAGGTTCAGCCACTATAGTTGTCCGGAACCCACAAACTATCCCAACCGGGAGTCAAAATTTCTTCGAATATTTCTTGAATTCATTCGTGGTATGCACCAATAAGACCACCAAAGGCCTTTGTGGCACTAGTGCTCCACAGAATGAACTATGTACGCATTCTCAAACCCCACTTTGTGGGAATACATTGGGTATATTGTTGTACACAGACTGTTACTAATATCAGTATTCTATATTGTATCTTTAGCTTTCAAATTTTTAAACAAACTGCTGCAATTATTCAGAATATTGCAAAAAAAAAACAAAAAAATTAATTATTTGATACTAGTACTTTTGGTCCCTCACTTGTTAATAAATTTTTGTTATATTATAGGCACGGAACTCCTTAGAGAAATGTCGATCGCCTTTTGTCATTTAAAAACTTGTTTCACATTCGACAAACTAATTCATTTAATTATTTTCCCACTAATTAAAAATAGTCGATTATCTACTTCTCAGGAAGTGCGATAGAGATGTTTGCAAGGACTGCAAGGTTATCCCGAGTGAGGCTCTTACAGCTCGTCATAGGGCCATGCTTATTGATTCAGATATTAAGATGACGAAGAAAAACCATTTATGACCAGCCAAGGATTAAATGGAAGGCCTAACTAAAGCCAAAACTCGAGAGATGATGTGGTAATGTGATGTGATTTGATTTAGATATCAGTTAACAATGGACGAACTGACTCGCCATACTCAAGAAGAGGTTATGTAGTGTATGTTATTAGTTGATGACAAAGTATTGATTGATGAGATGTGCAATGGAGCCAACAATAGGTTGAATGTTTGGAGAGAGAGCCTAGAATCTAAAGGTTTCAGGTTAAGTAGGATTAAAACAGTGTTTAAAGTGCAAATTTGGTGACGTAATGCATAAGGCGGAGGTGGAAGTGAAGATTGATGCACAAATCATACATAAGAAATGGAGCTTCGAGTATCTTAGGTCTATAATCCAAGGAGATGAAGAGATTAATGATGATGTCGCACATCGTATTGGCGCGGGGTAGGCTCACATATGGAGTACTATGAGATAAGAATGTGTTACCAAAACTTAAGGGTAAATTTTATAGAGTAGTAGAGATGAGGATGCTCAAATAGATGTGTGGGCATTAGGGGTGTGCGAAAATCGAACCGACCAATAAAGCAAACCGATAAAAATGTTAGTTTATTGGGTTAACGATCTTTTAATGATTTTATAAAAAAAATTATTGGGTTATTGGATAACCGATATATATATATATATATATATACACACACATTATGACTTATTATATATTTCTCTCAATTTCTCTTTAATTTCTACAAATTAACAAACCTATTATTTCAATTACACAAATTCTTAATTTCTCCTTAACAACATTTAGTCCAAATCCTTTCATAAAAAACTTTTAAGTGTAGGATTTTTGGTTGCAACTAAGATTCGATTTTTTTTCATGTTAGTTACTACTAGTTCTATTTTATGAGTATTTTCTTATCAGTTAAATCGAAAACCGAATTGCTAAAGACTAAAAATCGATAAACCGAAAACAGATAAAAAATATCTTATTGGTTTAACATATTCAAAAATCGAAAATCGATAAACCGAACCAATAATATATAAAACCGAACCGAACCAACTGATGCACACCCCTAGTGGGCATGTACTAAGAGATATGATTAGAACAAAGTTATGAGGGACAAGGTGGGAGTTGCCCCATGGCATACAAGATGAGAGAGGCGAGACTGAATGGCTCAAGCATGTGAAGAAAAAGAGCATGGATCCATCGATGAGGTGTGAGGTGTTGACTAAAGCAGTAGTACAAAGAGGTAATGGTATGCCCTAAAAAAACAGGGGGAGGTGATTAGATAGGACATGACTCAACTCTAGCTTAAATAAGGGTATGACTCTAGATGAGAAAGTATGGAGGTCGAGAATAAGAGTAGATGGTTAGTAGTAGTCAAAACTCAAGTATTGTCACAACATATGTAGGAGAGGCAAGGGGCCAGCCTCACATACAACCCTTATATTAGTAGTACTAGTTAATGATCGCCTATTTTTATTCTTTAATATATGGTACTATTTGTTGTTTCGTTTGCTTTGTATATTACTATTTTGCTATCAGATTTACCTTGCTTTGGAAACTTCTCTTTTGAGCAGAGGGTAAACGGTCTCTATACCCCCACAAAGGTAGGAGGTAAAATTCGTTTACGTCCAACCCTTCCTACACCCACCTGTGGGACTACACTGGTATATGTTGTTGTAATTAAAAATAGTCATTTAATTATTTTCCTACTGATCAACTAAATTAAGTGTATTAAATCCTTATTTAACATAATTACAATAATATACTGTAATTTTATTTCCGTGAGCCAAATGAAAAACAAACATTAACTTGTCGTCACAATTAATACATGTAAATAGTTTTGCTTCATTTCATCAAAAACTTCTTTATTAAGAGACTTGAATAAGCTCATGTATATTTTTTTTTTGGGTGGAGTTCAAGTTTAAAACAAATATTAATAGATTGAACTATACTAAACAATGGAATAATCTAAAGTGTAATTTGGACGAGACTTTTTGCATGAATCCATTTAGGAGGAGCCTAACCTATAAAATAAGCAACTATTTCACATTATTTATCATAAAAGAAAGTGGAAAACAATTAGTTCCGTCATTGTATCAACCAATCAATCTTTTGAATATTTTCTTTTCTGGTCTTTCGCCTTTAATAACATGCAAGCTACAATTAGTGGCATACGCCAATTTTTGGAGGGGTTCACTCTTTTGAGTACCCCAAAAATTAGAATAATGTATCGTTGAGCTCCCCTTCTCTCTCTTCTCTCTCGAGCTCCCCTTCTCTCTAACGTCTATTTGGACGTGACCGTGCCCACTCTGTCGACATCGGCAGCTTAGTATCGCCAGCGGCAAGTAAGTCATTGACGAGGATGTCACTGACCATATTGGGGCAGGGTGAATGAAATGGAGGCTCGCCTCGGGTGTTGTGGGTGATACGAAAGTGCCTCCCAAACTTGAAGGCAAATTCTATCGAGTGGTAGTCTGTCCGGCAATGTTGTATGAAGCGGAGTATTGGTCAGTCAAGAACTCTCACATCCAAAAATTAAAGGTGGCAAAGATGAGGATATTGCATTGGATGTGTGGACTTACTAGGGGAGATAGGGTTGGGAATGAGATTATTCGAAAGAAGGTGGGAGTGGCTTCGGTGAAAGACAATACGCGAAAAGTGGGGTTGAGATGGTTTGGGCATGTGACGAGGAGGGGCACCGATGACCTAGTTTGTAGGTATCAAAGGTTGGGTTTGGATGGTCTCAGGCGGGGTAGAGGTAGTCCAAAGAAATATTGGATAGAGGTGATTAGAGATGACATGGAGTAGTTATAACTTACTGAGGACATAACCCTAGATAGGAAGGTATGAAGAACGCGAATTAGGTTAGAGGGCTAGTGCATGTGGGTGAGTCGTAGCCAGGAGTGCTTTGGCGTAGCCTGCTAGTAGTCAAAGGGCTTTACACATAGATTGGAGTTTCTAGTTAGGAGGGTTTGGGTGAGGTGCGTGCTTTCGGTTTGATAGTGCATAGTACTACTTTGTGGGTGTCTTATTTTTGTTATTTCATCTTGTTTCATTATTTGTTACAACTTTGTTTACTGTCTTCTTGTATTGAGTCGAGGGTCCATCAGAAACAATCTCTCTACTTCTTCAGAGGTAGTGGTATGAACCGCGTACATTTTACCCTCTTCAGACCTCACTACGTGAGAATACACTGGGTATGTTGTTGTTGTTGGTCATATAAAAGGTCCTTGAAAGTTGAATTAAATTTACTCCTTTCAATATATTAAAAAAAAATTGAGATTCTGGTTTGATTTTAGAATTGTCATTTCATAGATTATCATGTCTTTGGAAACAAAGTGATTTTGTACCTTAGTATTCAAACAAATTTGTGATTTATTCATCTATTCATGACTGCAAATGAAAGAATAGTACATTTATATTCCAAAATCTATCCTTATGTATGTTTTCATGGAATTTATAGGACATACTATTATAAGTAGCAGGAAGAACTTGCAATGATAGTAGGATTGGGATGTTATGAATGCATTGCCTTTACATATGCACATCATAAATTGCATTTCATTTGCATCAAAGTGCCACGCCTACTTAACGTTATATTTATGGATTAAAGTGGCACGCCTGCCAGTATGGATCAGAGTGACTTATTGCCGCAATACTTTTTGGTAAGTAAAATTTTATGGTATAGGGTTTAGGTTTTAGTTAGCCAAGTTACTAGGGTTTAGTTAGCCAAGTTACTAGAAAAATATTATATGCCGGATATAATAACTAATGGTTGAGAAATTCTAATTTGTATTTTCTTTATTTATTGAATTAATATTTTAGGATTAATATTTAGCATCTTTAATAACCTACAGTTCACTTTACAATTCAAACTCAATTTTTAACATAATGTTATGTGAATTTTTCTTAAAAACTAATATATATTTTTTGAGACAAGGCACACACGTAATGTGCGTACGCTAAAACTAGTAGTTACCAAATACAGGAACATGACATTCTTATCACAACAAATTACAAAGAAAATAGTCTCACATAAAATGAGATGGAGAGAGTAAGAACTTACAAAACTATGGAGAACAACAACCATGGTCCGTAAGTTATTGCTACATACAGATTTTGGTTTCCAAGCTATTCCACAAAGTATATTTGACCTTCAAGTAAATCTAGTATGTAACCCCTATTGCCTAAAGTTAACCGGAATAAGCTCGTACTTAGGGTATTTTAGGGTTTTTCTCAAAAAAAACTAGTTTATTTTGAGTCATCAGGAGGATAGCATGCATGTGACAATCTATGAATGATACCCACTTAGAATACTGATGGATGTTGTTTCTGAAATCAAGAGGACTTTAGCACCATGAATGGGGGTCGTGAAAGTGTCTTTTTATGGGGTTGTTGAATCATAGGTTGCACCTTCATATTATGTTGTTCACGCTCTAGTTACCAGGCATGGGCGGGCTGGGTGTTACAATTCCACATTGGTGTGGGATGGTGTAATTGGTCTATTTATAAAATCTAGGACAATCCTCACTTATTGAACTAGTTTTTTATTTGAGTTAGACATACAGTTCATTTTCTTATCATTGTATCAGAATCAGGCCTACTCAATTCTTATTTCACCCTATGTTCGCGCCTCGTGTATTACCTCGTCCATGCTTTAGTTGTCAAGACTAACCAACCATGGGAGTTAATAGTCTCACATTGAAGGATGGAATGACAATTTGTTGCCTTATATAATCTCGGGAAATCCTTACCTCTCGAAATGGCTTTTGGAGTTGAGTTAGGTCTAAGTTGTGGACTCTTCACATTCAACGTTGCACCCATGTCGGATTATCCAAAAATACATTTCTTTTGGAGAATCCAACATAAGCCATTAACATTTTTGAAGAGTGAGCAACATACAGTTAAGCTCTGGGTCTATTTCTTCATCTTGGCCTTAAGGCTAGGTCATCTCAATTCTTTGATTACACAATGTCGAGCATATATTAGGTTTTTTACCAGGAACGCTAGGGTGTTGAAAGTCTCAGACTGTTGCAGGATGGTGTAATTGGCCTCTTTATATTAGCACACACACCCTCATGGCTCGATTTGGGGATTAAGTTAGGCCCAATGTTCATTATCTTATCATCATATTAGATCAGACAGATGTTCTAGATTCCATCCTCACCACCACCCATTTAATAAAAACAAAATTACATGCTTAGTCATGAAATAAACCAGGCCCACACGTGATACTTAAGCACAAAGGTTGAAGAAATACTTGAGAAAATAAAATATTCTCTCTAATAACTTAAAACTTTTAGATTAGATAGCCAGACACTTCAATAGAGGTTAGTAGATGTTCTCTCCCAAGGATGTCACCGAGAAAAAACTAGATTCTTGCCGATGTAATTGAAATATCCCGGGGGAAAGGAAGAAAGCTTCTAATTTTAACATAACAATGGCAATGGGGTTGCAACAACTGCAAAGTAACAGACCTCCCCCCTAAGAACTTCATAGTACGATGCACAAGTTTTGGTGGTTTTCTTTTTCTTTTTTCCTTTCCCTTGTTGGGTAAAACCATCTCGCGTATATTGTCTCCACATACTCACTGATAATTGGCTTCATGAACTGCTCCCTAATAGTTACGCTTGGAAAAAATCATCATTTGTCAATTGATTCCCTGGTATTTGCTACAAAGTGTGATGGGACAACTACAATTCCCTCAATTGCAGAAATACAGAAGTTCTCAAGTTGGAAGCTCTCAATTACTGAAGTATAGAACTCCACTGGTTGTACAAGTATCATATCATTACATGATTAGAGAACAAAGAAACTGTGAATATTCCCAAAATGTATCCCCCTACATTTAACCTCAATGCATAATGTTCTTTCCATAACGAAATCAATCAATAGATGCCAAGTCATGCAGCATGACAAGATGTCCTCACTCCTATATAAATAAAACTTTTTATTGCCCAAATTGACTTGAGTACCACAATACACAAACAACATAATAGTACTCGCCTTCCTTGAATTTCCTTGCCTTGTCACACAGCCCTAGATAAACAAGCAACAGCTTCTCCGGACTGCAGCTTAAAGAATTTCTTGGGGATTACAATACTGGCAGTAGTTTTAATGGAAGCTGATACAGGCTGAACCAAATCCCCTTTTACAGTTGGAAATAACATTTTTCATGGCTGATTGGTGAGAGGAGATACTGGAAGAGTTTTTTGTTTCTGTTATCGGGAAGAGCAGATAACAATCCCCAACAACATGATTTCAGGTATGCCTAAAAATTTATGTTGTCTTTGTTTGCTCACATAAGTAAATGTTGGTTAGCCTCGGTCAATGAGGGGCTGGAATTGTACGCTAAGTTCAGTTGAGGGTCAACTGTTCCCAATCAAATAATATGGGAACCAAATGCGGAGTAATGCAAATAAATAAGGAAGAAAAACTACTGTTTTCCAAAAAAAAGTTAATGTTCTTGAAATACATTAAATTCAAGTTTAATACTGTAACATATTTGGATGGATCTCGATTATCCCACTGAAAAATGAAGTATCAACATAGGATACCTGCTCAACATCACAACAACAACAACAACATACCCAGTATATTCCCACAAAGTGAGGTCTGAGGAGGGTAAGGTGTACGCAGTATGTACCACAACCTTAGAGGTGAAGTAGAGAGGCAACATACTCAAATTCACAAATAGTGAAAATCTGTACTATACAAGGAACACTAGGAGGCAGAAGGCCTTTATTCACATGTACTTAAACAAACAATTCTAGACTAAGAAAAATAGACTTGATGCTCACAGTAACTCAGTTACCCTATTAAGTCATCAACTACCTAATTTCGGCACATAAGCTTATTTCCAAATGAACAACTACACTCTTCTATCCTAAAAGGAAGATTCCCAGTTATGACCACTGAGATTCAAATGTGACTCTGCAGTTCAATATGTGGCCTCTTGATAACTTCATCACATAATTGATAATTTCAAAGTCAACCATCAATTTTTAAAAAATTAACACTTACCCAAAGAACTAATAAAAAACATAATGGGGATGAAAAAGGACCTCCAATAAACTGAAAAAAAAAAATGAATTAATTGGCCAAAGAGATCACTCACTAGCTTAATTGCTACCTCCTCATTAGTCTGTATATTAGTACCTGCACCACAGAATCGCAATTAAAAGGAAAAAAGTGGAGATAACATCAATCAATCTACACACGCAAAAACAAAAAAAGAGTGAGAAGTGTCTGGAAAAAAACGAACCTAGATAGATCTCTCCAAAAGACCCACTGCCAATTTTCCGACCAAGTCGATACTTATTCCCAACACGAGGCTCCATCAAAACACTAATTAGTTACTAAATTTCCAGAATCGCAGCTTTTGAATGCAAAAAAACACAGACGCACACGAATTCACTGAGCTCAGTATAGAAGTCTAAGAGACATCAAACAGGTAAGACAGTGATTTTTATCTCATCCGTGTCTATCCACAACATTTGCTAGGGTTTGGTTGAAGAAGATAGAGTGAGAAGAAGAATCACCGTAGTCTCTCTCTCTATATATATATATATTTATATATACTTTGCACATACGCTCTCTCCTTTTCGGTTTTGCCAGTGAATAAGTGTTGTGCGAATAATTTTGGGAAGGAAACCGACGCGTTGATAAGACGCGTGACGAAAAGGTTCAATTGAAACATTTGGTGCTATTGGTTAAGTGGGGTCAGGGGAGAAGTCGCCTATGCTCTGGCAAAAGGCTCGTATGTCACGCGACTTCAAACTAGGTTCCTGAGAAATGCAGCTAGAAGTGACAAATGAATTTGTTAATGGTTCTTTAAATTTTAAAAATTGGCTAAAGGTTATTAAAAAAAGTTCAGCTGCTTTATTTTGACATTTTTACCTCAATAATGGTAAAATTTATCTCAATAACTAAAGAAGTTGTTCAACAATTGTACAATTGAATAGTTATTGGGACAACTAATGAAGTTATCGAACAATAATGTGTAGTTATTTGAAGGACTTATCCCTTCTAACTTAATTAATATTACCGGACTCATTTATCCCTTTTAATTAATTGGAAACTTAAAAGGCATTCTCGCCCCATGTTTTCTAGTTTCTTCTTCTGTCTTCATTTTCTTTTTTTAAACTATTGTCGGCGGTAGTAAATTAAAAGATAAAAGAATAAGAAAAAAAGTGTTATGAATGTGGATATATGTAAACTATGGAGACGAGAGAAGAGAGTTTTCTCAATTTTTTAAGTATCAAGTGTTCAAGTATATATATATATGAACTATTATGCCTCAATTTATAGTGTTACACAAAGGTATACAAAAGGTTGTTAAAAGTATGACATTAACTAAGAAGGCTATGGGAGAAGTTCAGGAGGAAGCATGGAGGTGTGGGTATTAATATTATAATGATAAGATGTAGAGGATGATTAACTATATATTGTGGAGAAGTGTAATAGAAGTAACTTTGTAGAAGTTATGGACATCCATCATAATTCTACAGTAGTCATGCCTTTATCTCATGTTTCATTTATCTATTTTACATACAGTATATTTCATGTACTTGTAATGACCCATTTCGTCGTTACTAAAAATATCTATAGTAAAGGCATAAGAATCCCATTCTTCGTAGGTGTTAGTGTCGCTTCTTGGTATGGGAGTGCATTAGATATGAATTAAGGTCTTACAATATCCTTAACACAAAGTAAAGTTGGAAGTATCTTACCGATTTAGTTTCGAGCTAAGTTTAAACTAGAATTAACTTCAAACGAGCACTCCACCTAGAATATAAGGAGGTATGGGGCTCAATACCCATCAAATTAAGGATCTCTGATTCTTCTTTCCAACACAATCGACCATTCATTAATCCATTTTCTCTGTAAAATTTACGACTATTTTACTAAAGATTGTCTGTGCTGAAAAGTTAAGATCGCTATAGCGGCATGATGGCAGATAAAAGCTTGTTTTTGCTGAAATTCAGTTCATAAACTTAAAATTTTTCATTCCTAATCTCTAGAGGGGCAATTGCTCATGATCGGGGTGGAGATTCTTCGTTGAGGTAAGATTTTTACTCCTTTTTAAGATCGATTAATCTGTTCTTCATCTAGAATTAATAGAATAGAGAATTATGGTGAAATTCTTGTGGTTTAGAATCGTAAGTTCATGAAATTGTGGGAAAACTTGTAGGTATGTATATTTTCACCTAGAATTGATTTTAAATTGTAAATTAACTTTTTCTAGTATGAAATTGAGGTTCAAGAACATGAATTTTGATGGTTGGGGACCTAAAGTTCAATAAAGATGGGATAGCTCTAAAGCCTTATTAATGGAGATAAGTTGAATATGATAGAGCTAGTTAATAACTCATTTACCTTTGGATAATCTTGTAGACCATAAATAAGGATAGAATTAGTGAGTTTGAATTCCCAAAGTATTTTTTTAAAGAGTAGTTGATTAATTCTATTACAATCGCTTGTTTATTAGATGATTTAGCATTCTGAAATATAGAAAAATAGAATATTATTCATGGTATAGCTTACTTGTTACATCAGCTTAGCGCGCAAATAAATTATGATTTATGACTAGTAGAATGTGGTTAGAAATCATATTCATAATATAGAATTGATGGGAGGAATCATGTTTAGGCCTGCAGGCACGATGTTTAAATAGGTAAAATATAGAATTGATATAGTAAAGACCTAATTGTATGTTGATGTGTTAATATATGAATCATAGATGGGTGTTTTATGTTTGTATGACTCTATGATGTATTATAATTTGAATTATCTAAATTGAAACACCCTGGGTTTGGACCCTTAGAAAATTTCCTGGATTTCTGGATTTTGGACATCATACGACTTGTGGGTACCAGTTGTATAATGTGGTATGGTTGGTATGCTCTTGGACGTATGTTAACCAGTGTTGGTTGGTGGGTTAGATTAGTTTTTGAAATGGATATGGCTTGGGTGGGTACGAGTCATATGGTGGGTAACAGTTCGTGTGGTTTAATTTCTCCTTCACTTAGTCTGAGACTTAGTAACTTAACTTGGATCTAAGTACGAGTGGCTTAACATGAGCCGTAAGTTAGGGTACGAGTCGTACCATTGACTCGTATGGTAAATAATGTTCAAATTTCCTTTGATTCTATTTTGTTAGGGATACAGTTTAGGGGTACTAATCGTATGGTTGGGTATAACTTAGTTTGGGTAAGTCATATGTTGGATAGTGTTGGGTCAAATAGGGAGGCCTAGGGTACGAGTGGTGGGTACCACTCGTATGAAAGGGTACGACTAGTATAGGGGAGTCTTACCATCTAACGGGAATTTTAAACAATTTAGGTTGGGGGTAATCTGGACATTTTCCCACTTAACCTCTTAAGGCCCTACGACTTATATCACTATTAAGACATCATTTACCTGATTATTCTAATCTTAAATACTTAGAAACTCTCTCTAATTCTCTTAAGGGTGGGCGTTCAGTATTCAGTTTGGTATTTTTAAAGTTCAAATTCAATAATTTGGTAATCAATATTTGAAAGTTGATACCACATACCATACTTATAAACATCGGTTCGGTAATTTGGTAATCGGTATATTAAACTTCGGTTTGGTACGGTATTTGGTAATACCATATTAAAGTTGGAGATATGCAAATGTACGTCTAAACTTCAAAGGTATATTTAACAGAAATCCTATTTAGTATTCTTTTTGCTGCTTTTTATGAATATATTACCAAGGTCTAAGAGATTCTTTGGAATGACTAATACTAGTGTCTATTGAGTTGATTAGACATATATATATATATCTATATAAAATTCGATATTCGGTAAATACCGAATACCAAACGGTATTAATATCTTGTACCAAACCAAATCTTGAATACCGAAATTTTAAAATTTTACTCCCAAATACCATACCAAATACCGAATTACCGAATACTAATTACCAAATTTTTTAGTTCGATTCGGTAATTCAATTTTTGGTATTCTATGCCCAGTCCTAATTTCTCCCTATCATCTTCGTAATCTAAGGCATGTACTCCTCTCTCATTGTTAGTTCCAACTAAAGACATGTTTTAATAATGTTTATTGCATAATTATTGTATAGTTTGGGATTTTCAACTATATGTTGGGGTTTTGGTATTAAATATTTGGTTATGGTTTTTTCCATCTTTTAATTATGTTTTTACATGCTTTAATGATGGTTTGTACAATTGGTTACATGGGAATGGTAAATTGGTAATTGGAATTTGATACGAGCCAAATGTCCATCTATGTTTTTGAAGACATCATTAGAGGCCAACTCATAAAGACTCAAGACTTGGTCACCTCGAGGAGACAAGGACATGCATGGAGGACCTATTTTGACCATAAAATAAAGCAAACCCGTGTGTGAAAAATTGTGTGGGGGCTTACCTTTAATGTCAACCCGAGACCATAATTGTTGAATCATGACCCCACGATTTGGAGCAATGAAGAAACATCCTTTATTAAGGGTATTTGGGGGATTACTCTTGTTGAAAATACACTCTATAGGAGCCCCTTCTCATTAAGGGTAGTTTGATTATTTTGTCTTCTTTTGTAATAGACTATAAGTAGAATATTTTAGGGCTTATTTCCTTAGTTGATGATTGATATGGATCATTGAAAGAACAAGTTTTCGAGAGAGAGAGAGAGAGTGAAACTGAAACTAGGGTAGCACTTAGTGTGGAATCACTAATGTATTTTGGCTTAGAAACATTGGTGCTTAAGGAGATTGACGTTCCTTTTATGTCTATGTAAGAGTTTAGTATTGTTATCACAATATTTAGGGGTCTTAGTATTTGATACACACTTTGGTTCTTGGGTTTTTGTGGTAATTTATGTGAAACTATCTATCTTTTCTTTATTGTTATCATTGCTATTGCCTCTTGTTATCTCAAAGTCGTTTGTTGTCTTGTTTCTTAGTACTGTATTTGCCTTATTTCATATGTTTGTGGACTATTTCATATCATTTGGTATCAAAGAAAGGATTGATTTCGTTCCTACGAGATCAATCTTGGGTTTGTTAGCTTGAAAATCACAAAAAAGAATTATTGAAAAACTAAAAAATCTCAAAAAAAAAAAATCTATCCCATTTTTTGGTGTCTTAGCCGAAATTTGTATCTTAGATCTAGGAGATTTTTATGTGTTTTGGTTGTTTCTAGTATTATCCCCTTCTTCGCTAACACTAATAGAGACTAGATCCGAAGTTTGAGCTATTTCCGAGTTGTTCTTGAAATTTGAAGGTTGTTGTGCTGGAGATTCAAACTTAGCCGTATATTGTTGATGTTGTTATTGTTGTTGTGGATTTGAGTTTGAACGTGCTTTTATGGGTTTAAAAATGTGTTGTTGATGTGTGGTGAACCCAACGTGAGCCTAGAACTTCAAAATTCAAAGTGTTGTTCTTGGTGTTCTTCACCATCTTCATGTCTTGTTGAAGAAGAGTCTTCAAAAGGAAGTAGTGTTTGATCTAAAATCTAAGTGAAGAAGAGTGTGGTCTTATGTTTGTCTTGAAAACATTCCCAAGAAGATACAAAAGAAGAAAGGGAACAAAAAGGTTTTCAAAAGTCTTGCTTACCAAAAGGGAGTAAGAGCATCTTCCAAGACAAATAAAAGAGGAAAGGAGGAAAAGACTTTCCAAAAGGTATTTTGCCAAAAGGGTGCAAGGAAGGTCAACTCTTTTTGAATATTGAAAAAGGCTTCAAGACTTATGTATTCCCTCCCAAATATGATTTTTCACCATTCCAAATTAAAAATTGATCAGTACTAATTGAAGACAAGAAAAATTGTTCAAATTTCAACCATTCCAACACCCAATCCAAGGCTGCCACATCATCACCTTAAAAAAAACAACCTAAGGCTCAAATTTTCAGATTCTTAGTTCCTTTTTGTTGTTCCTTTAGTTTAATTTATTGATTTTAAGTACTAATTGACAAACTAGTAATCACCTACTAGATTGTAAGTTAGTTTTAAGTCCATTTTATTTGTGTTTGCGTTCCTTGTGTGTTTTTTTATCGTTTGTGATTCGTTGTAGTTCTTGGCTCAAGTCCGAACAATATTTCTTTGAGTTTTCAAATAAAAATTCATTTTGGATAAGAGTAGACTTATCCCTTAACTTCTCATGAGTTTCTAGCCAAATTTCAACACATGTGAAGACAAGTGTGAGGTAGTCAAGGTGTGAGAGTATGGTGAGGATACTTTTGAGCTAACTTGTGTGTTATCTTTGTTACTGTCTTTTATTAGGTACCTAGATAATAATGCTTTCAAGGACCCTTTTGAAGAATTCAAATGGAACCTTGAAAGGCTACGCCAAATTTTTAGTTCCCGAATCCAATTCCTCTATTTAGTCCTACCAACTTGGCTCGTCCTGAAGCTATCACACGTGACATTGAAAGATGAGAAATGGAGTGGGTGCCATGCAAAAGAGTTGGAAACCAAATGTCCTCCCTATATGAGGTACAAGGTAAAAATGCTATCTCTTACACTCCTATAATTTTAGAATATTATGGCTAGTAGTAGCCAAGTGGATGTAGTTGGTGGTTTGACTAAAGGAGGATTGCATGAGCCTTTCCTTTGTGATACTCTTAGTATTGCTAGGTTGAAAGAAGATCTAATTCTTGTTGTAAGTAAGCAAGAACTAGTTGATCCTATAGATGACAAACTTGATTCTTCTCGTAAGAATGATTTGTGTCCATCTAGTGCTAGCACTTGTTACTTGAATAAGGTTTCATTGCTAGGTAATGATAGTATTCACATACTAGTTGACCCTTGTGAAAACCAAAGTGAGTCTAAGTTGCTATGTGAGTTGCCGACAACTAGTGAGGGTGTATATAATGATCAATTTACTCATGAGCGTAGTTCACCACTTGAGCATGTGTATGGTGTATTTGATAAGGCTCAAGTTAGTGATGATGTTGATAGAGTTGATCACGAGATTAGAGATGATTCTTTAAGCATATTGTGTGATGAAATCCTTATTATTAGTTTTACTCATAGAAATCATGTAAATGAAATATTGGTCCAAGGGATAAGAGTGAACCCATGAGCTTGTCTTATGGTAAAGATTCTAATGTTTGCTTGGCTCATAGGGATAATATTGTGCTTGAAATATCTTTGAAACTTGATAATGATCTTTTAGAGAGTGAATAACTTACTTGTTCCAAATCTGCCCGCAAGATAAATTATTCTCTCTTTAGGTATAATATCTTGTTTGAAGATGGTATAATCACTCCTAATGAACCTAGTGATGAGAATGATGTTGGAGGTGTAGCTTGTCTTGAAGGCTATAGCCTCTATGCTAATCCTCTATAGTATGACAACATTTCTCCTAAAGATAGAAATCTCTTATTGAAAGATGAGAGTACTCTTAAGGGTAGGGGATGTTTAGTCTTGGAAAGGAATAACCGATCGGTTTATAAAAGTTTTGATTTGCTTGAATATTTAAGACACCCAATAGGTGATTGTTTCTTGAAAATTGACCCGAGAGCAAAAGTGTCAGTCTCCTTGGGGTAATGGTTCTAAATGTGCATTCTTTCTTGACACATTTGTGCTTAGGTTGAGTGAACCCCAACTTGTGGATGCCAAGTTGTCTATTTAAATAAAAGGAAGAATGCGTATGTGCTTGAATGCTTTGTTTTCATCCGTGCCTTTACACTTGATTCCTTTCTATACTACTTCTTTGCTTATAATGACATCCATGATAGTTTTGGATTGGCTTTGTGCAGAGGTAGGATATTTATTGGTTGGTCTACTTGTTTAAGTGACATTACTATATGTATTTTATGGACTTTGACTTCAATTGAGGCACCACTTTTGATGTGGTCTTTTAAAGAGGCGATGAAGCAATTATGTCTTATGACTCCTAAGGTAAAGTTAATCTTACCTTTTGTCTCTAGTGATGCCATTATGGCCATTGTAGTTTCTTTATCTCTTAGTACTTGTCATAGCCATTTCCTTTATAACATTCTTACTAAACTTTTCTTGACTAAGATAAAGGATTCATGGTTATATCTCAAGTATGTACCGCCTTGGCATGATAATGTTATTTGTTGTACTAACCCTAACCCTCATGCCATGAGGAAGTTGTGCTTGTTTGTCCTTTTTTTTTAGTTTTGGAGGTAGAATCCTTTTCAAGAAGGGGAGGATGATACGAGCCAAATGGCCATCTATGCTTTTGAAGACATCATTGGAGGGCAACGCATAAAGACTCAAGACTTGGTCACCTCAATTACACAAGAACATGCATGGAGGACCCATTTTAAGCATGAAGTAAAGCAAACCCATATGTGGAAGATTACGTGGGGGCTTACCTTTGATGCCAACTCGAGACAACAAATGTTGAAGCATGACCTTACGGTTTTGAAGCATTGAAGAAGCACCCTTCATTAAGGGTATTTTGGGGATTACTCTTGTTGTAAAGACACTCCATAGACACCCCTTCTCATTAAGGTTAGTTTGGTTATTTTGTCTTCTTTTGTAATAGACTATAAGTAGAATATTTTAGGGCTTATTTCTTTAGTTGATGTTTGATATGGATTGTTGAAATAACAAGTATTATCTCTTAAGAGAGAGAGAGAGTGGAACTGAAACTAGGGTAGCACTTAGTGTGGAATCACTAGTGTTGCATTTTGGCTTAGAAACATTGGTGTTTGAGGAGAATGACGTTCCTCTTGTGTCTACGTAAGAGTTTAGTAGTGTTATCACAATATTTAGGGGTCTTAGTATTTAAGACACACTTTGGTTCTTGGGTTTTTGGTAATTTATGTTAAACTATCTATCTTTTCTTTATTGTAATTGTTATTATTGCCTCTTGTTATCTTGAAGACATTTGTTGTCTTGTTTCTTAGTGTTGTATTCTCCTTGTTTTGTGTGATTATAGGTTTTTTCATATAAGAATTGGTTTTGGAAACACTATGCCCCAACATGTTTGATAAAATGCCTGTGATAGTGCTTTTACTATATTATTGGACTTTTAATGAAACTATTCCATGGTATGGTTTGATAATGGAACCCTAAATGGTTTAAATATTTTAGAATGGTTAAATGATAAGGTTTGGTGGTCATGGTTATAGTTAATTAAACTTTCTTGTGGGGTATAAGGGAATCCCCTAAATAAATATGTTAATGAACAACTTATAGGGTACATGGGATTCCCCCAAGCAAATATAATATTGGAACACTTGTGGAGTACATGAGATTCCCCCAAGTTAACTTGCTAATTTAATCTATGGGTATATGGGAATCACTTTACATAAAAATCTTGGCTTAGGATATTGCTTGCAAGCTATAGTCGGTATGACGATACCACTACTTATAGCCTTGGTTAATAATAATAAAATAATGGTTTTGTTGAATGGTAATAGTTTTAATTGAGCAACAATGGAAGGGTGTGATAGCTAACCGTGAAGGTGCGAGTCCAATAAATGAACACTGGAAACTCATATTTGCTGATATAGCGGTTGGTCATAGGGACCATATATGATACTATGAGGTACACGAAAATCCTCTAAGTACACTATACATATGTATCATGGAGAGCGTAGGGTACTTGGGAATCCCCTACTGTTATAGTATCTCTAATCCATGCGGCTATATGTATCGGGGCCCGTTCAGGGGTTATACTGGACCCATGTAGCCCATGTGGGTTCTAGAATGGTTAAGCTACACATACCCAGGTTAATGGTATTAAAGGTATAATAAACCCGGTTCCCTTTCCTGGTATGGTTATATATATGCACGGTTTTTATGCATATAGATGGTTTACTTGGTTTTACTAGATGACATTATTTTATCCTTATCCAAAGTTCATACTAGCATTCACCCGCTAACCCATTTTTGGGCGGTTGTATCCCCACGCGATGCAGGAATCAGCTGTACTACTCCTTATTCTTAGTGATCGAATTTGGGATCAGCTATTGAATTGAAGTGGTGAGCTTCCATATTTCAGAAGGCTCTATTTTATATCATAGATGTCCTGACATATTTTTATCATTTTATGGATATTGATTTTATCTATGGTTGGGGGCATGTCCCAACCAGATATTGTTTTTCTTTTGGTTAGAGGTTTTGTATGACTACTATGTGTTGGAATGGGCAGTGTCGGTATTGGTGTCAACCTTAGTATTAGTATTGGTATAGTAGCTGATACCGTTTGACTGAATTTATGATTGTTCTATCCTTTGATATTATGTTATGGACATGAACTTTGTTTCTATATTGGTTTGGTTATGGTTGTTGGTTAGTAATTCATGGTTGGACTTGTTTGGGTTAGTCACGGTTATAGACCTATCCCAGAGTTTGGGATCGTAATAAACACTATCTTGTTATACGTTCGGGATTCATTCGACTTAGAGTATGCGTATTTAGAAGTTGGGTTGGGTAACAGGGGTGGTCTCCGGTCCTGGTTAGACTTGGGATGCCCATTATGAAAAGGCCTTGGTTCGAGTCTTGTCATGAATATAAATGAAGATAAGGAAATCATGTGATCTTATAATCCAATAGTTAGGCCTAAATACCATTAAAAGTGTGAAGCAGAGGTTGGACATGCCTTGAATATGTGATATTTTTGTCATAATATTATTAAGAGTAGTGTTTCTATGAGCGGAATGTGTTGTGGCTTAAGAACCTATAGTCAGTTAGAGTAAGAGTTAAAAAGTAAGATGTGTAATGGTATATAACTAAAGTTAGAATGGTTAGTTGAATGATTGAACGGTTGGCTGATAAAGTATGCTCTTGAACCTACTAATAACTTGAATTTAAGGGTTACTAGATAATAGTGGAATTTATCGGTCTCTACAAAAATAAAGGACCAGATAAGAATGAATTTATAAATGTTGAGCTGTAGTTAGACTTCATTTGGTTGAATGTGCACTCCTAAAGTGAATACTTGAATTTGATGAATATGGCTTGATAGTGCTTACTTTAATAAGTCATGGATTGATCTCTGTACATGTTGTAATTGAAGATTATGGATTGATAAGGCCTGGATTATAAGTTGTTGGCTGACCCTCGGGCATACTTGTGATTTCATGTGTTAAAGAATAATCATTGCTTACATGAAATGATGAACTTGAGTTTTAACAAGTACTTAGAGTGTTTGTCTACTTTTTACAATGCATGTTTAAAGGGTGTAATTGTTGAATGATATCTAAGTGTTAATCACATATAATAAGGTTATATTAAAGGTTTATTGGTTGTATAAGTATGGTCTTTTATTCTCATTGTGGTTATGATTGTTGTGATATTTGTTGCTAATTGTAGGATGTATCGATATTTGGACATCTTCACGGGATTTATACTTATTATTGTAGAGTGTACCAATATTTGGACATATTCACGAGATTTATACTCATTATTACTGGATGTACCAGTATTTAGAGTTATGGAATTTATACTTATTATTGTGGGATGTATCGGTATTTTGGCATCTTCACGTGATCAATTAATATAAGGTTGGCAGACACTAGATGTTTGGGATTTTTAGTACATGGAAAAGAGCTTGTTTCCTACAGTTTATGGCTAGTGGGTGACCATAAGACCCTTAGCATGTGTGTACAAGGTATTGATGAGTTTGATGGTTTCATGGGCGAACTGAATTATATTATCGTTGTTGTTTTGGGTTCCTTGAGTGAACCAGGTTATAATATTGTTTCATATATTTGAGATCCTTGTGTGGTCTAGTTACTTAGTAATATATTGGAATCCTTGTGTGGTCTGTGTAATTACCCTCTGGGTCATTTCTCGATTTTTTTGTGTTTTTGACATTTTTTAGCCTTTCCCCAGTAGCTACAAGTCATTTATGACTTACCAGAATTGTTGGTTTGGTGATTGGACAATTTATTTGGATTTTAGGCTCAATTTCCTATTTTAGAGATTTCATTGTTAGTGAATTGGCCTCAAAATAGAACTCTTAATAAATGTCGTTAGATGAGAAATCTGTCAGCCCCATCAGCTCCGAAATATTAATTTTAGGCTGGGGGACCCTTAGTTTTGATCTCGAGGCTTTCAGACTCATTTTGAATTATTGGGTAGAATTTGGTTAAAATAGAACTAGGTGTGGGATCCACATTTAATTTAAACAATCTCATATGAAAGTTTTTATGGTTACGTTGAGTTTGGAATGTTGAATTTGGCATAGTAGCATAGTTTATTTGTGCATACAGGGTTTTAAATGAATCCTGATCACCCTGTTGGAGTTTTTTAGGACTTTAAATTTTTGTTGGTTTCCATGATTTGGTGCAGACTCTAATTGTTCCTTGCGATCATCGAGTTTTGCTCATGTCTGTGGAGGGTCAAACTCTTGACCTTCGCAATTGCGGACCTTCTTCTTCGCGTTCATAATGTAGGACAAGATTTCTCTCCCTCTTCACATTCACAACACCTCTCATCACATTCACGATAGTCTGCCTTACTAAGCCTTTGCATTTTTGACGTGTTCCTTGCATTCGCAATGAATAATCCTTCTGCATGTCGCGATCAAGGCTAGGGATCCTCGTGCTTGCAATGACTAACCCTTCTGCCTATGTATTATTGCCTTTCCTAATCTCTTCTCATTTTCTATGTCCAATCCATCATTATTAATCCCTAGGTCTTAAAGAAGAATGAGAAATCATAAGTTGGAATTCGGGACGTGTAGAGGATGTTGAGATGATCATTTCCACTAATTTCTTTGTAAGTCTTCTGCCCAAATTTTCCATCTAATTCTTGTTTTTCCCACTTTTTTACTTATCGTTCAGGGCTGATTTGAGCCCCGATTTATACTCCATTTGCGCTCAACTTTTGAGCATACAATCCTTGTCCTTCGAGAGACCTCGTGATGAATTTAATTTTGAAATTTTGTTATTGAGGCTTGCGGGCTCATTTTTACTTGATTTTGGGCTTGGAGTTTTATATAGCAATATGAATATCGTTTTACTCCTATTGCTGTGTAGATTATTTCTCATAGCGTAGTGATATTTTGAGTTGGTGGAACAAAAATAACGATTCATGAATGACTCAAGATTTATGATTCGACATCGAGGTAGGTTTTAGTCTACTTTTCTCTATGAAATTATGTATAGTATTTGCATGCTAGGTAAGGATTATAGGATAGATTGATGACTCGTATATCATGACATAGCTTATTTAGGAAATTTGGTATAGCAATGTGACCCGAACATTAGTTTGGCTATTCATTATGGCCATAGAATCCTACTATCCTTGATTTTAAGTATGTTAACTATAGCTCGATGTTAAGGATCCCTTTAGCATAAGATTTACCATTTGACTTACTAAATTAGACGATATTTCCCCTATTAGATACTTTAGTAACTTTACGCCCTTATTTACCATAGTTTCTCGAGTTATAAGGCTTTATTATGTTAATAATATACTCTTGGGCTTGAGGCCAGGTTACAATAACAATTGGACTCCAAATTAGCATCCTATCCTTATAAAGGGCATGTTCTAGTTTATACATATTAGGCTCTTATGGTTGCATTATTTGGATACTGGTGATAGCATACAAACTTTTCGGCGCATTCATTCTCACTTAGTGGTATGATTCCACCAAACCCTTGAACTTGCTACTATTTCCTAATAAGGGATTTATCCTAATTTTACTCTTTAAAAATAGATTTCTTCTATAGTGGAAATCATACCACCTTATTTAATGAATTATGAGCTTTTAGAACTAAATGTGCTATGTTAGAAATTAGACTGAGATTGATTCTGGTCCATTATTAATCTACTCTTTTACCATACTTTTTACTTCAGTGGATAGAGATCCCAACCCTTTTAATGCTAGTTTGTTGATTTAGTCCCGAACTTGATCTCGGGTAATGAATTTATAGATTTATACTCTTTTAGTCTTAGTTCGAGTTCGAGCATTTATTATAAATTTATATCCCTCCGATACTGAATGAAGTAGATTGGTTATGATGAATACTAAAAGTCCTGGTTGGGGACTAGGTAGAGTATTCGGATATTTTGAGTCCCCTATTGAGCCCTTGGTTCATGAGCCACAATGCTGGAGAAGGTGGTCTCCATAGTTCCTTCCATAGCGAGCTACTAAGCTAGAGGATGTGTATGCACTTGTTACATTATGGCTCATGAATTGGACATGGTTTACTATTGATTTATGTTGCATTTATTGATATGCATTGTCTATCACTAGAATAACAATTTGGTGCTTATATCTAATGACCTTATGATCAAACAACAAGCAGATCAGTATATAAGCTTGGAAAGACAGAAGTCCCAGGTGGATATGAGTGAAGGCCATGAGTCGTATGGTCAAGGTACGACTCATAAGTAGAATTCGTAAGAAGAACAAAAAGTTAAAGCCTCGAGAGATAAGACACAAGAGTGGATACGGGAGTCACAGTACGACTCCTAAGAAGAGCATACGAGTGAATGAGCGAGTCGTACTATATGCCGACATAACTTTTCCTTTTTCATTTTTATTAGGTCTAAGTATTTTTGAGATACTATAAATACCCTAGGGTTTATTTTTTATTAGGTTATGTTCTTTAACATCTTTTTGCATGTTATTATACTCTATTACATATTTTACAATTATTCTTGAGATTTTGGGTTTTTATTCAATTGAAGACTTCAGATTCTATTCATCTTATTTTTGCAATTAATTACTTGTTTTCTTCATTGATAATCATGGATTCTTGTATGAACATGAGTGGCTAACTTCCCTGACTAGGGTTGTGGGAAACCTAGTGGATTAACCACGTAAGGGAAGTGGGAGATCTATCTATTCTAAAGTAGCTGCATGTATCTTAGTAATCTTCATCATAATTGACCTTAAAGCTACTGCAAAAGCTTGGGGATAACCTGTATTCGTAAACGTCCTCACAAGGGAGTTTGTGATTGGGAAAAGAGGATAAAGACAGTAATTTGAGATTCACTTCCATCTTATTATTCCACCATCTTATCTAATCAACTCTAGACTCAAAAGGTGAGAGTTGAATTGAAGTCATAAACAAGGAGCAATAAGGCGATGCCCTAAGAATCACAAGGTGAATGGTGAGATTTATCAACCCGTTCACAAGTTTGTTGATAATACATTGCGTGTCGACTTTACATATAGCACAGCAGAATAGGTGGGTTGAACAGGAGAAACTTACAAAGTTAAGAAGCCAGGGGGAAAACAGTCATAGTGTTTGTCTTCTATTTCTTACAACCCAATGCATTCAAGTCCGATTACTACTTGCTGATTACTTCCAAATTCCCCCATTTACTTTTCCGCGCTCTTGTGAATTCCATCAATTTAAGCAACTATTAAACATTTTCCCGGTGGGTTCAACCTTAACCTAATTGGGTTACTATATTTTGGCATCGATCGCAACATAGTTCTTTGGAGGTTAGTTTTGGGCGACAACAAATTTTGGCATCATTGCTGGGGGAGATGGTGTGATTTGTTGATTGAATTTGGTGAAGTTTACAGGTTTTATTTTCTGTTTGTGATTTGGCATATGCCGGTGTATGTCAAATACTAAGAGAAGAGGCAATCCCTTACTCCATTTTGATCCAGAGCCGGAAAGAATCCTTCAAACACTACAAAGAATGGTAGAGCAAGTTCGTGATAGTGTTCCTATTGGGGTTCAAGACCCTCATAATGTTTCTCCTCCCTACCTGATGATCTACAAAATATTTTTGACAGACAGAAGGAACAACTATTAGCAACAACAGCTAAGGAAGCTAGATTAGCTGAGGAAGCACGGTTAGATGAAGAGGCTAGGCCAGCCCAGCCAGCAGCGCTAGCCAGAGCAAGACAAGTGCCTGCACAACATGTTATAGTTCAAAGAGGCAAAGCTCTGACGATTCCTCTTATCAGCATCTTCAACCATATGATGAGGAGGAACACATAGGATATGTTGAACCTGCTGAGACAAGATCTATCATCCCCCTGCTCCACCCCAATGTAAAATTTGACATTACCAGTGTTATGATCCAGTTGCTAAATTTGAAGGGTGCTATTGCTGTAAGAATTTGATTTCTAGGTCAAGGACAGAAAAAGGCACTAAGAATCAAGTTGCAGATTATTTATCTAGACTTGAGGAGGAAGCTATGTAGAATGTTGAAGGCAGATTAGAGATTGATGACAGTTTTCCAGATGAGCAAATATTAGCAGCTTCCCAAGATCTAATTCTATGATTTGTAGACTATGCAAATTATCTAGCAAGTGATCTAATCTCGAAATATATTTCCTTATAGTAGAAAAAGAAGTTTATGCATGAAGTAAGGAAATTTTTTTGGGATGAGCCTCTTTTATTCAGAATTTATGTGGATGGGATTATTTGTAGATACATACCTGAGGTGGAGATAATAAGTATACTTGAGGCTTGTCATTCTTCCGCCAGTTGGGGTTCATTATGGAGGAACCCGCACAACCTATAAAATTTTACAATATAGGTATTATTGGCCAACAATCTATAAAGATGCATAGGATTTTTCTTCTGTTTGTGATCAAGGTAACATCTCTAGACGCCATGAACTTCCTATGACTCCTATCTTATAGTAATTATTTGATGTATGGGGTATAGACTTCATGGGTCCTTTTATGAGTTCGTTTGGCATGAAATATATACTTGAGACTATGGATTATGTTTCTAAATAGGTAGAAACAATTACACTCCCTATTAATGAAGTACATAGTGTCATTGCATTCTTAAAAAAACATATTTTTTCTCGATTTGGCATACCACGTGCTATTATTAGTGATGATGGGCTAAATTTTTGTAGCTATCTATCCAAAAGTCTACTTGAGAAGTATGGAGTGAAACACAAGGTGGCAACACTTTATCATCCGGAGACTTATGGATAAGCTGAGGCGTCCAATAGAGAAATCAAGTCCATCTAGTCAAAGACAGTAAATGCCAATTGGAATGATTGGCCACGAAAGTTAGATGATGCATTATTGGCTTACCACACAACTTTCAAGACACCCATTGATGCTTCTCCTTGTCAGTTAGTGTATGGTAAGGCTTGTCACTTGCCTGTTTAACTTGAATATAAAGCATTATGGGTTTTGATGAAGCTGAATTTTTAGTGGCAAGATGTAGCCAATTTAAGGATGAATAGTTTGAATGAGTTGGATGAATTCCAACTCTGGGCATATGAAAGTTCTATACTTTACAAAGAAAATATGAAGCTGCATCATGATATTAAGAAGAGAATATTCGAAAAAGATAACCAGGAATTACTCTACAACTCAATACTTTGCTTGTTTCCAGGTAAGTTGAAGTCTAGATAGTATGGTCCCTTTACTATGCTAAGAGTGTTCCCATATTGTGTTTTGCAATTGAAGCAAGATGGTGAAGCCCCATTCAAGGTTAATGGGCAAAGAGTAAAGCACTACATGGGTAAAACTAGGTAAATAAATATGATTTTTAAAATGGACCTTGGTGAAGTCTGAGTAACCAAGGCTACTACGTCGTGCCATGACGTTAAATCAAACACTGCATGGGAGGCAATCCATAAGGCTAGTTGGTGAAATCCGAGTATCTATCTTAGCCATGTCGTGCTGCAACGTTAAATCAAGTGCTACATGGGAGGCAATCTATGTTTTTGTACTTATTTATTTATAAGATAATATGTTTGCTCAGTGTTCAGGGCTAAAGATTACAGAAAAAAGCCAGAAAATTCAAGAAAGTAGGTCATACAGACTCTTCACGAGTCGTACCTTTAGGTTATGAATCGTGAGTAAGACTCATAAGGACCTAGGAGATAATTTAAAATTAGGTAAAAATTTCTAGAGTCTTTATGACTCTCAGAATGAGTCGTACCCTTAAGGTACAACTCATCACATGGAGTCGAATCGAATTCAGAACCTAGGTAAGGTTCCAGGTCTTTAAGAGTAGAAGAAAAGACCTATAAGCCTGGGTACGATTCGTACACATGAGTCATACCTAAGCTTACCAAGTCGGGGATTGCGGGTCAACCCGACCCAACAATCGATTTAAAAAAAGAATTAGGGCATCGATACAGGTACCCAAAACCCTAATCTCCTCTCAACCAAAAATACCTTCATCTTTGATCAATTTTTAAGCTCTAGAAGTACGATTTTACTTTGAATCACAAACCAACTCACTCAAATTCTTCCACACTGTACGAATTAAGCATTACTTTGAGAAAGAAAATAACAAACTAAAAAAGCCTACATCTCAACTACTCAAGTAAATTCTTTCTCACAAATACTCTTTATTTCGAGTTGAAATTGCTAAGTGAGATAGTTAAAATTTATTTTAAGTTGAATTTGCTTGAGTGTTGCCATTTGGAACCCTAGTCTTAGGAGTTAAGTTGAAAATAGGTATTGGGAAATAACATGAAATGTTATATAGAAATTTTATGTTTTTTTGACTGATTTAGGGATGAAATTGTTGTCTAAAGTAGAGGGTAGTTTGGGAATTTTGAATTGGAGTCAACTCTAAATTTAAACTTCTATGTTATAGTGGATACGAGACTCTTTATGAATCATTCCCAAAAGTAACGGGGTCATAACGAGACTCGTATCTACTGACAACATAGAAGTCTGAGTGTAGACTCTAGTATGGATACGAGTTGCCTAAATGAGTCGTATCCAAACCATATGACTCGTACACTTATGTTGTAAGGACTTCGGTAGATATGATATATTAGAGGATTATTTCTAGACTGCTTATGACTGTTGGTAATGAGTCTGACCTTATCTGTACGAGTCATTTAGAGGTCTCATAAGTAGTTTAGTGAACAATCATCTATGCACTATTTAGCATACGACTCGATCATACGAGTCGTACCTAGTCGATATGACTCTTACCCCCAGTCATACCTTGTACATATCATACACACTGATGTTTATTTTCTTGTTTTTGATTTTTTTTCCTTATTTAATTACTAATGTATGTGTACATTCAGGTGTAATGCCTCTATAAGGTGCATCAGCTTAAAAAAAGTGGCAAGAAAAGGAAAGAAAAAGGCACAAACCTCAAATTCTGAGTCCATTAAGTCATTGAGCAATAACGGTGTCATAGTAGAAGTCCAAATTAAAGGACAGGTCAAGCCAAGGGACTAGAGAAAGGCTCTAGAAAATAAAGTAGCTACCTCGAAGGACACTCCTCTACGGAGGCCAAGGATGAAAAATTGGAGCACATCCCCTACTCTCTCACCTCTACCTTCAGAGGCAGAAGATGATGTTGAGTCTAGTTCTAAAGATGTGAGCTTGGAGAATGATAGTATAGAGGAAGTAGATACTACTCTGATTGATCGATAGGACCCTCTACCGAATCTTACACTTGCTTCGGTGCCCATCATTGAACGGTGGGGGTACCTCGATATACAGGCTATATATAATGACTGTTTGAGCAAACTCCAAGAATGAAAAAATCAAACAGAGTCTGTACCTTAAGCGGAGATTGATTACTACGAGGATGACTGAGGTGCCCCAGTTTGTGGAGTGATTCAAATAGTATGGGTTCGAGTTGATGACCAGAGCTTCCAGCAAATACAGTATAGCATTGGTCCGAGAGTTCTACGCGGTGTACAAGAGAGAGTTGTAGTGACAATATCCATAGGGCCAACTGTGAAAAGGTGGTGACCCTATTGCTTCATTATTCATTCAGGGTGTGTGGGTCAACATCTACCCATGTACAATTTCCAGATTCTTATACAGATTGGATTATCATCCTTCAGTGAACACTGGTGAGATGAGATACAGACTTGAGGAGATGTAAAAAATAACTAAGAAGCAGATAGGAATGAAGGACAAGATTGGTCATTTCAGGTGGATTGTTGGCTTTATAACGGAAAATAGTGAGAATGCTATTTGGGTAGTCGGAGGCCCAGGAGTGGTCTCCTAAAAGATAGAGAAGAATAAACTCAACTTTGAGGCCAAGGCATGGTGGACACTAGCCTGACACCAGTTGTGTCTAACTACTATGGACAATGGTTAAACCTAGTGCGTGCAGCTTTGATAAATAGGTTTATGTCCAGTTATGAGTTTGATATAGGAGTATTCTAAGCTCAAGATATAAGAGATCGAGCTGTAGGTGGAGAAAAATTATTGTTGGTGTATCCATATTTGATCACGCAGTTGTGTTTGGCTGCAGAGGTGTAGGAGCTCCCAGGTATTGATGAGATAATAGATGCCACAAACACCACTGACTTGGGGCTGACCAAAGACACAACCAACCTATTGGTCAGGTAAGCACAGAGAGAAGAAGACATGTTAGCAGAGATATATCGATAGAGCAGTCAGACTAAGGCTACTGAGACTACTGATGCTACTGAGGTGGGTGGACAAACTGAGACTGCTCAGACTTTAAATGCAGTGGGTACATCTGATGCCCCACCTCTGATACAGTCTGTACCACCTTGGCTGAGAGCTATGCCATCTGGGTTTATTATGATTAAACAGGTCATGTGGACTAAGGTGATGACGAGATTGGGTATATTGAAGGCCAAGGTCCGAAATATGGAAGAGGGTGTAAAGCCCTGGGTTGATACTCAGTTGGAAAACCAAGATCGATGGGTACAGAGCCGACTAGACACTTTTGAGTTAAAGATCATTCGACAGTTGGGTAGCGTCCAAATCTCAGATATTATGGAGGTCAAGTCGGAGGTGGAAAAAATAAAGAGGATGGTCAGTGAGCTATGCGATAGACCTATTATCCTAGAGCCCAAGGTCACGACTACTATGCTCGAGGTCTATGTTGATAATATTTGGGCTATTCTAGACCCGGTAGAAGAGATTCAAGCAGTAGAATAGACCTAAGAGAAAAGAAGAGAGAGGAAAGAAAAAGGTGTATTGAGAAGGAAGAAATTAGAAATGCTAAGAGAGATAGCCTACAGACTGAGTAGGACTGGCAGGTTAGAGTCCAAGAGATCCATTCTGGATCTAGGAGTTTGACACTGGCTATTGACGTTACTGAGGGGGATGATGTTGTACCCCCTCAACTACTGATGCGGAACTAGTCCCAACAATTGATGGAAAAACAACTGATGTTGGTGGGACTTGGTCTGAGGGCCTATAGACTAATATTGCTTGATCTAATGCCTTGATCGCTCATGTATGTACTTAATCCCGTGTACATTTTTTTAGATGCACTAGGAACAGTGCATGAGCTTTAAGTTGGGGTGGGTGGTGTACCAAAGGTCACCACGGGCTATACTTGTCATGTTTCAAAGCCCGTGGCCACAATCTGGAAAATTAAAGAAATAAAATAGATGAAATAGGAGGATAATAAGTATCTGTGGCAGTTGAGTGTTTTGATTGACTATGCTAAAAAATTTGTGCTGAAAAAATTGATACCCCTCTTCCTAAATTTTTGTGTGAACCATGCAATCGTGTATATATGTGTGTGATAAAACTGTGAATCTGATAATATCATTAGGATTATGAATAGAACAACTAGGGCAAAAATTTTTATAACTGGATAAGTAGTGCCTAGTAGTGTAACCTTGTGCGAGTGTGTGTGATGTATTACTGAGTTCCCGATGTTTCAGAATCTAGAACTTGCCAAGTTGTTTTTACCTAGGTCTAGGATAGTCAAGTATGATATGATCATAGGTTTTTTGTAAGTTCAACTGATCCTAAATTCCCAAACCAAATGAATAAATCCCTTTGATCCAAATATTTGAGCCTTAATTGGCCAATTTTGTTGTTTACACCGATTTCACTTGCCCGTTTCTACTATGAACCCATTTTGGCCCTGGTCTTCCTTGGACACTGTGCACCTTAACTCAGGCAAATTGCTTAAGTTGAGGGTGGCTATTATAGGGGTGCATAGGAAAAATAAGTGTGAAGAAAGAAATGTGTAAGAAAAGAATGAAAAGGATAGGTGCGGTGAAAATAAAAAACAAAAGAAAAAGATAAAAATTTCAAGAAAGAAAAAAAAAAGGAAGAAAAAGAAAATGGCACCTGGTCCAAGATGTATACGCTTTAAAATAAAAAGGGAGACATAAGGGAGGAAATAAAATAAAAAGATAAAGTGTTAAATAAGTGGATCCCGAAAGATGGGTAGTGTCAAGGAGGCTAAGTCACAAAATAAATCGCAAAAAGACACCATACCAGCCTCTAACCTACATCACAACCTAAATAAAGTCCTTTAGTGATCCTACCCCGACTGTTCAAAAACCTAGGAAGAGAGTATGTGGGCAAATATATGGTATTTTGTAGACACCGGTTGGCACTTCTTTGTGAGTGAGAGCATTGTTTGCTATATCCCTGAATAAATTGCTTAATCTTAGCTGAGAGTTAATGGGATTTATTTGATTGTGAGTGCATATGGGTTATGTTGGTAGGTTGCTAGGTCGTTCGGCAAATGTGATTTGTATATGCTTAGTTGTCTGTTACTAATGTAATGCCATCATCAGATTCCTGTTTGGCATGCCATGTACTGTATCGTATATATAGTTGGTTCTTGAAATTTTCAAATTAGGAGGGGAAATAAATTTGTTGAAAATGGAATTGAAAGGTCACTTCCATAGGTATCTTAAGATCTTTCTGTTTAAGCACCATTTTGTTTTGTGATAGTTTGATATATGTTTGCCCCAGGACACGTAAAAGTCTAAGTTGAGGGTGTTGATGTGCCATGAAAACATGACACTTTCGATGCTTAAAACCATGAATTTATGCTTAGACTTAGGTTGTTTTAGGGGATATGATGTGCTTTTGTGGTTATTATAAGTAAACAAGTCAATATAAGTATTGGATTAAAATTAGAAGAAAAATACCTGAGAAGACCAAGCTGTAGAAGGTACGAGTCCCCTCATGAATTGTCAACAACTCATACGACTCGGCGGCTAACTCGTAAGAAAAATAGATACCAAGGTCAGGAAGAAAAACCAAGTGTAGAGAAGATATGACTGAGAGTACGAGCTGTAAGATGAGGGTACGAGCCGTATCATGAAGTCATACAAAGTGCAGAACCCAAGGAAGTAAATCAGAATTAAAGTGTCAGAAGAATACGAGTCAGATGTCTAAGTATGACTCATATGATCAAACAACATACAGACCACTGTCCAAGCTTGGAAAGACAGAAGTCCTAAATGGATACGAGTTAAGGCCATGAGTCGTATGGTCAAGGTTGACTCGTGAGAAAAACAGTCATAAGAAGAGCAGAAAGTTAAATCCTTGGGAGATCAGACACTTGAGTGGATACGAGAGGCATAATACAACTTGTAAGAAGAGTATATGAGTGAATTAGCGAGTCGTACCATATGCCGACATAACTTTTCCTTTTCCATTTTATTAGGATTTCTAAGTATTTTTTAGATACTATGAATACCCTTGGGTTTCTTTTTTTATTAGGTTACATTCTTTAACATCTTTTTGCATTTTATTATACTCTTACATATTTTATAATTATTCTTGAGATTTTTGATTTTTATTCAATTGAAGACTTCAGATTCTATTCATCTTATTTTGTGCAATTAATTACATGTTTTCTTCATGGATAATAATGGATTTTTGCATAAACATGAGCGACTGACGTCCCTGACTAGGGTTGTGGAAACCTTGGCGGATTAACCACGTAAGGAAAGTGGGAGATCCATTTGTTCTAAAGTAGCTGCTTGTATCTTAATTTTCTTAATCATAATTAACCTCAGAGCTACTGTAGCATCTTGGGGATAACTTGTATTCATAAACATCCTCACAAGGGAGTTTATTATTGGGAAAAGATGATTAAGACTGTAATTTGAGATTCATTTCTATCTTATTATTCTGCCATCTCATCTGATCAACTCAAGACTCAAAAGGTGAGAGTTGAACTAAAGTCATAGACAAAAATCAATAAGGACGCCCTGAGACTTACAAGGTAAAGGGTGAGATTAATCAACATGTTCACAAGACTTTTGATAATGGATATCTTGTCAACTTTACATGTAGCACGACAAAATAAGTGGGTTGAACATGAGAAACTTAAAGAGTTAAGAAGCCAGGGGGAACACATTCCTAGTATTTGTCTTCTATTATTTACAACCCAAAGCATTCAAGTTCGGTTACTACTTGTTGATTACTTCCAAATTCCCCCATTTACTTTTCTGCACTACTCGTACATTCCATCAAGTTAAGCAACTGTTCAATATTTTCCCTGTGGGTTCAACCCCAACCTAGTTGTATTACTATATTTGCTATCGACCGCAACATACTTATTTGGAGATTAGTTTTAGGCGACACCACCTTAGTATGTCGGGAGAATCGAGTCCCCTATGGTGAATATGTACATCTTTTGGTTTATACGACTACATGCACTAGGCCCTTCCAGCTACGAAAAAGATAGACCCATATAGCTCATGGGTGCCTTCTTATGATGGTTGAGCTACACAGTCAAGGCTAAAGTCTTAAAGTGCATGCTAAGCCTTGGTTCTTTTTCCCAGCAAATTATTTATGTATGTATATGATAATGTTCATATAGTTTTGAATTGAATCTTGACTAGACATTTTTTTATCTATCTCCCTGAGTTTTATGCTACTGATCAACCTAATCAACCCACTAACTATCTCTGGACGTTGTATCCCCATACGATATAGTCATTGGAGATACTTCTGCTTTTTCTATGCAGTGATTAGGTGGATCAGCTTATTTCGTCGGTCGTATAGTGAAGTGGTGAGCTTTTATTCTCTAAAAAACTTAGACATTTCATCAATTTCTATTTCATAGATTAGAATTAAGAGTTCATATTATCATTAACATTGTCATTGTCATTGTCTGGCTCGAGGGCATATCCCGACACTTTATTGATTTTTGTTTTGTTAGAAGTCTTTATGGATTACTGTTGACTTGGGTGATATTGGTAGGTTATTTTTGGTCGATTATTGGTTATTGGTCATTGAAATATTTTAAACTCCTTAAGCTAATCTTATTCTACCTTATTGGACTTGAGATACCCATCACGGCCAAGCCACGGTTCGGGTTATAACAAAGTTGGTATTAAAGCCTAGGTTTTGTGTTATTGGGTGTCCACAAACTCATGTTAAGTAAAGTCTTTTTTATGGGTGTGTGGCACACTACATATATAAGGAAGTGGCTATGAGGCATTTAGGAATTTTTCTCTTTCTTATTGTTCTATTTCATGCTATAGAGTCTAACATCTTAAAATCTCATCTAATTCTCGTATGTTCACTTTTTTGATCATGCCTCTTAGAAGATCTGATGCTTGTAGAAACTCTTCCATCCCGTTTAAGGACAATATTGATGGAGCTCATGCTACTTAGGATTTTAGACCTGATATAGAGCTCCAACTCTTGATTATACTGCCCCATGTGGAGTTCCACCAGTTCGCCCTAGCCTTTTCAGACACCTCAAACTAATGTGTCTAATGTTGAGTTTTGTGGGTCGATCCATTTTGTTACCCATTTAGTGACCTCTTAAATTGAGCATATTGCTTTTGTTGCTCCATTTTCTGAGGTCACTAGAGTTGGTCAATTTGTGAGGTTGAGTTTTTTCACTTTCACTGGTTCTAAAATTGAGAAAGATCCTTAAATTTTCATTAATGAGATAGAAAAGATTTTTTGTGTGATGTATGCTACTGACTTGAAGGGTGTGGAGTTCTCTGCTTATTAATTAAAGGATGTGGCATATCTGTGGTATGAGAAATGGGACCAGTCTAGGAGTGATGATGCTGAGTCCTTTTTGTGGGATAAATTATCTAGTGCTTTTATTGATCTCTTCTTTCCTTAGGAGTTGAGAAAGTAAAGGTTATGTAATTCATGAATTTGAAGCAAGGTAGGATGACAGTGAAGGAGTATGCCTTAAAGTTTGGTTAGTTGTCATGATATTCTCTAGAATTAGTGTTTATTATGAGGGCTAGAATGTGGACGTCTTCTTCTGAGTTATCCCGAGATTTAATCTTGGAAAATAAAGCCTCCTTGTTAAATAAGGATATGGATATCTCTAGGCTTGTGGTGTATATGCATTAAGTGGAAGATGAAAAGAAGAAGCAAGCAGGGGTGAGTGAAAGATATAATAAGAAGTTTTGGCTTTCAGATCAGGGTAGAGGTCAGCAACAGAGTGGTAGAGATAGTGGAAAATGGTTTTAAAAAGTGGGGCAATTCTTGTTCTTACTCTACGGCTAGTGCTCTTTATCTAAAGCCATCGGGTGATTGTCTTTTTCAAACTAGTGTTGGTCCCAGGGCATAGGGTGCCCAGCCTCAGGCTAGTGGGGCTCAATAAGCTCCACCATGTTCCCTTTGTAGATTTTACGGTTAGGTGAATTATGGAGTTTGTGAAGAGGGGACGAAAAAGTGCTTTTAATACGGTAAAATTGGTCATATACAGAGGAATTGTCCTTCTAAGGTTGCTCCTAGGGAAAATAAGATCCCAGTTTCTACTTTTCAGCTCCTACACCAAAAGGTGCTACTTCTTCTTCTAGCTCTGACATTAGTTAGAACCATTTGTACGCTCTTGCCACCCGACAGGATTCTAAGGTATCCCCCGATGTTGTTATTGGTATGCTTAAACTTTTCTCTCACAATGTATATTATCTACTTGATCTTAAGTCTACCCCCTCTTATGTGACCTCTTATGTGGCTTTTTATTTTGTTTTTGATCCTGAGTGTATTTTAGATCTTTTCTTTGTATCCACCCCGATAGGGGACTCTATTATAGCTGGAGGATCTATCGGGGTTGTGTGATGTCAGTCTGTGCTTGGGATACCTTAGTGGATCTGATAGAGTTAGACATGCTAGACTTTGATATGAATTTAAGGATGGATTAGTTACATTCATGTTATGCTTGATTGCCTGACCCAAAGGGTCAGTTTATACTTCCCTTATGAGCCTGTGATCGAGTAGAAAGGTAATTCCTTAGTGCCTAAGGAAAGGTTCATTTCATATCTTAGAGCCCAAAAATTAATTTCCAAGGTGTGTCTCTACCATCTAGTACAAGCTAAGGATTCTAGATCTGAAGGTTCTATTTTGTAGTTTGTCCTTATGGTCTGTAATTTTCCCAGGGTGTTCCCTGATGATCTTTGTATTGTTCCTACTATTAGAGAGATTGATTTTGGGATTAAGCTTCTTCCTAATACTTATCCTATTTCTATCCCTCCCTATAAAATAGCCCTGACTGAGTTGAAAGAACTCAAGGAACAGTTGAAAGATCTTCTAGATAAGGGTTTTATTTGCCCTAGTGTTTCTTTTTGGGGTGCTCCAGTTCTATTCGAACATAAGAAATATGGGTCCCTTTGGATATGTATAGATTACTGCTAGTTGAATAAAGTGACTGTGAAGAATTAGTATCCTCTTCCTATGATTGATGATTTCTTTGATCAGCTTTAGGGTGCTAATTACTTTTCCAAGATTGATTTTTAACCGGGTTACCATCAGTTGAAGATTAGGGAAGTGGATATCCCTAAGACTGCCTTCCGAATTTGGTATGGTCATTTTGAGTTTTTGGTGATGTCCTTTGTTTGACTAATTCCTCAGTGTCATTCATGGATCTTATGAACTGGGTATTCTATCAGTTCTTAGATTTTTTCATAATTATGTTTATTGGTGATATTTTGGTGTATTCCAAGAGTGAGTCAGATCATATCGATCACCTTCGCTTTATGTTTCAAACCTTAAAAGATTAGTGGTTATATGCAAAATTCTCAAAGTGTGAGTTTGGTTGAATATTGTGACCTATCTAGGTCGTGTTGTTTCTAGTGAAGGGATCATGGTAGATCCACAGAAATTTGTAGTGGTTAAGAAGTGGCCTAGACCCATGACTCTAATCGACATTTAGAATTTCTTGGGTTTAGCTAGTTATTATAGAAGTTTTATAGAAAGCTTCTCTTCTATTGCAGCCTCATTGACTAAGTTGACCCAAAGAAGGCAAAGTTTTTGTGGTCAGATGCTTATGAGGGTAGCTTCGAGAAGTTGAAAAATAAGTTAACTTCAGCTCTAGTTCTAACTATACCAGAGGGTACTAATGGTTTGGTTGTTTATTGCGATGCGTCCTGGGTGAGACTGAGTTGTGTGTTGGTGCAGCATGGCAAGATGGTTGCATATGCTTCTAGTAAGTTAAAGCTACATGAGAAGATCTATCCAACTCATGATTTGGAGTTGATGGATGTGCTTTTTGCTTTAAAGATTTAACATCACTATGTGTATGGAGTCTATGTTGACATGTTCTCAGACCATAAGAGTTTGCGATACGTGTTCAACTAGAAAGAGTTGAACCTTAGGCAGAGGGGATGACTTAAGTTGATCAAAGACTATGACATAAGTGTTCATTATCATCCAGGTAAAGATAATGTGGTTGCTGAGGCTCTTAGCAGGTTATTTATGGGAAGCCTATCTCATGTGGATGAGGAGAAGTGAGAGTTGGTGAAGGATATTCACTGTCTGGCTGATCTTGGAGTTCATCTCTTGGCCTTTGTGATTGGTTATGTGATTGTACAAGAGGTAGCGAAGTCATCTCTTGGTGCCTCTTGGACTTTGTGATTGGTTATGTGATTGTACAAGAGGTAGCGACGTCATCTCTTGGTGCTGAGGTGAACAAAAGGCAGGTCTTGGACCCTATCTTGATGGTTGTCGAGATTGGTGGTGATGATATCATGAGGTTCCAAGGCAAATTATGCATCGTAGATATTGATGGGTTGAGAGAGAGAATTTTGGTTGAAGCTTATGAGTCGAGGTATGATATATCATATTTTAATGATGATCAGCTGACAACAAGGGACCAGGTCCCTGGGTCTTCAAATTACTTTATCCTGTTTTGATGGTGAGCAGCTGACAATAAGGGATTAAGTCCCTGGGTTTTTATGAGTTCAGTCCAACTGTCACTGTCCTATGTAGTTTTGTCTTTTAGTATAACAAACTGCATAGGTGAGCTTGTACCTATCGGGACACCTAGCCCAATCAATTTTCTACCCTAATCATTATTCCTCTATAAAAGAAAAATAATGCTTCTTGATTGAACAGTTTTTGCAATTTGATTATTCCAAAGAGAAATAGGCAAAAACTCAAATATCGCTTAAGTCCTAAACCTTTTTGTGATGAGAGTGTGTGTGTTCTTGAGTTTAGTCTATTATTGTAATTTAATTACTTGTGTTATAAGAGTAATGTTTTCATTGTTTTCTTTGAGAGTGCTTAGGTAACCAAGGCACAAAGGCAACATGGCACAAAGGCACCATGGCACCGTGGCGCCGTGGCACCATGGCACCGTGGCACCAAGGCACAAAGGCACCATGGCACCAAGGCACCGTGGCACCGTGGTACCGTGGCACCGTGGCACCGTGGCACCATGGCACCGTGGCACCAAGGCACTGTGCTGCCCCAGCCAAACTCCCCACCTGACAATGTCTTTCGCCCGGATCGACCCGCAGAGCGAGCCTTAGGTCCAAAAAGAGGGGCAGTGCCCCGCCTCCGATTCACAGAATAAGTAAAATAACGTTAAAAGTAGTGGTATTTATTGATTAGAGTTAATCAATATTGAAGTGAGTTCTTGGCAGAGTTGTCAAGGTAGGCTTGTAGTAGAGTTATTACAAGTTGGTGGTGCCTAGAGTTAGGTTCAAATCGAGTCTTTGGTCAAGAGGTTGATTATAGTGGATTGTTGAGTGCGTGTGAGGGCAAGCCATGGTTTTCCTCCCTTGAGAAAGGAGGTTTCCACATTAAATCTTTGTGTTCTTAAAATTCCTACAAAGTTTTAGCTTCCCTACTACTTTACTATGTTTTTGCCGTGACTGATTTTAAGGGACCTGGTCCCTAATTGTTTAGTACAACCATCATATTTCAACAATTAGTATCAGTGCGAGGTCACTCTAAAAGGTTCATACCTAGTGCAATTTATTTATCATGGATGCTCACCTACTCTGGAAGAAGGGCAATCTACTACTAGACTACCCCGATTTAATGCACAGTACTATGGGTGGTGGAAAACCAGGATGTTTCACTTTATTATGACCGAGGACAGTGAGCTGATGGATATGATACTTGATTGTCCTCATATTCTTATTAGAGAAGTCAAAGAAGTCGACATAACAAAGATGGTTGTCAAAATTAGGAGAGAGTTTGATGATAAGATCGAAAGAAAGTTGAGAAGTATTACAAGGCAAAGAAATTGCTTGTTTGTGGCATTGGACCTGATGAGTATAACATAATTTCTGCTTGTGAAAATGCTAAAGAAATTTGGGATCGCCTAAAGACATCCCATGAGGGAACAAATGATATGAAGGATTCTAAAGTTGACACGCTAACTACTCAGTATGAAACCTTCACCATAAAAAAAGGAGAGATAATTCAAAAAATGCATACAAGATTCACTTCTATCACAAATGAGCTACACTGCTTAGGAGAAGTGATCCCTTTGTATAAGAAAGTGAGAAAAATTCTAGGTGTTCATCCTAAGTCCTGGGAAAGCAAAGTGGATGCTATTACTAAGTGAGAAAAATTCTAGGTGTTCATCCTAAGTCCTGGGAAAGCAAAGTGGATGCTATTACTGAGGAAAGAAACCTAAAGACTCTCACTATGGATGAATTAATTGGTAATTTATAAAGAATTATGAGCTCAAGAAGCAGTAAGGACAAGAGAAGAAGGAAGCAAAAGGGAAAAATCTCTGGCACTGAAGGCTTCAAACTCTGATTCAAGTGAAGAAGACATTGATGTTGCCTATTTGGCAAAAAGAATTGTTAGAGCTATAAAGAGAAACGGTCAGTTTCAAAGAAGAGGAAATAGCAGCAAAAAGGGTGGCAATGTATCACAAATATGGAGGTCCTGAGCATTTCGTTAAGGACTTCCCAATGCACACAATGGATTATCAGGAATATCTCTAGACTAGAGGTGACAAATGAAAGAACAGGTACCAAGTCCCTGTAAAATCATGAAGAAAGGCTGCAACTTAAGACAGGCTCTAGCAGTGTGGAGAGATTCCTCCAGTGAGTTTGATAAAGTTGAAAAGGCTGAAGATGTGTCCATACTGGCTGTTAAGGAGTGTGAAGTTACCTATGATTCCTTGTTTGCTCTCATGTCAAACACTAAAGATGAAGAAGAAAATATGGTAACTTTCTGACATTAAGGAAAATTTAAATAACTACTCTGTTAGTATGATAAAAAAGCTATCAAATGTGTTGATTGATTTTGTATGTGAACTGACTATTGAGAAAAATTCTCTAGAAGAGAAAGTAGAGAATCGAGAGCTTGAATTAATTACTTTAACTCTCCATATATCTGAAACAAAAAAATAGTTTGCTACATTGAAATCTGATAATTTGAGTTTATAGAGTCAACTGGAGAAAGTAAATAATTTTGATGATAAAGGGAAGAAAAAATCTTCAAAGTGTAAGATTGAGCTTGAATATGAATTGAGGGATTCTCAAAAGCACCTTATGAATGCCCTCCATAAAAATGAAGAGTTAGATAGGGATCTAGTCCATCTAAGGAAAGAACTTACCAAATTACTAAAATAGACCACATCTTCACAAATCTTTTCTAATCTAACTGGTCAAAGTGTCAATAATGATAAAGGGCTTCGATATCAACACAATACCCAATCACTTGGGTCTCATGGGATAGCTGTTCATGGTATTAGAAATAGGGTTCACAAACCTCTATGTACTCATTATAGAAGAGATGGAAACTTGAAGCAAATCTGTCAGTATTGTCTTAGAGTTAGAATGAGTAGTACTAATTACATCCAACAGGAGAAATACTATCCTAAGGGTTTCATGCCCTTGAAAAATATAAAGAAGAATTCTCTATCTAGATGGGCCAAGAAAAATTTGACCACACCTTTGTCATCCTATTGGGAACTTAAACCCAAGTGGGTTCCCATAGCTAACAAATACTGTGTTTACAGGTAGGTAGAAGGGAATGCAGTCAGAACTGGTTTATGGATAGTAGATGTTATGATAGAGAGGAATGACTGCTTTCTTTCTCTCAAGTCACTTCCAAGTGGAGGTGTCTCTTTTGGAAATGGTAAAATGGGATATATTCATGGTGTGGGAAAGATTAGAAAATCATCTGATCAAGCAATAAAATATGTGTACTATGTGAATGGCCTTAAGTACAGTCTTCTAAGTATTTCTTAAATTTGTGACAAAGGTAGTGAGGTCATTTTTAGCTGATGGATATGTGTTAAGCTTGAAATCTTGGAAAGTTATTCTCAAAGACAAGGGAATAAAAAATATGCTTGTAAGTGATTTAGAGGCTGTGGCTGATAGGGAATTAACTTACTTAAGTATTCAAAGTGAAGATGCTGACTTATGGCACAGAAGGATGGGATATTTAAGTTCCTCTTTGTTGAACAAGTTGAGTTCAAGGGACCTAATCTGTGGCATGCCAAATCTGAAACTTCTAGATAATAAGGTTTGTAATGCCTGTCTTAAGGGCAAACAAACCAAGTCTTCTTTTATGCTAAGGAAATAGGTGTGTACTTTTAGACCCCTAGAGATACTCCATATGGATCTATGTGGACTTATTTAAGCTCAAAGTAGAAGAGGAAATAAGTATGCGTTTGTGATTGTAGATGACTACTCAAGGTTCACCTGGACAATGTTCTTGAGAATAAAGGATGAAACCTTTGAGGTTCTGGTTACCTCTGCCAAGGAAATTCAAATGAAGCTGAACTATAAGATTGCTAAATTTAGATTTGATCAAGGAACTGAATTTGAGAACTCCCAAGTTGTAGGCTTCTGTGCTGAAAATGGAATCAATCATAACTTCTCTGCTTCAAAGACTCCTCAGCAAAATAGAGTAGTTAAAAGAAAGAACAAAACTCTCAGGGATTGCTAGGAGCATGCTAATTTATAGTAGGCTTTCAAAGAACTTTTGAGCTGAAGCTATAAACACTGCCTTCTATGTAACAAATATGTGCTTGATTAGATTACTCTTGAACAAGACCCCATATGAGCTTGTGTTCAATAAAAAGCCTAAGCTTGACTACTTCAGACCTTTTGTGTGTAAATATTTTGTTCTAAACAATGGAAAAAATGATATAGGAAAGTTTGACTCTAAAAGTGATGAAGTAGTATTTGTGGGCTATTTCTCAACGAGCAACACATATAGAGTTTTCAACAAAAGTACTTTGCATATTGAAGAAAGTGTGCATGTGGTCTTTGATGACTTAGGAAAGCTAATGAATCCAAGTGATGGTATGAAATTAGAAATGGAAAAACTCATTCCTATTCAGAGGGATTATATTACTGAAGATGATAGTCAAGAGGTAAATGATGCAGATGAGATTGATGAAAGTGATGGTGATCCTGGATCTCAATCATCGAACCCAACTTTAATTGAAGAATAATAGGAAGGATCTAGTCAAACTCCCCAGGGACTTGGTCCTAGTGGAACTAATCTTAAAAGGTCAAACTAGAGGCACAAATATTCTCATCCACTTGAGAATCTGACTACACATTTGGAATCTAGAGTAAAAAAAGTGCTCAAGCCAGAAATTCCATGGCATTCTAAGCATTCCTATTCTAAATTGAACCTAAAAATGTGAAAAAAGCTCTAAAATATGCTAACTGGATCAATGCAACACAGGAGGAGCTTCAATAATTTGAAACAAGTAAAGTCTGGCACCTGGTCCACATACCTATTGACAAAACAATTATTGGAACTAAGTGGGTCTACAGAAATAAGTAGGATGAACAAGGAACGATCAACAAAAATAAAACAAGGATGGTTATTCAAGGGTATAACTAGGAGAAAGGAATTGATTATGATGATACATTTCCCCCTGCAGAAAGGATAAAGGCTATAAGGATTATTATTGCTTTTGCTACCTATATAGGGTTCAAACTCTTCCAAATGGATGTTAAAAGTGCATTTCTAAATGGAAAATTCAAGGAAGAAGTCTATGTCAAACAACCTCCACGTTTTAAAGATACGGCTATTTAAAGTAACTAAGCTTCCTTGATACTACACTACTCTTGTGTGGTCCCACCTCTTAGCCTTTTTCTATTTTTCATTCATTCTTGATCACACATATCCTGAATGAGTACGGTCTTTTTAACACTTAGTGCTTTCTCTTAACCATCTTTTTCTTTTGCTTAGTCTTTTTCTACCGCTTCAGGATTTTAAATTCTTTTTCTTTTTAATCAAGCCTTCTTCATACTCATTATACATCATGCACCCCTATGATAGCCACCCTCAACTTAGGCTGTTTACCTGATTTAAGCTACACAGTATCCAAGGAGGACCAGGGCCAAAATAGATTCATTGTGATATAAATGGGAAGGTGATAGGTTTCTTATCAAGAAATGGTCATTAAAGCTAAAAGAAAATAGGGTCAAGGGATATATGCATTTAGGGAAGGTCATTTAGGCTAAAAGTGGACTAAATGAAAAACATGGCCTATGATCCTTTCCTAACCCCCATCCTTCAACCTAGGTAAGAAAAACCAGGAAAGTTCTAGCTTTGACATACAATGGGAACTCACTAAATCTTTCACACAGATGGCACACGGGCATATCACCAGTTACTACTCTTTTAGTTTATGCAAGCTGTTTAGCAAAAAGTCTAATGTTACCAAAACTAATGCCAAAACAAAGATTCACAATGGTCATAACTAGATGCAATTCACACAATTATAAAATTAGATCAATGGAGAAATTTTCAAAAATCATAAACACATATTACTGCCTTAAGTACTTGTATTGTTCCTAATTATCTACAATTTTTTTTATTTTACAACAATATATGCCCTAAACCCTCAACTTAAGATTGAAAGTATAATGAACTAGCGATTTAAGGCATACCTGAAGTGAGTCAAGTATTAAAATCATGGGTCCCCGACCCTGTAGTAGTCTCATCTTCAGCAGGAGCTTTTTGTTTTTCCGGTGCAACTGCCCTACTAGAGGAGGCTCCTATAACCCTTGATCGTAGGGCTTCTTCCCACTTCCAATTGTCCTCTAAGGATGCTTTAATGGCCTTCTTTAGATTTGCTTTGTCAGTAGTTGCTGCTTCATCACTTGCTTGCACTATCTTCTCTGCGACAACTTTTTCAACTTTCTTTTTTGCTTTTTTCTTTACCTTTCCTTCTTCTTCGCTAACAGTATCTTCTATTTTATTTTTCACTTTCTTCTGGTCCTTTTTCTTCTTCCTCTTTGGTGAGTCTACAGTGAGATCAAGCAAGGTAATTTTACCCTCAGACTCATCCATACCTATATCTACTGGTACTATGAATTGGTGTTTCTACAAGATTTCTACATCTGCTTTGACTTTTCTCAGTGTGGTCCTGAATTGTGCTATCTCTGTACCTGACATCTCTTTTGTTCGGGCATCAAACTTGTTCTCTAATTCCATGACCCTTCCAGGAAGAGTTGAATAAGGCTCAAGAGCAACCTTTATTCTCTTATCCACTGTAGAAGAAAATTGTTAGGCAAAAAGTTTCAACTGATCCTTACACCACTGCGCTTGCCTTACTGTCTTTTTGAAATTTGGCATATTGAAAGCAATGCCTATTGGTGCTGTAGGGGATAAAGTAGTCGGCTTACTTTGAGGCACTGAGCCTACTGGAGCTGAAAATGCTGGTGGTGGTGGTACAGCTTCAGAGCTTTGCACCCCCACATCTAGTGCTGAAACAGTCTCAGTGACTGGAGGATCTGCTACACCAACTGCATCTCGATCAAGTCTCAAGTGCGGCTTAAGTTCATCTTTTATGATAGGGATGTGGGTCTTCTTGGCATGTAACTCATCATCAATACCTGAAATCTCAGGTATATTAGCTGCTTCACACAACCTAGTAATCAGACATAGAAATGGATATGCAGCATCGGGTCTTACGAGCCGAATCTTGATCTCTTCTGCTATAATTTCTCCAAAATCCAAGGGAGTTCTATCCATCAAGCTTGCAACCAATATCGCTCATCATCCTCTAATATGTTGTCTCCCTCAGTGGGTATCAGATGCATCCGCACTAAACCCCACCAAAATCTTGCCTCTGAATTTAGGGATGCTTTGGTTATCTTTTCTGCAGGATTATTTAGCCACTCAGGTTCTCCATCTTCTATGAGAGTCGCTAGCCATTTGTACTAATTTTCCCAATGCTTTAACCGAGCATAGAAGGTAGGTGAAATGGCTCGTGGGATAAAGGCTGGCCCATGAAGGAACCTATTTATGGTGGTGTTTGATATATCCACCATCACCCCATGTATTGCAACTTTAGTCAGTAAAGGCTTATCTGAAGTTCTATCCCCAACTTTGCATATATTTTCCACTGTAGCCTGGTAGTTCGCGTAGAACTCCTGGACTAACGAAGGACAGTAAGAATCGCTTCCTCTAGTAGTCCACTCCAGGCCATAATCCTTGAGTTTTTGCATCAACTCAGGGTATCTGATCAACCCTGTAGTGATAATCTTCTTCTCCTCTAAAATTGGCCTTCTAGCACTTCTTTGATCAGTTCTGCGAAGTTCGTCCCAAAAGATCTTTTCATTCGTAGGGATGTGCCATCTCATATTGTTTCTAATTTTGGGGTTTTTGTATTTCACCAAAGTTCCTTGTACTAGAGAATCCTCACCACCTTGCTGCTCTGATGATGGTGATTCAAACTCAGTTTCTTCAGCTGTAGGCCTCTCAGAATTCTCATTTGCCAATTCTTTTTCAGTATCCTCAGACTCTGCCCAATATGTTCTGATCCTTGTTCCTCTGATGCTTTATCAGATGAGGTTGTTTCCTCAGTATCATCGGTATCCTCCTCCTCAATAGGCTTAGGTGGAGGTGGTGCCTTTGGACTAGCCCTCTTTCTTGTCCATCTGAGCAATGGTTCATCGTCTTCATAGTCAAAGTCCTCATTGATAAGTTTTTGAGGTACACTCTCTTTAGTCGCTTTCTTTGGTGTGGTTAGATTCTTTTTCTTGGGTTCCATGCTCAGTTCTAAAACAACATAGAAATTCTTAATTAGTGTCCATAATTAAACAAGATAAGAAGAAGGATCACCTTAGTTTAATATCATTACTGTTTTTAGTTCGAAGGTTTGACGGCCTTTCTAATTTGCCGTCATGGGTGTGACGGCATTTCAAAAGTGTCATCCACCTTATACAGAACCCACAATATTTTCTCAACTTTTGACGCCATTTTTGACAGCCGTCACACAGGTGAAAGGCCATAAAAATTGTCGTCAGACAAAATTACAACATCCAATTCCTTTTTACTTACTTTTTCATCTACCATTATTCTCAATTTTGAACTTAGGTTATGTTATTTAACTGAAATTTCAATGAAGTTGCATAGTATAACACTACATACCCTAGTTTTCTAAGGAGCTTGAAACATGTTAATGGGTTCAACTCATTCCTTTAAAACCAAGGTTTCTTGTAGTTCACAATTTATCTAAAGAAACATGAAGTTGAAGTTTTTCTCATACCTAGATGTTGACACTAAACTAGTGTACTTTGAGCACTTAGAATTATGAGTGAGAGAAGATTTGGATGAGAGAGAGGGAAGGCTTCTTGACTTGACTCTCAAGCTTCCATTTACAAGGAAATTTTTAAAATTTTCCTTAGATGGAAACAAATTTGAAAAAGGAAGGGAAATAACTAACTAAGGAAAGAAAACCAAAACTAAAAGAAAAATATCTATAGTACGCGGGAATATTGCTGGGCTGGGTTAGCTCAAAAATCTTAAACTGGGCCCAACTCATTTGATAGCATTTTTAATGGTGCATCAGAGGTCGAACGGTGTTTCAAAATTGTCATCAACCTTAACAGTATAAGGCTTTGACTTGATTGTTTTGACGACATATCTCACGGCTTGTCATACTTGTGATAGCCCGTCAAAATTATCGTCAACCTTCTTAAGCTAACTACAATTATTTCACCTCCTTTGTACAACTCTTAGCTACAAAAAGAAAATAATTATAAACACTAGTGCAATAAAATTAAAACTTTGGGTTGCCTCCAAAATAGTGCCTGATTTAACGTCGCGGCACGACTTGGTTATCTCAACCACTCAGATTTTGTCAAGATACTATGTCGATACCTCATTACCATTTTTGTGTAATACATCCAAAACCGAGAAGAGATTCATCTCCTCTAACTGCTTCATAGATGATGTATTTTGAATCTAGCCTCTTTTTTTTTTATACCTGAACTTTAGCTCATTGAGCTCCATATCAACCAATACTCTTCTCGTGGCTAATAGTAGTCTACCCAAAATGATAGGTACCTCAAAATCAATATCACAAAATCTACAGGCAGAATAAAGTCATCCACCTTTACTGGCACATCATTTACTATACCAACTGGTCATTTCACCGATTTGTCTGCCGTCATAAGATGTGTCATTGTGGGGGGTAGGTTTCCCCAATCCAAGCTTCTTGTAGATATCAAGTGGCATCAGATTAATACTTTCTCCTAAGTCACATAAAGCTTTGGTAAACTTTATGGACCCAACTGTGTGCACGGTATGATAAATGCTCCAGGGTCAGGCTTTTTCTACACTAAGGATTATGAAGAAATAGCACTATAGTGATGGATGTTGTCCACCAGCTCACAGCCTCCCTTCCACTTCTTTGTTAACAAATCCTTCATAAATTTAGCATAGTTTGTCATTTGCTCAAGTGCCTCCATCAATGGCACATTCTCTGTCAGTTGTTTCAGCATCGCCACAAATTTGCTAAATTTTTCATCATCTGCGTTCTTCTTCAATTTTCGAGGAAAGGGAGGTGGTGGTCTTGGCATTTCTTTAAATACCACTTCCTTTACCTTAAATTTTCCTTTATCAGATATATCAACAGAACTACTCAACTTCTCAGACTCCACTGGACTAGGTTCTTCGAGTTCATCAACACTTACCTTATTCTCCACAAATTTACCCGCAGAAGGGCCACATAATATCCTACCACTCCTAGTGGTAATCGCCATACATGAGCCATCATTCCTTGGGTTCTGAACTGTATCACTAGGTAAAGTACTAGTTTTTCTCTGGTTTAGTGTAGCAGAAACTTGGCTTATCTGCTGCTCCAACTGCTTAATAGAAGCAGAGTGTGAGCTAACTATCTGACTGAGGGTAGAGAATTCACTCTTCATAGTAGTTACCCCTGACTTGGTAGTTTCAACTCCCTTCAATATCTTTTTCATCATGTCCTCCATGGACGTCTTGCCAGAGCTAGTTGTTGCAGTATCCCAACTTCCAGGAGAAACATACAAACCACTTCTGTCATTATTATTTCTCCAGTGTCCCTGCTCCCTATCTTTATAATTAGGCTTATCATAGAAGTTCCGACTTTGGTTCCCTTGGCTGTTTCCTCAGAAACCCCCTGATTACTCACATAGTTTGCCTCCGCATCAGCACCTATAGAAACAGTACCCTGAGATTCTATAGCCTTAACCATTTCAGTCTTGTCGGACAACAAATGCTTGGCCAGGAAGTCTATCTATGTCTTTAAGTGATCCATGTCCTGATCTCGCTGCTCATTCCTTCTATGCTACTCTACAGTTGTACCACCAGTAATCGTCGGGCTAGCTACTACAGAATCCCTAGTGTCCCAAGCCCGACTCTGCTTGGTTATTCTATTTAGCATGTCAGAAGCCGCTAGAAAAAAAAGGTCAATGAATGAACCACCTGTAGCATTGTCAACAATTGGCTTTGTCACAGAGTTGAATGCTCTGTACAAAGTCTCCATCAAGTGCAAGTCCGTTATGTTGTGGTTCGGACATTGTGCAAGCTTCTTCTTAAATCTCTCCCAAGTTTTGTTCAATGCTTTAGTAGGGAGTTGTCTGAAATTACTGATCTCGTCCCTCAACTGTACCCTTTTGGAGGGTGGAAATAACCATTCTAAGAATGCATCTTTCAACTATCTCTAGTTGGTTATAGAATCGGGATCTAACTCGTTCAACTACATTGTTGCCTCTCCAGATAGAGACAACAAAAACAACCTCAACCTGATCGTATTCTGGCGCACTCCCAGATTGTCGAAAGATTTGCAAATAATGATAAAGTTCACTAAATACATATTCGGGTCATCACCAAGTAAGCCTCCGAATAACTCCTTCAGATTTAGGAGTTGGATCGTGGTGCTTATAATGCTGAATTTTGCACCTGGTACCAATGGTAGAGGAATGATAGCACCTATTGCACTAGCTCTATCCATTCCTTCATCATCTTCATTAGGATCATATTAAACAGGATGTTGGCCATACCTTCCTCGGATTGGATAGTTTCTATTGACATTTTGCTGCACTGGTGTAGCAATTTGCTCAGCTCGCCTTGGGTTTTGAGGATTCAGCAATTCCTCATCATCCAAGTCTTCATCATCAGGGTTTTGGTGACGTTCTTGTTGACCCATATTCTGCACATTTACCTTAGCCCTGGCTAAAGCAGCTAGTCTTTCTGCCTTCTGTTGCTCAGTCATTCTCCCTATCAGCTGAGGTTCCGAATTGATTGGTAATAGCGGTTCTTTGGAACTTCTTGTTTTTGGCATAAACAACATAGTACCTATAATAGAAAAAAACAACAAATAATTATAAATCCAGGAAACTTAACTATCAGTAACTTTCCACGCATAAACTTTTAGTCTACAATCGTGTTCCCCGACAACGGTGCCATTTTTGATAATGCTCAAACTGTACTCTTGAATGGGTGTAAGCAATCATTGTCAATATAAAACCCAACTAGGTTAGGGTCAAATCCCACAGGGAATAGGGTGTGAACTTCGAGTTGTTTACGAAATAATTTACTAGTAGTTTGCTATTTCCAAAACTAGGGGTTTAAGTTTCACAGAGAATCAATTTTTACTTTTGAATTTATTATTTGTAACCAAGATTTTATGAAATAACCGGGATTATGTTCACTAGGGCTTATGGTACATGACAGTTACTAAAATTTACTCAAGGTTCTCACGATAGTTGGGATGGCAAGCTACCTTTATCGATGGTATGCTCAAATGTCTCTCAACCTATTCAAGCATCTAATTTCCTAATCCTCTCGGACTTAGGGAATCTCTTATCACTACACAAATTTTACCTCAGGTTAATCAACCTTGTTACAACACTGATTATTAAACAAAGCCTTTTCGAGTCTCTATTGAGAACTCACTTCCTACTGTTTATGATTTCTTTCTCAAGCAAACCAAAGTAGGTACGCCTATTGTTTGTAACCAACAGACACAAATTATAGTCTCAGAGTTATCAAGAAATCCTACACCTATTAAACCTTGAATAATTAATTTATCACCTTATCATGACTTAACCCTAGATTTCATAATCCAGGTTAAAAGAGTTTGGCTACTCATGACTCATGAAACAAGCATGCAATTTGAATTTATAACTAAAAGGATCAACTTACAATGATGAATGAGATTGAAAGTGAACATGTATTTGATTCACATGGCAAAATAATGAAATATTATTCTTGAGATAGGGAGGAAAGAATATCATTTTTTCTCCTCAATAATAGATGAATTAATTGTCTGATAGATCCTGCTCAAAACCCTAAAAATTCTATAAATACTTAATTCTAAATAAGGAAACAAAAATTAAGGTTTCAATTTTATCTTCAGAATAGACGACGACGATCTTGACGGCGTGTCAGACGTCTGACGGTGTGTACAAGATATCGTCAAAGATTCCAGTGAATTGTTATCTTTTAATTCTTCTAATGGCAAATATGATGGCTTGTCAAATATGTGACGGCGCATGAAAAATGTCATTGCATCTTTACTGGAAATCAACATGATCTGCTTCAGGTTAACGGCAATTTTGATGCCTCATCATAGATTTGACAGCGCTTCCAAAACGTCGTCACATTTTATCTCAACTCCTCAGGTTCTGTCTAAGTTTGACAGCAACTTTAACAGCCTTTCCCATGTCTGACAATGCTTTAGAAATAGCGTCAGCTATACTTTAGCTTATTCGTACCAGATTTCAGCTGATTTATTCTTCTTTTCTTTATTTTCCTTTCCGATCACTTATATCTGCATTAAAACAATAGAAACAATCAAAAGTAGCAAAAGTTGCTTAAGGCTTCACAATTATTTAGAGTTAAAAGCCTCAAATGTGTTAGCATCTGCTCACACATCATTAGCCTCTACATATGCATGTGTATAGAAATATATATATGGTGTCACTGTATAAGTCTCTCTTCCTTGTTTATTTATGTCGTATATGCATTCTTGGACTTGTATACTTTATATAAATTTCCTTTACCTCTCCTTTATATATTAGCTAGTGATATGCGATGTGGAACTTCAGGTTCTAATTACTATGAGGATAGGATAGTTTATCCTTATTGCCCCACTGAATTATTTATGTTTAGTTTCTTAGATGGTTTCCTGTTGTTTATATTCCTACTTTACATATTATTTATGCTTACATTATCATTAGAGCTTAGTTGGCTCAGGCCTACTAAGTACCACATGTTTGGTACTCATGCTACACTTTCGCAACCTATAGATCATGGTATGCATTCTCTCCATTATTGTGTGAATTGTGCATAGCATATATGGATTGGAGATTTGGGGAGAGATCCTAGCGTTCGAAGTATTATTACTCTCTTTTTTATTGATTAGACAGATATATACATTGTATTTAGAGGCGAGTTGTACTTGTATATTTTTTCAATGTTGAACTTTGCACTCTTATGGTATTAAAAGCTTTTGTACTAACATTACTATATCCTGGGGTTTCTTTATATATGTTACCCCTCTTTTATTATATTTATCTTATTATTTTTTCCATTTTTCTTGATAGTCCATTACTAGCGATTCTGGGCTACAAATTGGCCTACCTGCTGGTGGGTTATAGTAGGTTCCCTCATAACCTTAAAACTTGGGTTATGACAAATTGGTATTAGAGCCTAGGTATACTGTTGTGTTTGTACAAGAGCTAAGTTCCTAGTATAGTCTTATAGATTAGTATAGAGACATTTATATTCCATCTTTGGGAGGCTAGAGGGCATTCTTAGAAAATATTATTCTTGACTCCTTTTTATGTGTATATTTCTATGAACCTGTAGTTTATTAGTTGACTCTATTCTATTCTAGATGGATGATACGAGGTTACAACTAGATGCGAATAAGACTTTTATATATGTTTCTAGAGCTTCAGCTCAGCATCAGGCTAGGGAGTTAGAGATTAATATCGAGGATCTTCAACGTCAGTCAGAGGGTTTTAGGCCAACCCAAGCTTCGGTAGAGTTTGTGATCGCTTCACCTTTTTAATATTCAAAACCAAGGATTTCAAGCCTTTTTACTGATACTGCACAACTAGAGATAATTTTTGGTTCATCGAGTAGTTTTCAAAGTAGAGTTGGTTTTTCGGTGTTCAATAGGGTTTTTTGTTGGTTTTAGAGTATGCAACTGGGTCTTGAGTGGGCCAGACATACTCCTATACTATATCTTTTAAAACATGAGATGGTGCATGGATTTATTGAAAGATTATCTTTGCCACTCTATTTGGCATTATAACATTTGATAATAGCAGGGTTTTCTTTCTCTAAGGTTGTTGATCATGTGCGGGCCATAGAAAAAGCATGTATTGAGACATATGGAGGTGGTGATAAGAGGTTATGTCATTATTATAATGTTATTGGCATTCCATCTAGGAGTATGGATTCTCTTAGTAGGGATCAACATCGCTTGCATCCTGTCGTTTCACATAGGTAGCTTCTCAGACTATTGGTGGCTCTAAGACCAGTCATGGTGGTCACAACGGGCAGAGTTTTCTTCAGATCTTATAGAGTATTTTACATGGATCTTTAGGTCATAGCGACTATTCTGGACCAATGGTTACAGTACCTCAGTATACTCCACGAGCTTGCTTTGGTTGATACAAGATTAGCCACTGGTCTCTAAAATGCGTCAGACTCAAGTTAGCTATTCAAACTGGATTAATATATATTTCTTGCTAGCCTAGGGTGCTTGAGGTGTGTTATGATTATTGGGAGGATGGTCATTTTAATAGGGAGTGTCCCCAATATCGTTAGTCAACCAGTTGGGGTTAGCGAGTATTTTTTACTAGGTTAGGGATTCAGGGGTTTGTTACGACTGTAGAGAGACTAGTTATTGGTTCAGAGACTATCCCCACCATGGAATTATAAGTTATTCAGCTCATCTAGGCCAGTCTCATGGGGATGCAATGCCTTTAGTCAAAGGCAATGCATTTAGTGCCTCAATTAGTGATTCAAATTCTAAGTTTGAGTTTGGATCCACTCAGATTCATACTCCCTTTGGAACATCAAGCTTGTGATTTTAGGTTTTCATTATGATAGATACGCCTTTAATTTCTTAGCTTTACCTTTTTATTTGAGTGAATTAAGGTTTTTGTACCTATCAAGTTATGTGACTTGATAGGTTTATATTGGTTATTGTATGCCTTGGTGTAGAGTTCATGATTATTTGCCTACCCTCATAGATGATTCTTTTAGTAGCGGATAGTGCATTGATCTTGATGTTTTCCTAGGTGTGTAGCTTTTCGATTTGAGTGCCTTTACCCTGGCATATTGCCTTCTTGTGGTCTTAGAGTGGTACATGCTATTAATTTCCATTTTGGTACCACTTACTCCTTATACTAATATTCTTATTACTACTGTTGTTAATTGTCATTATTTTGACATTGATTGATCCTTGCTTGATAGATGACTATACTAGCATTATCTAGTTAGAACTCTCTTCCTCATGATTATTATTTATTGTCCTAGGAGGCAAGCTCTAATGGATGAATTTTTCTCTTTTAGTGAGGTAAGGTTGGTTATTTTTCTCTTTTATTGTCTAGGTTAGATCGATTTTTGAGTAGGCTACAAAGGTGAATGTACTTTGGCCTTTCATGGTTCTGTTATGGTTCTAGAGTTGGCAATTTAGTTATGTTGCTCGTTTTTGAGTGTGAGATTCTAGGAATTACCTTCTAGTTTGCTGAGATTTTAGCGTTGGCTATCCTTCTCTATATCCCATTATGTGGTTGCCAAGTTTGAGACTTGTTATTCTGATTTGTCTAGTTTATCACCCAATAATAGTTTTGATATCGATGTTAGAAGTCCTTAGGATTGCCTTTCTGGTTGTTGGATTCTTCTCTCGGTGATATTTTTATCTTCGTATTGGGGTAGAGTTGGGTACTTTATTCTTTTTATAATGTAGTTCTTGGTTCAGTCAAGTTAAAGTTGGTTTAATTGGGTGATCCTTTTCTATATCCACTTCTTAATCTATCATTTGGAAATTCATTATCTTGATTTGCTTGGTATATTTTTGGTAGTGGTCTAGACCTTGGCATCAGTGAATGATATTGGTAATCTATTCTTCTGTGATGTAATTCTTGATTTAGTTTGGTTAAGGTTGTTTTACATAGGTGGTTCAAAAATTTCTCTTTTCGGGATTTCTTAGGCCTAATGTGACATTATGGAGTGCTTCTCCTTGGTGATATGTGCTATGGGTATCTGCTGCCGAAGATTGAGCAAAAAGTTGACTAAATTTAGGATAAAGTTGTATTTTTCCAAGTTGCTCGAGTCTTGGTCATCACTAGTATTATTTGTAGTCTTTGTGTCAGTTGGGAATTCATTTATAGGCTGGCTAAGCTTTGTTTTTACCTACAAGTTTATTCTTTATTTTAGATTGATTGTGGTTGGTGGATAGTCAGATGATAGCCTGTTGGCACTTGATGATGATTTCTTTAGCTTCTGACCTTGATTCTCAACGTTCCCCAAATTAATTTGGTTTGTCTAGTCAGCAAAAATAGTGTGCTCTAGTTGGGCTTAACATGGTTCTATCCTCAACTGGTAGGACATTCTGATGTGTATTATTTATTTTGTGAGTTTGTGCTTCAAACTCCCGACTAGTAGTTTTGAGGGTCATTTAGACCAATTGTAGCCTTGGCAGGAGATCACGTACTTTGACCATCTCCATTTATATGTCCAGTTAGCAGCATACAGGCTTATTCTTATGCTTACCATTATGGAGTATTAACAGTTCAACTTCAGTTCTTCGAGGTTAGTGTGATTGGATTGGGCAGATAGGATTGGGGTAACATTTTAGGTGGTTCAGAGTAGATGGGAGGTTTAAAAATAGAAAAAATATTATATTTGGATATTGGAGTTGGTAGCATGATTCATGCCATGGATTTCCTTGGCTTTGATGAGTATTCCCTTGGTTGTGCTGGTATTAGTGTGGTATCAATGTGTTGTTCAAATTTGAGTGCATTATCCATTCCCAGTCTAGTTAGAGATAGTTGGTTGTTGAGGTTGAGTTTTGGCTATTTGGAAAGTGAAGTCAGGAAGTTGGTTGAGAAAGAAACACCTATAGTAAACTCCCTTGGAAGTGTTATTCTTCATAGAAGTTATCTAGGGAGTCATGCAAGCCCAATACCTCATTCCTTTGAGCTTTCATGCTATTTCCATCCATTGACTTTCACAGATGAAATTCTATTTAGTTATGAATATTGTAATGACCCTCTATGCTATTTCACCGATTTACACATATTTCTGGCATTTGAGCCTTACCACAGTAACTACAGGTCATTTATGACTCGCCAAAACTATTGGTTCAGTTACCAAACTGTTTGTTTGGGTTTTATACTTATTTCCATATTTTGGAGATTTCATTGTTAAAGAATAGGTCTCAGACCGAAACTCATAATAAATGACCTCGGATGAGAATTCTGATAGCACCATCAACTTTGGTATGTTGATTTTTGTCTAGGGGATCCTTGGTTCAGGTCCCAAGGCTTTTGGACATGTTTTGGGCTATTGGATGGATTCTATGAAAATGAAACTATAAATATGGGCCCAACATTTAGTCAACACAACCCGGTCGGAGTCCAGTTAGACTTAGCGAAAATTTGGTGCTTGATATCTGGTTTGACGCTTTACCATTTAAAGATCCACTTAAGTCACCTTAGAGACCCTGAGCCACTTTAACGGCCCTAGGCATTTGGCTGAGGTTTGCTTTAGCGATCAAGGTCTGCTTAAGCATACATTGCTTTAGTGATCAGAGACTGCTTTAGCGGCCTCTACCTTCCCTTGTCTAACCGTTTTAATGGACTTGTGTCACTTAAGCGGTAGTTGCTTAAGAAAATAAGTGACCACTTTAGTGGTACCTAAGGATTGTTAAATCCTTTTTTTCACCCAATATTCCCTTCATTTTCTCAACAATTTTCCACTATTTTAAGAGCTTGAAAAGAGGTGAAATGTGGGGAATCATCCATTAAAGTTAAGGTAAGTTATCCTAACACTCCTTGATCATTTACCATTATTTTTCCCATTAAATTCCATCCCATTTCATTATGAATTCTTAGAAATTAGGTCTTTAAATCCTTGGACTTTAGGGGCTAATTTGGTCACCGATTTGTGTCCGTTTATGCTTAAATTTGTGCACACGTTCCTTGTCCTTTGAGGGGCGTCATGATGGATTTAATTTTCATTTCCATTTAAAGGCTTATAATGCCCCTTTAGGTTATTTTTTGTATTTCTACTTATTTTTGCCATTAGAGCTTTTCTATACCTGCCCCAAGTTAATTGTGACTTGTTGTAACTAATAGTTTGGTTATCGAGCAGTTTGTTTGGTTTATACAACCAATTCCTTGTTTTAAAGTCTTTATTGGTTCAAATTGGCTATGGGGTGAAAACCTTAGTCAAACGTCTTCCTATGCCAATTCCAGCAGTTCCAACAGCTCTAAAATATCAATTTTAGGCTAAGAGGACTATTGATTGGGTCCCGAGGCAACTGGGCTCATTTTGACCTATTAGTCGAAAAGTTAAGAAAATAAAGTATGGGTGTGGGACCTATTTTTTGTCAAAATGACTTCGGATGGAAATTTCGACTGCGTTATTGAGTCTGGAACGTCTAATTTGGTATGGTTGCATAGTCTATTTGCATATACAAGATTCTGGATGAATCCTAAAGGCATGGCTGAGGCTTGGAAAATTTGAAGTCTCAATTGTATCTGGTGCACTCGCTAATAGCGACACCCTTGGCAGGCCAGCATGTCCTACAATTACGAGCACATATAGAGAATAAAACTCACATGAAATTCAGTAGAAGCCTCAATCGTGAGGTGTCCGATCGCTATAGCGATACCCAAGCAATTAGGAAGGGTATAAATATCCCCTTTTACCCGATTTTGCCTATTATTCTTCCATTCTAAGAGAGCTAAAACTCTAAAGAGTGTGATAACTTAGGATATAAGCTTGTGGGTGATTTGGGAAGCTCGATTAAGGCTTATTTCTTGATTTTCCTTTGGATTTGAGCTAAGACTCCTCTAATTTCATGGTGATTTTCCCTTTTCTTATCCAAAATCCCTAAAACTTGGGGGCTTGATTTTAGGCTCAATGAAGTTCGGATTTTACCCATTTTTAGGGTAATTACTCCTTGAACATGAGGGAATGTTGGGTTGACCTCGAAAACACAATTTTTGTAAATGGGACCCTCATGGGGTTTTGGTATGATTTTTTGGACCCTAAGCATAATAATGCAACATGACTATTATTATTCTTGTAATGATGAGTAGAATATGATTTTGATAGTATTGCATCTTGCGAAAGCTTCTCAAAAGGGAAAATAGTGATTTAGTGGATCTTTAAAGCATTATTCGGTGCCTAGGTAGGCTAGGCATACCTTCCTTATAAATTAAGCTAGTTCATAGTATGTTTATGATATTGTGTTGAATTTGGGATGGATTTTAGGTGTCGGCGTGATGAACTGCAAGACTTGGGTTAGTTGGGACGTTTGGGTTACCTTAAAACCATAGACTTTGAGTACTTAGCTTATTTTTTTGTGCCTTAGATGAATTAGGATTCATGGCTCATGTCTACAATGAGAATACCCTAGTTACTCAAGTTAGGTGAAATTGCCTTGGTCATTCATGTCTAGGATGAAATAGGCATTAGATTTTTAAGATAAGGAATATTGCCCTAGTTACTAGCATGTTAGTTGGAATTGACTTAGTTGTTCATGCTATGAAAGAATTACTATCTTAGGGCTAATTATGGGTTCTTGAATATCTATTAGTGGATTTAGATACCTTAGCCTAGTCTGGGGTAGAATTGGTATTTTGGGGATTAGCAGTAGGCCCTTTGACCCACCTTAGGCCAAGACTTGTGTTAGTTCTAGAAAACCTTTGTACACTCATTATACACCTTGGAAATGATTATTGAGGAATATTGAGAAATATTGCCACTAGATTGTTATGATGGTTGATATTGAGTGTTGATGCCTAGTGATTATACTAATTATTATGCTCATTGATTATCTTAATGATCATACTAGTGATTACACTATTGATCATGCTAGTGATAATGCTATTAGTTATGCTTGTGGTTATGTATTGATCATGCTAATGATTATGCTATTGATCATACTAGTGATAATACTATTGATCATACTAGTGATTGTGCTATTGATCATGCTAGAAATTTTGCTATTGATTATGCTAGTTCTTACACTATTAATTATCCTAATGATTATGATTAGTGATTATATTAGTGATTATGCATATATAATACTTATTATGCTCTAGTGATCACGTCTATTACCTATGCTAGTGATCATGCTTATTGATTATGCTGAGTGATTTATGCTACCGATTATGCTAGTGATTATACTCTTGATATAGCCACGAGTTATATAATTACCAGTTTAAGTTTAGATATTGATGATGACTATGATGATATGTATATATACCTGATTCATGTTCAGAGAGTGATTATGATGATGAATATATATGCCCGGCTCAAGACTAGTGAATGGTTATGATATTGATATATACATATATACACATTTATCGGTTCAAGTTCAGCTATTCCCTATGATGTAATTATATATATGATTACTAGATAGAGTCTGGATATTGGGGTGTGACATTGATAATAGGGACACCGATTTAAGCCCAAAAGTGGAAAATAATTATGTATGGCATGACATGGATAAATTCTAAGCTTACTGTGATATTTATAAATAATGTTTAGTTGATCAGAGGTTCCTAGTTGATAAATGATGTTTAGTTTATAAGAGATAACTAGTCAATAAATGATGTTTAATTGATAAGAGATAAAAGTTGGAAAATTATGTTTAGTTGATAAGAGGTGGATAGCTGATAAATGATGGTTAGTTGATAAATGGTGATTAGTGGATAAATAATAGTAATTGATGAATGATGGTTAGATGGAGATGATGGTTAGTTGTTAAAATAAAGGATGGCTGGGTTATTCTATCTTTGACTGTACTCTTAAGTTTTATGGGGCCTGCATTGAGTTATTTACCTTTCCACACTAATTAGCTTATGGGGGCAAATTTTTTAGTTACGATTACATGTGTTGATTCTTTATTTTATGTTATTACTCTGGTTTATTTACTTATTTATGCACAATGATGTTGGAATTATTTTAGGTTTATTTCTGTACCTTTACTTAGTTATATTATCTTGAATTTTATCATATTTATATCATGATTTATCTTAGTCGGCCGATGATGCCTACAAAGAACCTATGGTTTTGGTACTCATACTACACTTTTATACCTTTATGGTGTAGATTTGAGTACTTATTGCCGCCGTTGAATCAACATTCATGCTGTGTGGATTTATAGAGATAGGGTAAGCTCTTGGAGTTGGAGTCTCACTTTTCTTTCTATCATTATGTCTAGTCTTTAGATCCAAGATGGATTATATTGACTGTTTTTAGACTTGAGTTGTATTTATACTTTCTCTTATATTGTCACTCTCAGGTTGTGGGATGGATTTCTGTATTATTGATTATCCTTTATCTATTGCTATTACCTGCTTATTTACAAGTTGCATATATTGTTCTTCACCTTATGTTGGGAATTTTCTACCAAGTTAACCTATTGCATTTAGCTTCGGGTTACAGTTCAACTTACCTACTATTGGGGTTTAGTAGGTGCTATTATATCTCATAAAGCGGTTCATGAAAAATTGGTATTAGAGCCTAGGTTTAACTAATATTATTAGTAGAAAAGCAAATGTCTTGTATATTCCTGCAGATCAGAATGATGATGTCTGTTCCTTATGTTCGGGAGGCTATAAAACATTGATAAGATTTCTTTACTTCTATTACTTATTTCATGCTAAGAATTTGAGTTGGTTTATAGGATATTTCTTTGACTTTTACTCTTTCACAAAATGGCTAGGACACGTGCTATTGCTACATGAGATGAGGGTCTCGAGATCAGAATCAAGGATTCTAAGACTGTTTGTGGATGAGCTAGAGGTCATGGACAACCTCGAGATATGTCCCTAGCTAGGGTCCAGGATAAGGGGCCTTCATCAGATCCTATTTCCGCTCCTGAGCCAGAGATTTTTCAGCCCCAGCCAATGATGGGTCAAGGACCATCCTAAGCTCTATTGAGGTTAATTTCTTCTTCAATGATTAGGGATACTTTGGTTCAGTTTTTATAGTTGGTTGGTGGTGCATCGTCTTATGGTGAAAAATCTATAAATTAGAGTGGTATTGAGGCTCCTAGAGTTAGGGTTCTTCCTGAGCCAATGGTTGCTCAGCTGGTAGTTGCTAACCAGTAGTTGCCTAGCCTGCTATGTCTATCGAGAAGAAAATGATATTTGTGAGGATAGGATTCATAATTTAGGCCTTATTGAGACTCATGGTGTGGATTACACTACCTTTCAGTTGGAATTGGCTACTCAACATTGGTGGAGAGGTTATGTTGATTTTAGACCAGTTAGATTTTCTTCTTTGACATAGACCTAGTTATTCGAGCTATTCTTAGAGAAGTACATGCCTTGTAACCTCAGGGATTAGTTGAGATATCAATTTTTGAGATTAAAGCAGGGCTCCATGTCAGTTGTGGAGTATAAGGAACATTTTCATGAGTTGGCTAGGCATGCTACTTCTATTTTAGGTACTGAGTATGAGAGGGTTCGTTGCCTTGTTAGAGGGTTGAGACTTCCCCTTCGTATGGCTACTCAGAGCCTAGTTGTTGTAGGTAGGTCTTTTACTGAGGTGTCAGACCACACTCAGGTAATAGAAAAGATATATGATGAGGCCCGTGAGGGCACCAATAAGAGGGTTAGGTATCAAGGAAAATTCTGTAGGAGTCATAGTAGTTCCCGATTCATAAATAGTAGTTCTCAGGGTAGATACCGTCCGTGTTAGTTGTATTAGCCTAAAAGTCAGCATAGTAAACTCGTTTAGGCAATGCTCTAAATTACTGATAGAGGTTAGTCTTGTGTTAGTGATTTACCAGGTCATGGTAGTGATTTGTCTTTGAAGGGTTCGTCTTCTGGTTATTACAGTCAAGGTGGTTACTTCAAGTCTGTCGAATCTATTTGTTCTGGTTCTGTTCATGGGACATGTTATAGTTGTGGAGGTCATGGTCACTATTCTCCAGAGTGCCCTCTTTATGAGGTGATTGTTGCTTCAGCTCAGAGTGTTCCCTCTGTTATAGAAGTTTATCCCTCAGTTAGAGTTAGTTTGTATGATCGCAGGGGTACTTTCCAGGGTACTCGAGAAGGTTCTCAGGTAGGTAGGTTAGAAGCCCAGCCAGGTTACAGCCTTGTTAATTTTATGCAGTATCGGCTAGACTCGAGGATGAGTCTTCGAATGCTGTTATCACAGGTATGATTCTAGTGTGCCATCATTCAACATTTGCTTTATTTGATCCAGGATCTACTTATTCTTATGTGTCTGCTTATTATACTTCACAGTTAGAGTTATCTTGGGATTTGTTATCCATGCCATTACATGTATCTACTCTCGTCGGTGATTTTTTAGTAGTGGATTGAGTTTTCAGATCATTTGTTATTTCTATTAGATATATTGATATTTATGCTAATCTCATTATATAAGACATGGTGGATTTTGATGTGATTCTGGACATAGACTGGTTATCCCACTATTATGCGGTCATAGATTATTTTGCCAAGTTTGTTACCTTTGTAATGCCCAGCATATGCCCGGCATACCCTTAGTCGTGTAGCAGGGAGTTGTTAGTCGCGATTTGATGGGGATTATTTCTTATGTATGTGCTATAATACTTATTTTGAGGGGTTGCAAGTCTTATCTCGCTTATATTCGTGATGTTAGTATCGAGGGTCTGTCGCTTGACTTTGTTTCTATAGTCCGTGAGTTTTCTAATATTTTCCTTACTGATCTGCCTAGTATACCTCCTACCTATAAGATTGACTTTGTTATTGATCTTTAGCCTAACAACTAACCTATTTCTGTGGCACCTTACCATATGGCTCCAACCGAGATTAAGGAGCTAAATTGTAAGCTTCAGGATCTTCTTGGTAAGGGTTTTATTAGATCAAGTATGTCTCCTTGGGGAGCTCTTGTGTTGTTTGTAAAGAAGAAGGATGGCCCCATGCACATGTGAATTGATTATAGTTATCTTAATAAGGTTACAGTGAAGAACCATTATCCTATGCCTCACATTGATGACTTGTTTGACTAGCTTCAAGGTGCAGTGATGTTCTCTAAGATTGATATAAGATCTGGTTACCATCAGTTGAGGATTCGGGCTGAGGATATCTTGAAGACAACTTTTAGGACTTGTTTTGGTCGTTATGAGTTCCTAGTGATGTCTTTTAGGTTGATGAATGCCCTAGTCACATTTGTGGACTTGATGAACCAAGTATTCAAGCCTTATTTGGACTCCTTCATGATTGTATTCATTGATGACATCTTTGTGTATTTGAGGAGTAGAGAGGAGCATGTGCAGTATTTGAGGATTTCTCTAGATTTTGAGGGATTATTTGTTTTTCACCCAGTTCTCTAAGTGTGAGTTTTGGTTTTAGTCCATGACATTTCTTGGTCATATGGTGTCTACAGATGGGATTATGGTAGACTCAGCAAAGATTGAGTCTATACGTGATTAGGCCAGGCCTACATCTCTGACAGAGGTTCGTAGCTTTATTATTTATTGAGGAATTTGCTACTATTTCAGTATCTATGAATCGATTGATTTGAAAGAAGGTTCCTTTTTGATAGCCCAAGGAGTGTGAGTTTAGCTTTGGAAAGCTCAAAGAGTTTTTTACTTCAGCTCCTATTATGGCTCTTCCTATGAGGATGAGGGATTCACTATGTATTGTGATGCTTCTGGTGTTATTTTAGGTTGCGTATTGATGTAGTAAGGTTATGTTATTTCTTATACCTCAAGACAACTTAAGGTTCACGAGCGCAACTACCTCACTAATGATTTAGAGTTGGCGGCGGTAGTCTTCACGCTTAAGATTTGGAGACATTATCTTTATCGGGTGCATTGTGAGATTTTCACCCAGTTTTCAGCATCTTATGACCTAGAGAGAGAATAATGCTAGGTAGTATAGATGGTGAAGTTGCTTAAGGATTATGATATCTCTATCTTGTATCATTCGGGCACGACAAATGTAATAGTATACGCCTTGTGTTAGAAGGCAGTGAGTATGGGTGGTTTGGCTTATAATTTAGTTTCTTAGAAGCCATTAGCATTGGACATTCCATCCTTAGCCAACTTGATTTTTCCCTTGATATTTCATTCCATGGGAGGATTTTGGATAATCTGGAGGCAAGGTCTTCACGTTTTAGTAGATTCGGGATTATCAATTTGAGGATAGTAAGCTTCGTTTCCTTCATGATAAAGTGTTGAATGGTGAGACCAAGAGGGTCACAATAGACTCTGAGGGTGTTTTGAGCTTTGATAACCATTTTTGTGTGTTTGAGGATCGATGATTTGATTCAGCTGATTTTGCACAAGGCTCACAGCTTTAGATATTCTATTCATCCAGGCACAACTAAGATATATAGAGATTTGAGACAACATTATTGGTGGAGTGACATGAAGAGAGATATGGCAGATTTTGTAGCTAGTTGCCTATGTTATCAATAGTTAATGGCCAAGCACCAACGACCAGGTAGTTTGATTTAGAGATTGCCTATTCTCGAGTGGAATTAGGATCAGATTACCATGGACTTTGTTAGTGGTTTACCTCATACTTCCTGTGGTTTTGATGGTATTTGGGTCATTGTGGATTGGTTGACCAAGTCAAAATATTTCATTCCTATTCAGATATCCCTTAGTGTTGAGAGGTTATTTATGTTTAGTAGATAGTCCATCTGCATGGTGTACCTATCTCTAATATTTTAGACTGGGGTTCTGTATTTACTTCTAGCTTTTGGAGAACTTTGCAGGAGGAGTTGGGTACTCAGGTGGACCTTAGTACAACCTTTCATCCACAACTGATGGCCAGTTGGAGTAGACTATTTAGGTCCTCAAGGATATGCACCAATCATGTATTATGGATTTTGGAGGTAAGTGAGAGCAAAAATTAGACTTGGCAGAGTTTTCATATAATAACTATTATTATTAAAGTATTGAGATGATGCCTATTAAGGCTTTGTGTGATAGGAGATATCGTTCTCCGATTTAATGCTTTGAGACTTCTATGAGAAGACCCCAGGGTACTGATTTACTTCAGGAGTCATTGGATAGAGTCAGAGTGATTCAGGATAGGTTGAGCGCAGCTCAAAGTAGGCAGAAGGCCTATCTAGACCCGTGCCTTGAGATTTGGAGTTAGTGATCAAGTATTCCTTCGTGTATCACCCATAAAGAGTGTGATAAGGTTTGGGAGAAAGGGTAAGGTCAGCCCCAAATATATTGGACTTTTTGAGATTCTTTGCACTATTGGTGAAGTGGCTTATGAGTTAGCCTTAACTCCAAATTCTGTTGTTGTTCATCTGATTTTCCATGTTTTTGTGTTGCATCCGTACTTTCATGATCCGTCTTATGAGCTTCGATGAGATTTAGTCCAGTAGGATGAACAATTGACTTTCATAGAGAAGCCTGTACTCATTTTGGCTAATGATGTCAGATGGTTGCACACTAGGAGGTTCCTATAGTTAAGGTTCAATGGAGGAACCACCCAGTAGAGGAGGCTACTTGGGAGATCGAGAGTAGGATGAAGACCCAGTATCCTCAACAGTTCGAGACTTCAGGTACATCCTAACCCTTGACTTTTGCGAACAAAAGTCCTTTTAGTAGTAGATATTGTTATGACTATTCTGGTCATTTTTCATATTTCTGCTTATTTTCTCCATTAGAGCTTTCCTATAGCTGCCCTAAGTCATTTGTGACTTGCTGGAACTGACAGTTTGGTTACAGGGTAGTTCGTGTGTTTTTTCACGCCAGTTCCTTGTTTTGAAGTCTTCACTGGTTCAAATTGCCTACCCAGTAAAAATTTTAATCAAATGACCTTATATGTCAATTTTGACTATTCCAACAGCTCCAAAATGTTGATTTTAGGGTAGGAGGAATCTTGGTTTGGGTCTTGAGGCACCTAGGCTCATTTCGACCCATTATCAAAAAGTTAAGAAAATAGAGTATGGGTGTGGGATCCAATATTTGTCAAAAGTACCTTAAATGGAAATTTTGACTGTGCCATTGAGTTTGGAATGTCAAATATGGCATGGTTGCATAGTCATTTTATGTATACAGGATTCCAGATGAATCTCAAGGGCTTGGCGATTCTCAGCTGTATCTAGTGCACTCACTAATAACGAGGCAGGGGTTACAATCGCAATACCCCTGGAAAGCTAACATGTGCCACGATCACGGGCACATATCCTAAATGTGACTTTCATGACAATCACCAGAAGCTACGATAGTGAGGTACCAGGTCATGATAGTTATACCCAAACACCTGGGAAGGGTATAAATACCTCCTTTTAGCCCATTTTGCCTATTATTTATCCATTCCAAGGGAGCTAAAACCCTAAACAATGTGATAGCTTGGGATTTAAGATTGTGGGTGATTTGGGAAGCTTGATTAATGCTTATTTCTTGATTATCCTTTGGATTTGAGGTAAGATTCCTCTAATTTCATGGTTGATTTTCCGTTTTCTTATCCAAAATCTCTTAAACTAGGGGGCTTGATTTAATTCCCAAAGAAGCTCGGATTTAACCCATTTTTTAGGATAATTACTCCTTGAGCATTAGGGATTGTTGGGTTGACCTCAAAAATGGGATTTTCCTAAATGGGACCCACATGGGGTTTTCATATTATTTCTTAGACCCTAAGCACAATGGTGCTATATGGGTATCATTATTCTCAAAATAATGAGTAGAATATGATTTTGATAGCTTGGCATCTTGAGAAAGCTTCTTGAAAGGAATAAGAGGTGATTTAACAGATCTTTTGAGCTTTCTTTGGCACCTAGGTAGGCTAGGCTTACCCTCATTATAGATTGAGCTAGTTCATAGTATGTTTACGATATTGTGTTGGAATTGGGATTGATTTTAGGTGTTGGCATGATGAATTTCAAGTCTTGGGTTAGTTGGAATATTTGGGCTACCTTGAAATCATAGACTTTGAGTACTTAGCTTATTTTCTTATGCCTTAGGTGAATTGAGCTTCAAGGCTCATGTCTAGAATGAGAATACCCTAGTTACTCAAGTAAGGTGAAATTGCCTTAGTCATTCATGTCTAGGGTGAAATTGGTCTTAGATTCTTAAGATAAGGAAGATTGCCCTAGTTACTAGCATGTTAGTTGGAATTGACTTAGTTGTTCGTGTGTGGGAAGGATTACTATCTTAGGGATAATTATGGCTTATTGAACAGCTATAAATGGATGTAGATACCTTAGCCTAATGCAGGTAGAATTTTCCTTAGAATGTATTATGGGGATTAAAAGTAGGCCCTTTGACCTACCTTAGGCCAGGACTTGTGTTAGTTCTCAAAAATCTTTATACGCTCGTTATACACTTTGGAAATGTTTATTAGGAATATTGAGAAACATTGGCCCTTGATAGTTACAATTGTTGATATTAAGAGTTGATGCCTAGTGATTATACTAATTATCATGCTTATTGATTATCTTATTAATCATGCTAGTGATTACACTATTGACCATGCTAGTGAGTATGTTGTTGATCATACTAGTGATTGTGCTATTGATCATGCCAACAATTTTGCTATTGATTATGCTAGTGCTTACGCTATTGATTATCCTAATGGTTATTATTATTGATTATGTTAGTGATCATGTGTATTGATTATCATACTGGTTATGCTATTCGTTATACTCTAGTAATTATGCCTATTGCTATGATAGTGATCATGCTTATTGATTATGCTAACTGATTCATGCTATTGATTATGCTAGTAATTATGCTCTTGATAAAGCTATGAGCTATATAATCACTGGTTCATGTTTGGATATTGATGATGACTTTGATAATATATATATTTACCCAATTCATGTTTGGAGGGTTTATAAAGATGAATATATATATGCTCGGATCAAGACCGGAGGATGGTTATGATATTGATGATATTTATATATATAAATATATACACACATTTAGCAATTCAAGTTCATTTATTCCCTATGATATGATTATGTATATGATTACCGGATCGAGTCTGGATATTGGGGTGTGATGTTGATAATAAGGACACTGATTTAAGCCAGAAGTGGAAAATAATTATAGTGTGGAATGAAATGGATAGATTCTAGTGGTACTATGATAGTGATAAATGATGTTTAGTTGATAAGAGTTACCTAGTCGATAAATGATGTTTAGTTGATAAGAGATAACTAGTTGATAAATGATGTTTAGTTGATAAAAGATAACTAGTTGATAAATGATACTTAGTAAGAGGTTGCTAGCTGATAAATGATGGTTAGTTAATAAATGGTGATTAGTGGATAGATTATAGTAAATCGACGAATGATGGTTAGATGGAGATGATGGTTAGTTGGTAAAATGAAGGATGGTTGGGTTACTCTATCCTTGATTATACTCTCCAAGTTTATGTGGGTCTGCGTTGAGTTATTTACTTTTCCATAGTAATTGGCTTATGGGGGCTAATTTTTTAGTTATGACTGTTTTGCGAAAACAAAAATTAGGTGTCAACAACGACAACATGAGTTAATTCTTTGGGTTATGTTATTACTCTACTTTATTTACTTATCTATGCACAATGACATTGGAGTTATATTAGGTTTATTTCTGTACCTTGACTTAGTTATGCTATCTTGCATTTTATCTTATTTATATCATGATTTAGCTCAGTCGACTGATGATTCCTACTGAGTAAGTACCCATGGTTTTGAAACTCATCCTACACTTCTGTACCTTTTTGTAGCAGATTTGAGTACTAGTTGCCACCATTGATCCAATGTTCGTGCTGTGTGGATTTTTGGAGATAAGGTGAGCTCTTAGAGTTGGAGTGGCCTATCTCCTTCTATCTTTATGTCTAATATTCAGTTTCAAGATAGGAATATGTTGACTGTTTTAAGGCTTGAGTTGTATTTATAGTCGCTCTTGTACTAGCACTACCAGGTCGTGGGATGGATTTCTGTATTATTGATTATCTTTTATCTATTACTATTACCTTGCTTATTTACAAGTTTCTTATATTGTTCTCCGCCTTATGTTGGGCATTTTTCACTAAGTTAATCCATTGCATTCAGCTCCAGGTTACGGTTCAGCTTACCTACTAGTAGGGTTTAGTAGGAGCTATCAAGACTAGTAAATTGAGTCGTGACAAGGCCCCATGGGCCCATTCTTTACCCAAATCCTGACCCGGCCTTTTATTTAGTGATATGGGTCTTATTTTACTCCTATTACAGTGTATATTATTATTTTGATGGCATGGCATATTTTAGGATCATGGAGCAAAGATGAGCGATTTGTGGATGATTTAAGGAATGCGGTTTGGCATTGAGGCAGGGTTCATTATAGTTTTCTTTGTGAGATAGTGTAAAATATAGATTACATGCCATGTAAGGATGATAGGACATGATTAAGACTCGTGCATCATGACTTAGCCTGTTATTTAATATTTTTGTATAGCTTTGTCCTTTGATTAATCATTCTAACCTATATCACTTCTTTCCCTATCGATTCATTTTTATGGTGCCCACTATTATAAATCTACACATGCTTCTAAATTATCTCAGTACTTACTATCTCAGACATTACTATGCCATACCATTATGAAATTAATATTCTACCTAATCATATTCTATGACAACTTGTTCTCTTGGGAATCATAAATTCTTACCTTCAACTGGATCTACATAAAGGACGAACATACGTTCGTAAATCATCTTCTATCACTTACCATAATAGGAACGTGTATAAGAGCACATATAAAATAGTTTCACATTTAAACACATGGATAATGCATGTATACAAGACGTGCGTATCATCTCTCCTTACCCCTTCTCAGTAACCTCATCACCATAATCAATATTATATTATTCCCATGGTATACAACCTATATCAAAACATATCATTTCTATATCAATGTGGCACTCAACCTATATCACAATATCATATTCATACAGGCATAGTACCCAACCTATATCATCTCGACATATCAACAAAGTGCAAATAAATGCAATGCAGTCATTAAGTCATAAGTCCTGCTAGAAGGTAATCATAGATTTCAAGTTTACAAACCAAGCACAAAAGTGCTACAAAAATTGTCTAACTCATTTTGATCAGTGACCTTGGTCTATACATACATACATATATATATACATACACACACACACACACACACATATATATATATCCAGCCATTATATGCCATATCTCCTTATAGTATGCCACATCCCAAGGTCACACTATCACACACTTCCCCTCTATCCACATCCCCAACTTCACATGTTTCACATTAACATGTAGTCTTCCCTAACTATTTATATCAAAAGTTCTTTTTTTTTACTTTGGAGTGTTACTCTTTTATCAGTTATGAGATTCACTTGTGCTAATTACCAACCTCAAATTGGCCATAACTTACCTTTTAGACACTCTTCTTAGTGTAATATGGACATTTAAGACATTTAGAATGAATTGAGTTTCCTTAATTTCACTTTTTAGTTGTCCATGTTGTCTCATTCAACTTTCCACTATATTTAAGCCCTAGAATATAATAATTACGTAGACTCGCTCCACCATTCTATATGTCTCTCATCACAATTAAAATATTAATATACTTTACATTTTTACAATTATATTTAGGCCTAACCAGATTTCAAGGTGTCCATCTATTCAACTCTATACCCGAAGGCATACTGCATGAGATCTTTTACATTAATAATAATGTTAAATGCATCTAGCCTATGTCTAGTTTCTACAAAGTAAATCATAGCTTACCTCATAGGAAAATGATACTACTACAATAAGGAGTGAGTTATCTTGCTCGTGCTAAACATATTCCCATGTTGGGTTGCCTCTGAGTGTATCTCAAAACTGTCCTTCTAAACCTTGGCCTTTGAAATCTCAAGGATGGAAAGATGGGGTTTTATAGAGTATTTTGGGAGAACGAGAGGGGGAGGGGGGACCTGGGGAAATTAAAAGAAAGAGGGATTTTAAAAATCCCTCGGCTAGGCTACTGCTTCTTACCGCTACAGTAATTATTGGTAGTCCAACCTAGTCCATTATTGGGCCTCTTGGCCCAATTTCCTCAAGACTTTATTTTCTCCCTTATTTATTTTTTCCTTGGTCTATTTTGAGTCTATTATTTATTTATAAATTATTTTCAGGGCATTTTTACACGTAACAATAATTTATGTTGTTACAATGAGTTACTTATAGAATGACATATTATCTGTAAAAGAAAATTATTGAAGATCTAAGTTGGTATGGTATATGACGACGATTAGAAGTTTTGGGTCCAGACTTTTTCGTGTTAAAATAATTATGTTTTGATATGTGTTGTTGCTAGTTTAAAGTGATGTTTGAGAAAAGCTTCATGTAGTTTTGATAAGGTTAGATAAAAGGTATGTCCAGGTTATTATTATTCTTTTTTGTCTTGATTCCATAGTTTAATAAATCCTAAATTTAGTGTGCTACTAAAGAATGTCTTAGAACTTTTAAATGTTTTGTTCTATCCTATTTTGAAATAGTTATATCTTTTTGGGAACTCGTACTTAGGTATTTTTAATGTTTTGCATGGACTGGATGCAGAAGGTGCATGGACTCAGCTGGTGCAACCACTAAACTGGACCTTTGGTTGCTTAAGAGGTAGTCTCTTAAGTGGCCAAGATAGTCTCTTTAGCGACCAAACCAAGTCCCTGCCCAGTCGCTTTAATGGAGACCTGACTTATTTAGCAGACGTTGCTGAAGCGATGTATTGTTTGCTTTAGAGGAAATGAGTCTGATGCAAGGGTTGCTTAAGAGACCATGTGCCTCATAATGGAAATCGCTTAAGTGGTCAAATATCTGCTTAAGCGTTAAGCACAGGGGGAATTTGTTTCACCCTTCACCTATTTTCTCCCTTTATTCTCGAGCTATAAGTCCATCAAAACACTTGAGAGATTAGAAATTTAGGAGGTGGATCAATGGGTGATTGTGTGGTGTTGGTGAGCTCGAAAAGGTTGTTTTCTCATCATATATCTTGTAAGTTTCCATCTAATTCTTGATTTAATTCTCTAATTTAGTCATGAATCACTAGTTTTTTGATGGATTTATTTTGGTGTCATTTGAGCTTAAAATTACTTATTCTTAAGGGTAAATGATCCTTGAGTAGAGTGGAATGTGTTGACTGTTTCAAAGTTGTGATTCAGCAAGTGGGTCCCATATGAAATTTTGACTTGATTTTGGACCTGAAGCATTATAGATATCATTATCCTCATATTAATGTGTATAAAACTATTTTGGTAGTGCGGCATCATGCAGAGGATTGTCAAAATGGAAAATATCTAATTTGCAGACTTAAGAAGCCATATTCTGTGATCCTATTTATAATATTGAGCCTTAAGAAGGATTTAGTCATTTCTGACTTTGACTAGACATGTATCATGGAGTTATATTTAGACCAATTCGAGTCCGACAATTATGATATTAAGACTGATTCAAGTCCGATACCTATGATACTTAATTTTGTTCAAGTCTTATATTAAAGATACTATTTTACGATTCTAGTCCGACATGAGGGGTTGCTTATGATGATTAAGGAACCAGAGTGAGTTTGTTGTTTATGGTATGAGAGGATCAACAATTACAATTTCAAGGTTCAAATGTTTTCGGATTGTTACTATCAATACTTCTTTATTGATTACATCTATTGGGCTTATAGGGGATTGGGTGGATTATCTACTCTTGTTTTAATCTTTTGGGTTTATTGGGGTCTAGTTAGGCTATAGTTAGTTACATTTTTTTGATATTATTTACTCGGTATTTATTTTCAATATTTGGAGCATTATTCCAGGTTTACACTTTTCCTTGACTTTAGTTTACTATCTCACATGTTATTGTATTTTTATTATGATCTAGCTAAGTCAGCCGATGATGCTTACTGAGTATCCATTGTTTTGGTATCCATACTGCACTTCTGCATCTTTTTCTAATGTAGATTCAAGAACTAGATACTGCCATTGACATTAGTATAATTGATGATCAGAGTTCGGAGATAAGGTGAGCTTTCGGAGTCGGAGCTGACTCTCTCCTTCTTCTGTTTTGGATGGTCTTTTTGTTCTAGACTATTGTATATTTGATACCTACTGTACTCTTATTATTTTTCTAGAGGCTTTTGTATTGACCATACTAGGTCATGGGATATTTCTACTTTTTCCCTTATTTATCCCTAGTTGTGCTGTTGTTTTTATATTTTATGGCTTGTAACTACTTATGTAGTTTCAGTATTTTCTCTACTTTCTTCTAACTACCCATTACTTGTAATTTTGGACTACAGTTTGGCTTACCTACCAGTGGATTAAAGTCGGTGCCATCATGACTTGGGAAAATCGGGTCATGACAATATCATATAAAGACATATAACAAACAAGAAAGATCATTTAAGCACACATGCTTAATAATTGAGCACACTTAACTTACTTTGACTTCCAATATCTACCTACCTTCTATGAGTTAATCTAACCCTAATTCTTGCATTGTTGCCTTAGTTATATAAACTCTAATACTTCTCTCTCTCTCTCTCATTAATCTTCTTACTGGACAACCCCGGGTCCTTATAATACTACCATTAACCATCAGATTATGATCACCAAGGCAATTAATAACATAAACAACTTTGCAAGAAAGGACAGTAAATATACATCAAACTTTTAACTTTATACACATGAGAGAAATATTTATACATAATTCAGGAAATACTTTACATCATCGCATAACCGGTCCACTCAAGGAACCATAGTATCTCATTAAATAACCAGTTCATAAAAGGAACCATGATACATCATCAAAATAACTCAGTCCACTCAAGGAACCATGATACATCATTAACATAACACGGTCCACTCAAGGAACCAGGAACCAGGAGACAATTTAATAACATATAAATATATATATGCATTCAAGATGCATAAATTCTCTTCCCCTTCTCAACTCATCACCATCATCAACATCATACATTACCAATGTAGTACCCAAACCATATCACAATATATCATATTTATATCGGTGTAATACCCATCCTATATTATTATATATCATATTAGTACCAACATGGTACCCGACCCATATCACAATATATCATATCCATACCATCTATGTAAATTCAAGATGTAGTCTATAATTATAAGCAATGTATTAAAGCAAATTACAAACACCCAATTAAAATCAGATGAAAGAAATCACAATCAAAATTGCACTTACAATCAATGACAACCAAATAAATATAGTCAATAATCACAAGTTTATCATTCTAGGTATAATAAATATCCACTAACAGAGGAATTCACAAGTATGATCGAAGTCCAATTCACCACTTACTCAAGTGAACATTATCAAATCCAATCATCAATCATAGAGGGTCCGAATACTAATCAAAGTGTATTAATTTAGGGATACACACTCCACCAAGGTTAATATCTAAACTTTAAATGTTAATCCTATTTCATTATTCAATCTAAATCTCTTTTATTCCTATTATCTTTTATTCCTACAAAAATAGGTAAATTTAGTTACTAACTAGTAACCCTTACACTCAAGTCATCACTAAGTTCAAGGCATAATACCCTTTTACAAGTTACTCAATTACTCAACTCTATTCAACTTACAATTCCAGCTAGAGTATCAACCTTTACACCTCTTACTTCTTAGCACTTAGTCAAACTTTACTTTAGCTTATTAAATTATATCATCACATCATCTTATTACATTCAGTCCTCCTAACTATCTTCTAGAAAGATTATCTCATACTCCAAGTATACATAATATCGGGTTCACCCTTTTAAGGTATTAAAGACTATTTTTTTAGATTAGGGGTCACTTAATTATTCCATTATTGCTATTCCCAATCATATATCGGGCTCTATAAACCATAAGGTAATTCATACAGCCCCAAACCCCATTAAGGGACCCATAAAAAACATAATAACACACATTATATTATTATTATTATAATTCCATATTTTATCCATCCAAACTCCATGCTCATATGCCTAGACATGAAATATCCCCTTAACTATAGTTATTACATGCAACTAATCAAAGTATACTACACATTAAACCATCACCTACCTCAACCAGTGATCTTAAAACAAGTAAGCCACCTATAGATTCTCCTTTCCTTTCTGGCCTCTGGATGAGGCAAAGAAAATGAGCACCAATGGCTGAAGATGTTCATGGATTCCCAATGATCTTGGAACAAGCAAGTCATCCACAGATATTCATCTAGATGAGGCTAGGAAAATGAGCACCAATAGTGTAAGATCCACTAGCTGGTAACACCCAAATTACACCTCCTTATAACGATAAAGCGATCACTGTAAGAATATAGCAACCCAACTAGGTTAGGGTCAATCCCATAGGGAATATGTTAGAAATCCTTCTCAAACTTATTGAAATCAACAGGAAGTGAAGAGAAGTAAAGGGGGGATTCATAGTAACTAGCAGAAAGTAACAAGAATTAGATGTTTTTGGTTGTAAACACTCTAAGACGAACATTAGGCTTTTGTTCCTATGGCTTTTAACTCTATATATTTATCGTGCACTATTAAGCTATTCCAATACTTTGCATACAAAATCTAATAAGTTATGTATCACCAACAGCCTCTCGATACACTTTGGTGAATTTTACTTATCTCCTATGGGACTCAAAGTGTCACTTACTAACCCTTACCTTCGACCTCAGTTTTAACTATCTCCTCTTAGCCTCAAGTTGATTAGATGAAAGTTAATCATCTTAAGTAGATAGTATTAACTAGCTTATTTCAGTAATTAACTCCAAATTACTATTGTGATCTCTTTTTCCAAATTTCCACCTACCTCTCAGGTTTATAGTAAATACAAGTGGGATCCTAATGTGTGCCCCTATTAGAGAAGCAATCAAATAAAAAAAACCATATACACGCAAGAATCTTTATCTAGATCGACTTGGCACTTTCTCTACTTCATTAATCTGCCAGGGTTCCCATAACCCTAGCTAAGGAAATTAGCCGCTCATAGTTGGAAGAAAATTCATAGAATTCAAAGAAAAAATCATAGAATCAATCTCACAATTATGAAAGAAGAAAACTGTAATACCCCGTACTTCTACCTAGCTTAAAATCATTCCAAAAATGCTAAAGACTTGATATGAAGATGAATACACTTTCGTACATATAGAATTTTAAAGATTTTGACTTTTATCATATGAGAAATTAAATAATCTTTCCGTCGATACCAAATTTGCCTAAAACTGATACCCGGACGAAGAGTTAGAGCCATTTTAGTAAGACAGTGTGCCGCTTGGTACATTAGCGCATCGCGGAGCAAGCCAAAATGGAATTTGTAAAAAACTAGTGAGCTTCCGTGATATAGGAACGTCGCGCCAAGGCTAAATTATAGAATTATCAATTTTCAGTGCACCAACGCGATTCCACCATATCGCGGTGCCATTCCAGTTCACAACCAAGATGGCAACACGATTTCCACCACATCACGCCACCAACAAGTTTCCCAATTGTCCAATTTCCAGTGTGCTAGCGTGATTTCACTGCGTCACGCCAGCATGTAAAATTAGGATTTTTCAGGTTCCATCATTTAATTTTAGGGGTTGTTTGGTAAATTCCAAAAATACCAAATCAGCCTATACACGACATTAAACCCTAAAAAGACCTTAAACCCGAATCTCATTGTTTACTCATATCTCTCAAGAAATAAATCACTCTCTCTCAAAGATAGAAAACCCTAGCCCCAAGTTTCAAAAGAAAATCTCAAGAATCCCTCCAAGAACTTCAAGAAACTCACAATCTATTATGACCCAAACTAGGCCCTAATCGTGATGGACATCCCGAACTATGAAGGCCCGGAATGCCCTTCTCTATCTGGTAATCATGCACAACATTCATATAATAAAAGAAGATGAGAAAACATAATCTGCTATGGAAACATGGTCAATTCTGAATTCAACATAAGTATGGAAACTATAAATCAGCTACATCTAAATAACATCTCAGTCTGCGAAATCTATACTACATGAAAATCTTAGAACTGTCTGAAACTGGGACAAGGCCCCCAGTAGACCAAAACTAAAATAAGTGATATAATATGAAAAGACAGGCCTTCTGGAATAGAGAAGGCTCACCACTGCATAATCTGATCAGCTGTCTGAATTATTTACTACTTATCTGGACCCCTAGACTGAGTCTCAGAACTTGAGAGGTAGGAGGAGGGGGTCAATACTGATGTTCTGGTATGCAGAGCATATCCAAAATAATCATTTATTCTTCAACATATATGAGAGAAATTTAAAACAGTTCATAAGCATATCAAATAGTAAGAATTCACATGGGCATTTTAAAGACTCTGTAAAAATCATCTCAACTCTGAGAAATCTGTTTTATTTCTGAACTAGGTGGTATACTCTATAACTCTGAAAAATTCCATGGGCTATATAGAAACTGCCATTAACTCGGCAGCGAAGCCCCCAACCCAAGTGTACCGCAAGGGTCAAAGTCTCTGAATCTACTATGCCACACGGCCATCGCCAGCATATAATAATAATCTACCCGTATCGGCAAATATGATTTCAGGCTAAGAGTTACTTGAACTTGCGCCTTTTTTGGGTAACAACCTTACCCTCTTTAATCCCCTTTTTAAAATTTATTAAAATACGCAGTATCTGAAAACATACTCTGAAAACATACTTTGAAAACATAATCTGTTATGGCATAAATACATATGGTATCGTTATACCATTGACTTGAAATTCACATCTCTGAGCCATTATTAGTCAATCATAAATCTCTGTATTCAAAACACAAGTTTTGAGACCAGCATTTCAATAATTCAATTCAATAAATCCTTTTTTCTCAAACTTCATGTAAACACATGCAATTCTTTCTCATACATACAAGAACATATTGATATCAAGAAACACCCTCTCAACAATTCCAAATCATGTTCAAATGCCAGGATATTGCAAAAACATCTTTTAAATCACAAAACCATAATTTTTAATTCAATACAAGAGAGGGAGTTCATAATTTATACTCTCAACAATCTTAAATCTCAAATTTATAAATATACATATATATGTAAATCAATTTAGGGGAAAAGACCACAAAGCCAAAGCAATAGTAGTATTGAAACTTTTGAAATACATAATCAATAATATAGTTTTCAAAACCCTCATAAAATACATGCATCAAAACCTTTAAATCAAGCTTTCACAATTTCAAGCCATGTAGTTTTTAGGATAAACCCCACGTACATCGATTATGAAGAATAATGGCTGATTCTTGAAGCCTACAGTTTGGGGATTCCAAATCTCCGATTAATTTCAAAAACCCACGATTGAATCTTGAGTTTCTGGGAGGAGAAGTATATGAACTAGGGTTTTTGTTTTGAGGAAAATCTTGAGAGTGTCATATATTCTGCTTGTAGAGGTCTTAATCTATTGTTTGGACATTTTAAGAGGCTTGTAAAAAGTCTAGATTACCCTTGTTAACTTTTGAATGAAGCTGGAAAAAATTAAACTTGGAACTCGATTTTATGGGCCACCGCGATGCGCCACTATCGCGGTGGCTCACTGGAAATTGACAAATGGGAAATTGGGATCCTCCGCGATGTGCCACTATCATGAGGTCCCACTGGAATTTGAAAATTACTAATTAAACCCTCTCCGCGATGTGATAAATACTAGAATGACATTGTTTTATGACTAACATATAAAATAGCCATAACTTCTTCATCGAGTGTCCGTTTTGGATAAATCTTATATCGACGGAAATCTTATTCATCCATCTACGTAAAGAAAAGTTGAAATCTAAGGGATTACACAGTTTGGGTATCTAGCATGTCAACTTCTGATTCCCAAGTCGTTTCTTCAATTTTCTGGTTTCTCCACAACACTTTAACTGAGGCTATTTCTTTGTTCCTTAATCTTCTAACTTGGCGATCCAAAATCTCTACAGGCTCTTTTTCATAGGATAAGGAGTCTGTCACTTTAATTTCTTCAATAGTAGATACTAATGAATGGTCCCCAATACACTTTTTCAACATGGATATGTGAAATACTGGATGAACAAAACCTAAATTTGCAGGCAACTCTAACTCATACGCAACTTCACCTATCCTTCTCTCAATCTGGTATGGTCCTATATAGCGAGGACTCATCTTACCTTTCTTCCTGAATCACATGACTCCCTTCATAGGAGAAACTTTAAGAAATACCCAATCACCAACCTCAAACTCTAAGTCTCTTCTTCTTATATTAGAGTAAGACTTTTAGCAGCTCTGAGCTGTCTTGAGTCGTTCTCTAATAATTTTCACATACTCCATCGCCTGATAAATAAGGTCAGGCCCGAACAACTGGGTCTCGCCCACTTTATACCACCCTATAGGAGACCTATATCTTTTCTCATACAAGGCCTCAAATGGAGCCATCTTAATACTGGCATGATAGCTATTATTATATACAAACTCTATTAATGGTAAGTGCTCTACCCAACTACCTTTAAAATCAATCACGCAGGCCCTCAACATATCCTTAAGGGTCTGGATGGTGTACTCAGCTTGCCCATCTGTCTGAGGGTGGAAAGTCGTGCTCAAATTCACTTGGGTACCTAAACCCTTTTGAAATAATCTCCAAAACTGTGAAGAAAACTGTGTACCTCTGCCATATATGATGGATACAGGTGCCCCATGCAAACGAACTATTTCTCCAATGAACAGCTTAGCATAATCCTCTCCCGAATAACTTGTCCTGACAGGTACAAAATAATCTGACTTGGTCAGCCGATCTACAATCACCCAAATGGAATTATACTAGTTTCGAGACCTTGGAAGTCCTGTAATGAAGTCCATATTAATCATCTCCCACTTTCACAAAGGCAAAGCTATCTCTTGAGAAGAACCGCTTGGCCTCAAATATTCCACTTTAACTTGTTGACAATTCAAACACTTGGCAACATAGTTAGCCACATCACGCTTTATATTATTCCACCAATAAATGGTTTTCAAATTCTGATACATCTTAGTAGAGCCAGGGTGAACAACATACCTCGACGTGTGAGCTTAGTCAAGGATTCTCTTCCTCAGACCATCTACATCTGGCACACACAACCTACCCTGGTATCTCAAAATACCATCACCACCAATTTCAAATGACATTACCTTTTATTGACCCACATCTTTCTTGATCTGCATCAAGATGAGATCTTCAACCTGCTTCTCTTTAACTTCTGCACAGATAGAAAATTTAGCTATCTCATGAACAACCACCCCTCTATCCTTGGAATCCAAAAGTCGCACTTCTAGATTTGTAATTCAATGAATATCCTTCACCATCTCCCTCTTCTCTTATTTAACTTGAGAAAGACTGCCCATAGACAACCTGCTGAGGGCATCGGGTACCACATTTGCCTTGCCTGGATAATAGTGCAGGCTCATGTCATAGTCTTTTAAAAGTTTCAACCACCGCCTCTGCCTAAGATTCAATTCTTTCTATGAGAAAACATATTGTAAACTCTTGTGGTCAGTAAATATATCAACGTGTACCCCATACAAATAGTGCCGCCAGATCTTAAGTGCAAAAACCACAGTCGCTAACTCTAAGTCATGAGTAGGGTAGCTCCATTCGTGCGCCTTCAACTGCCTAGATACATAAGCTACTACCTTACCGTGCTGCATAAGAACATACCCAAGTCCCACCCAGGATGCATCATAGTATACAATAAAACCTTCCACACCCTCCGAAAGAGTCAGAACTGGAGCAGTAGTCAACCTGTCTTTTAACTTCTCAAAAATATTCTCACAAGAGTCCGACCATAAAAACTTCACCTTTTTTTGAGTCAACTTTGTAAGTGGTGCAGCTATGGAAGAAAAACTCTCGATGAATCTTCTATAATAACCCGCCAAAACCAAGAAGCTCTGAATGTCTATTGGAATCGTGGGTCTGGGCCATTTTCTCACTTCCCCAATCTTTTGGGGATCAACCTTAATCCCCTCACTAAACACAACATGCCCCAAGAACACAATATTATTCAACCAGAATTCACACTTGGAAAATTTTGCATACAACTTATGATCTTTAAGGGTCTGAAAGATGATTTGGAGGTGATTGGTATAGTCCTCCTCGCTCTTAGAATATACCAAAATGTCATCAATAAATACAACGACAAACAGATCCAGAAACTGATGAAAAACCCTATTCATTTGATCCATGAAAGTTGCAGGGGCGTTAGTCAACCCGAAGGACATGACTAAGAATTCATAACGGTCGTATCTGGTTTGGAAAGCTGTTTTGGGAATATCTGACTCTCTAAATTTCAACTGGTGATATCTCAAACGAAGGTCTCTCTTTGAAAAATATTTAGCACCCTGAAGTTGATCAAAAAGATCATCAATCCTAGGAAGGGGATATTGATTTTTAATCGTGACCTTATTCAATTGGCGGTAATCTATGCACATATGAAGGGAACCGTCTCTCTTTCACATAAAAAGTATAGATGCACCCCAGGGAGACACACTGGGGTGAATAAAACCTTTATTTAGAAGATCTGCTAGCTGTTTTTTCAACTCTTTTAGCTCTGCAGGAGCCATCCTATATGGTGGAATAGAAATAGGACGGGAAGCTGTAAATAAGTCAATACTAAAATCTATCTCCCTACCAGGTGGTATTCCTGGGAGATCATCTGGAAAAACTTTTTGGAATTTATTCACTACGAGGACAGACTATAGAGGAAGACTTTCGGCATTAGAATCTTTAACCCGAATAATATGATACAAGCAACCTTTGGAAATAAGTTTATGGGACCCTGAGATAAGATATGAAATGCCCTCTAGGTGCTAAAGAATGTCCCTCCCATTCTATAACCGACTCATTCAAAAAAAAAGTGACTCTTCGGGTCCTACAATTTAAGGTGGCATAGCACAAATGGAGCCAGTCCATCCCTAAATTGGCATTAAAATCAACCATATCAAGTTCTATGAGATCTGTCTCAGTATCCTAGCTGAAAATAGACACAACACAATTTCTATATACCCTCCTAGCCATAACAAAATCTCCCACCTAGGTAGAAACGAAAAAAGATTCAGCAATTACATCAGGCTCAAACCCAAAACCAACAACCATGTATGGGGTCACATAAGACAAGGTAGACCCAGGATCAAGTAATACATACACATCATGAAAAAAGATTTGAAACGTACCAGTGACAACATCTGGTGAGTCCTCTACCTCCTGGCGGTTGGTCAAAGCATACAATTGATTTTGACCATTTTCGGCAGCTGAAGTGGCACCCTTCTGAGGTGGTGGTATAGATGAATTCGCTTGCGACTTGGCTCCTCCAACATTAATTTTTGCTGCCACATAGTCTCTCTGGATATAGCCTAGTTGGCTGCATGAATAACACACCAAAGCACCAAACTTATATCTCCCTGGATGATTTCTTCCGCATCTCCCACAACGCGAATAAGACCGAGACGTCTAGGCTATACTTCCCTGCGACTGCGTACCCTGCATCCTCGGGCCCTGACTAGACTAAATATTCTAGGTGCGCTGCTCAGCTGTGGGTCTAGACACTGGAGCACTAGCTGCCAACTATGCATTACCCCAATTTTTTTCTTTTACCATTTTTCGCCCCAATTACCGCTCTACTGCTGACTATAACTCTGGTTTATTGCTTTGGCTCTCTTTGCCTGCCTGTCCTTTCCCCTAGATTCGGTTATTTTCTTCTTCTTCTCTTTGAATTGCTACATGTGGAATGACAGTCTAGTAAAGTCCATATCTCTATTCAGTATAGCTCCCTGACACTCAAGCACCAGATCATCAGAAAGGCCAGAAGTTAACTTTCTCTTTCGGGCCCTCATACTACTCGTCATCTCAGGAGCATAATGGGCCAACTGGTTAAACTTTAAAGTATACTCCTGAACACTCATATCACCATGCTTAAGGATCATGAACTCCTCTATTTTAGCTTTCCTTAGCTTCAGAGGAAAGAATCGGTTAAGAAAAGCTTCCACAAACTCATTCCAAATTATGGGCTCAGCACTATCACCCTTCGTATCTTCCCACTCGTTGTACCATTGGTTTGCTACATCCTTTAGATAGTATGTCTCTAGCTCAACACCATCATGAATTACTTTGAAAATCTTTTCTATTTTATCTATGAACTCTTGCGGGTCCTCTTCTACCTTAGTGCTAGAGAACTTGGGCGGGTTCATTCTCATGAACTGGCCCACTCTAGTAACTTCAAAAGTAACAGACGTGGACCCAGTATACTTCGACCACTGAGTCTGTGTGGCTACCAGTTATGCACGAATGCTAATAGATTGTCTAAATTCAGCATTAGATACCTCTCTTTAATGAGGCTAAGTGCGATTGGCCCCCATCCAGGGAGCTCTGTGAGGACTGGTTGGTATAGGAGGTACTCCCAAAGTAGAATAGGTTCTGGGGTATGAGCTCTGTTATGGGTTCGTATCCCGTGGGTGGGACAGACTTCATCATCTTAATATTAACGTTGGTGCGACGGGGAGGCATCTCCTGTTTTCTAAAAAGCAAGAGGTCATTGATTAGGGGACAGATTAAACTCTAAAGCATGAACTAAACCACAAAGAGGAGAAATATTCTTACATGCCTAGTATCCTCCTGCTTATAATTATGGCGCGTTACACACCCATAAATAAAACTCTACCCGATGCAATTTTCCAAACACCCTCGGAACATGAACCGTGCTTTGATACCAAGTTTTCCACAACCTGAACTAGGGGCTGGCCGTGACAGACATCCCGAACCATGAAGGCCTGGAATGCCCTTCTCTATCTGGTAATCAAGCACAACATTCATATAATAAAAGAAGATGTGGAAACATAATTTGCTACGGAAACATGGTCAATTTTGAATTCAACATAAGTATGGAAACTATAAATCAACTACATCTAAATAACATCTAACTCATTCTATGAAATCTCTACTATATGAAAATCTTACAACTGTCTGAAACTAGGACAAGGGCCCCAGTAGATCAAAACTAAAATAAGTGACATAATCTGAAAAGACAGGCCTTCTGGAATAGAGAAGGCTCACCACTTTACAATCTTATCAGTTGTCTGAATTATCTACTGCTTATCTAGACCCCTAGACTGAGTCTTAGAACCTAAGAGGTAGGGGGAAGGGGTTAATACAGATGTATTGGTATACAAAGCATATCCAAAGTAATTATTTATTATTCAACATATATGAGAGCAATTTAAAATAGTTCATAAGTATATCAAATAGTAAGAATTCACATGGGCATTTTAAAGACTCTGTAAAAATCATCTCAGAGTTGAGATGATTTTTACAGAGTCTTT